>NC_067490.1:8674817-9037317 GCF_947179515.1 Apodemus sylvaticus
ACTGGTAGGTGACTCTGGAAGCCAAGAAGCCCCATCAGGGAGGACGGAAGCCAGTCCTCCTGACTTCCGGGCTCTATTTCTGGGTCTGCTCACGGGCTGCCACGAAGTTTAGCAGGTCAATGGCAGTGACAACCCCAAACACCATCTGCTGCTTGTTGGACATGCCGTGGCTGCGGTCTAGGGAAAAGAAACGGCTGCTGGATTAAAGGGGACAGGGTGGGACACACAGCTGATCTGACGCCATGCTCTGCTGGCAGCAAGAGACCCTTCCCCAGACTCCAAGCCAGAGAGCAACTCCTCTCACCAGCCCTGCGTAGAATGCTGGGTGCAACCTGGGGCAGAGAACTGGAAACCAACCCAGCTCCCCAGAACAGACAGCCTGGCAGGTGCCTCCTCTCAGCCCGTGTCTCTGGCCATGTGCAGTGTCCCATTGCCAGGACAAGCCTCAGGCTCTCTTTCAAGCCCAGAATCCTGCCTGGAAACCAGGGCCTATTTAGCTCTCTCTACCTGAGCCTGGAGTCTCCTATCAGCTTGGGCCTGGCGCTACAGTGCAAGGCCTACGAAGGAGAGGGGAGAGGGAGGGAGGAGAGGGGAGAGGAAAGGAGAGGGGAGGGGGAGGGGAGGGGAGAAGAGAAGAGAGGAGAGGGCCAGGCTAACAGTTTTATATCAGTTTGGGAAGATTCAGGGAATACAGGCTTCTGTCTGCCCAGTCATTTAAATGTGGGTGGGCGCCGGTCAGTGGTGGCGCACGCCTGTAATCCCAGCACTTGGGAGGCAGAGGCAGGCAGATTTCTGAGTTCGAGGCCATCCTGGTCTACAGAGTGAGCTCCAGGACAGCCAGGGCTATACAGAGAAACCCTGTCTCAAAAAACCAAATCCAAAAAACAAAAACAAAATAAAAAGATAGATAGATAGATAGATAGATAGATAGATAGATAGATAGATAGATAGATAGATAGATAGATAGATAAATGTGGGTGGGCCTTGACATGCAAGTGAGGGCCTGAGAGGAACCTAGGGGTTCCCCTGAGCAAGGGTACCCCTGGCCTAGGACTTGGCCTGCAGTCCTAGGGGTCCTAGGCAGCTGACTCAGCCTGCAGCCCTTGTATGTAACCACCACTATAACCGTGGACTGAGCCCTTCGTGCCAGATCCCTCCTCTCTCTGCAGGTGCAAGTCCGGTCAGGCCTGTCCCCAGGAGAGCCCCGGCTGGCCCGACTCCTTGGGAGGCTCAGAGAGTCACACAAATGACTTAAGGCAGAGGCCCCCTTGAGGGACACCCTTCAGGGACAGGCATCTTGCTGGCCTATCTGGAATCCCAGCAAAGGACAGAGAAACTCAGAAGAAATCAGCTGTGGCATTCTGGAAACACTGAAGCCAAGGGCCCATTTGTCTGGCTTGGGAACCCCATGGATCAAGCGACAGCAGGCTCCAGTTAGGCTGACTAGTTCCCCGCCAGACAGGGTTAGGGAAGGAATATTTTAGATCTGTGGTAACCCTCAGTTCTGTCTTTTCCTCCAGCTGCCCCCGAAGCTGGAATTCACTTTTGTTGTTGTCATTATTGTTTTTGTGTTTGAGATGTTCAAAAATTAGGAGTCTTCCCCACCCTCCCCTCTTTATGCAACTTTTAGAGGTCCAGGTCCCTAAATGCCCTTGAGAAGCTGTGATTCTGACCATGAGGGTCGCTTCCTAAGGGCTGGGATGGGCGAGTTGTACATACCTGTGGGCCCCCCCACCACTCCTGACCAGGCCTGGTCTCGTGCTGTAGAGCCAAGGACGGGAGAGGGGTTAGACATGGGACCACTCCCCACATGCAGGCCAGCCTTAGGGCCGGATATAAGGCCCTCCCTTGTCTTATGGGTGGAGGAATGAAAGTCAGCACCCCTCACCCCACCTGGACCTGAGAGTGCCACCCCCTCCTACAGATGTTGACATTGGGAAGGAGCTGAGAGCAGGAAGGACAGACTGACTATCCCACACGCACTGCCTGTGGCTCATAAGCTGTCCTTTTAACAGACACCCGGGGCTTCCCTTCAGAGTTCCCCAGGAATCCATCAGAATCAATATCTCCTGGCAATGTCATCAAGGGCCAAGAATTTCAGCTGTCCTCGGTTCCTGTCAGAATGGTCCCCCAGCATCCTTAAGACTGCCTGCTAACTTAGCCTGCAGGCCTAGGACAAGTGGCATGAGGGCTCACTGGAGCAGGGGGTGCCCTTTGGGCACGTGACTAGATTTACAGGCACACAGGGAGAGACTCAGGATGTCAGAATCTATGGTGCGAAGATGAAGACCACAGAGTCCCCATCACTCGCTAGGGAGCATGTCTGCCTACTGCACATAGCAGGCATGTGTACCATGAGAACCTGGGCCAGTGTCCAGGGCTTGACACCCTTTCCCCCAATAAGAACCCAGCACCAAAACCGGGGGTCCACTCACATTGGATCTGCTCGTGGACCACCAGGGCGAAGTGGTCGATCTCCAGGATGTGGGAGAGCATGCCCAGTGTGTCAGTCAGATGGATCTGCAAGAGAAGCCGTGTCTGTGCTGGCCCAAGGACAAGCCCTCAGAGCTCTCAGACCCCATAGACTTGAAACCAAGACAGCACAACGCTTGCCATGGCTGCTCAGGTGTCAAGGAGACAGAAGTCCACGCACGCGCAGAACCTTAGTACTTTCCGTGTTGTGACAACCTGCCTAAATACTGGCTTGATGTTTTTCCACAACCCCACAGCTTCTGGTTGGAGGCCAAGCTAGTGGACAGAGCAGTGGCTGTGGGGGTCTAGAAAAGAGGCAGACCAAGAGTTTAGAGCTTTTACTGGTCTGCACCCAAGATCAATGTGACAGTGGTGACGACCTTCATCTGAAGGGACCTCAAACACCATAAGTAAGCTGTATAGCTTCCCAGGGGTGCTGTGGGTCAGGGACTCACTTCCGGCACAGGACACACTATCCCCTGCCTTGAAGGCCCAGCTTCCTCTCACGCACCGCACCTACCGCCCCTCTGGAAAACCATACCGGTTTGAACTGCTTGTAGAGGACTTTGCAGACTTCGTCTGATGGCCGCACCTTCCCAGCAAGCAGGGATGACAGCATGTTCCCGAGAGTCACCATCCCTAGGATGGCCCTGGGGAGAGCACAGAATTTAGGGGGAGGAAGAGACAAGGGTGAGAGAGGGGGGGTCTCTGGCCAACGCGGAGTTCCTCTTAAGAACCTGACCCGGGAGCTGGGTTGAAATGGCTCGGTGATCAAGGGCATCTGCTGCTCTTAGAGAGGAGACCTGGGTTCAGTTCCCGGCACCCACATGACAGTTCACAACCGTCTCTAACTACCACAAGCACTAGGTATACAGGTGGTGCACACACACACACACACACACACCACTCACTCTTAAAGGGGCCAAGCCCCCCACCTGGCTCTGTTGCTAGGAAACCTAACCAGGTTGCTATGTCCGGAACTTTTCTCAGGCCCTGTGCTTTGCCTCTGCACTGAATGACTGAATGGCAAATATCTCTGGACGGTTGTGGACTTTCCAGCTCCCAAATAGTAACGCTGAGATTTATTTTTATCTAAAAGGGCTTAGGCACTACAGTGCATGTACATACACATGCTCACGCTCATGCACGTGCACGCGCACACACACACATACACACACACACACAGGCAAAACACCTATATGCAAAAAAATATAATTGGGGGGTAGAACAGAGGAACCCCACAGAGGGACCCCACAGAGTGACAACTAAGCTTAAAAGTCCTGTGATGTTTGGGGGCTGGAAAGATGGCTTAGCGGTTAAGAACACTGTCTACTCTTCTAAAGGTCCTGAGTTCAAATCCTAGCAACCACATGGTGGCTCACAACCATCCGTAAAGAGTTCTGACACCCTTTTCTGGTGTGTCTGAAGACTGCTACAGTGTACTTAGACATAATAATAAATAAATCTTAAACAGTCCTGTGATGTTTACATCCCCCACAGGGATCCTGAGTGACCAGCTATCAGACTTTTGAGGATGCTGGTCAACCAGGCCTCCTTACGATGCATTCTCTGGGTGGCACCCCCAGGGTGCCAGTCCCCTTCTCCCTAGGGCAGTCTGTGGGTCTGCATACTGCCAGTGAACTGGGGGGGACAGAAACACTTAGACCTGAAGGGTTACTATGGCCAAATATCAGCTGCTTAGACCTGAAGGGTTACTACAGCCAAATATCAGCTGCCCATGGATGAGGTGGCCGGCAGGCTGTCCGTGGCTCTGGACGGTGTATGTGAACTGACCACACTTGGCCTGTCGCTGTCCGTCCCACTTAGTGACATGGACACAGAGACCTGGGGAATGGGATCTAGGATCCTGGCACAGTCTAAAGTCAGAGCCCTGGCCTGCAGCGAGTGAGAGACTGACCCAGACTCGTTGACCACAGGTGCCTGGTCAAAGCCCTTCTCCCGGAGGATGGCGATGGTGTGCTCACAGGTGACAGTGGGCAACACGGTCAGCGGGGCCGACAGGCTCAGCTCTTGAACACGCAGATGCCACCACCTGAAGGAGGGGGCGGGACAGGGCAGGAAAAGGTGGCGAGGAGCAGGCAATAAGGTCAGGAGAGACCCACCATGCTGGGGAAACCGGAAAGCCGCCTTTCCGGCTCACCCAGGGCTGGGACGCCGGCGGGCAGCATCCTTACCAGGGCCTCTTCACCGAGAGCTCCTCCTTCATGAAGCCTTTCTGCAGCATCCACTTGTCACTCAGGAACTTGGACCTGCAGGGTCAGTGTGTCACCGAGGCCTCTGTACCCAGCAGGAGGCACACGCGTGGCCAGGGATGAGGCTCTGGGGACCTTGCACCTGTCTCGAGTCTTTACTGTTCCCACATAGGATGAAAGGATGCCAGAGTTCCAGGGGGGCAGAGAACTCAGGGTTACTGGGCATCTGGGTTGACAAAACCAAGAAGGGTGCTTCTAGAAGCCTCTGTGATCAGAGCCTCTCTTGCAGGCTCCTGGGTTGGCTCCTCCTTGCATCCCCGGGTCTGCCTCAACAGAGAGAGCCTTTCCCATTCTGCCCAAAGGCTGCTGAGCAGGCTACAGAGTTGTTAGGATCTGTCCTGAGGAGGCACGGCAGCATGGGACAGAAGTGGCCTCCGCTCCAGTGCACACTCATGCACTCTCACATAAAATGCACAAGAGCTTTAGGCCTCTAGAACACACGCGCATGCGCTCACACACACCAGAACCATACATTGGCGGGCACATAACAGGCCCGCCATACATTGGAGAGACAGATGATGGCTTCTGGCTCACCCCACCTGGAAGCCAGCAGGATGCCTGGTCCTGCCAGGCTGCAGAGGTCTACACAGACATTTACTCTATAAAGCTCACAGACTGTGGGTAAAGCCCAAGGTGAGGAAGGTGTGGGCTACCCATCTCTACCACTCCCATTGCCCATGAAGCCTGCTGTAAAGTAGCTCCCCCCAGCTCTGCCAGGAACCCAGGCAGCTGGTGGGGACTTCAAACCTGCCGGTCGGTCACAGGTGGCCACAGGCAGGGAGCAGGGACTGTCCTGTGAGTGCTGGTACCTGTCTGTACAGCAAAGCCTCACAGGCTATTTACTGAGCAACCACATCCCAGCAAGTCCTGTGAGAACCCAGCCAGGGCACACTCACCCTCCCAGGTCCAGTTTAAGATGGCCAATGAAGCGGCAGAGCTGGTGGACAGAATCGTCCCATAAAAACATTAGTACAGAGTGGCCCATGGCACCCGCGGACCCCCCAAGAGGTAATGAAGCCATGCTGAAGAAAACAGGATGGAAGGGATACAGAAGGGACACAGCTGTCCACTTAAGCTGTCACCATGGAGCTGCACAGACATTTACACACACACACTCACACACACACTCACACACACACATACTCACACACACACAGACACACACACTCACACACACAAACACACACACACACACACAAAGGATGGAGCTGTGCAAAGTGAACACTGGCTCCTAAGACATACTGGATCCTGGGACTAGCAGGCTTACGAGGCCCAGCTTCCGTCCTCCCTTTCCCAGCATCCCACTGACAGCACTTAGGTGACAGCAGCTAGGAGGGCGATGGGGACCAGGGGTGTGCCTTACATGTAGTTCCGCACAGAGTCAGGCAGGATGACCACACAGCGCTGCCCTTCCTGTAGCTCCCGGGCGGCCTTCACGGCCACAGCCATGGCGCTGCCTGAACTTCCACCTGTGGAGAGGATCGTCAGACCTGCCCGTGCGGCATTTGTACATACATCCATATCTAAGCACACGTATGTGTGTAACACACACATCAAGCCGGGTGGTGGTGCTTGCCTGTAATCCCAGCACTTGGGAGGCAGAGGCAGGCAGATTTCTGAGTTTGAGGCCAGCCTGGTCTACAGAGTGAGTTCCAGGACAGCCAAAGCTACACAGAGAAACCCTGTCTCAAAAAAACCAAGAAAGAAAAAAGAAAAAAGAAAAAGAAAAAATACACACACACACACCTATACCAACACTCTACAAAGATCTGTGGGCAGGGGGCATTCAGTCATATATACGAATACCCAGCCCTGTGCATCTCTCACATATCCATCCATACATGCTCTGGAAGGATCTATAGGAATCTCTGGCCAGAGACTGGGCCTGAATCACCTTCCCCCTCATAGTCAACTACACATGAGTCTATCTCATTATTAAACGTTCCCTGAGGAATTGGGGAGAGCCTGGGGCAAATGAGCCTTCTTGCTCAGCCAGGGTCCTCCAGGCAAACGCCTGACCTCAAGCAAAGAGCCAACCGAGGACATCTGTCTCACGGACTTCCCATAACCACCAAGCAAGGCAAATTTGTGACATTAGACATCATCATGGTAAGAGCGCCAGGTTCACTGGGACACTGACCATATCTAGAGTCCTAGACCTGGGACCTCCAGAGAGAACCAAAGCCACTAGTGTTGCCTCTCCAGTTGGGGCTCATCAGGGCTTAGCCTGCGAGGGTGCAAGGCAGCCAGAAAGATCATCCTGGTGTCTCTCACACAAGACCATGGCTCCGCCCGCTACTCATCTTTCGAGGACCAGGGTCATATCACTTACGCTGAGGGCCCAAGTACCCCAGTCTCCTCCTAGTGGTCATACTCAGTTATTTTCAATCAGGAAAGAGGGCTCCCCTCTCCCAGACAGGGTTTCTCTGTGTAGCCTTGACTGTCTTGGAACTCACTCTATACACCAGGCTGGCCTCGAACTCAGAGATCCACCTGCCTCTGCCTCCCAAGTGCTGGGATTACAGGTGAGCGCCGCCACTGCCTGGCTGGGAAAGAGGTCTTATTCCCTTTTTCCTGATACCTGATGGTTCTTGGCCATGCTTGGGCTGACTAGCTTCCCTTTCCCCCACAACATGACTAAAACATGGGGCCGTATTTATAGGGCAAGTTCAGGCACACTTGGTGTTCTCCAAATGTCAGGTTTAACTCAAGCCACTGGGGTTTCTGCTGCCCTGAGGTCAGGCAGCAGTGCTCCGTCCACCCTGAACAGGATGACCGAGGAGCCCAGGGTGGGAGGAAGGATGTAGAGGTTGCTTTTAGATGTGCCTCTGCTGCACTGAAAACTAGGAAGGCAAAAAGCACTGTCCCATCTCCCTCTGGGCTCTCTCTCCAACCTCTTCAAGGGACGGGGTCCCAGCACGTCCTAACCTTGAGCTGCTATAGGTTGAGCCTCCCTCATTCCAGGGATAGAAAAATAAAAATCAAAAACTGGAAGGGTGCCAGGCAGTGGTGGCGCATGCCTTTAATCCCAGCACTTAGGAGGCAGAGGCAGGCAGATTTCTGAGTTCGAGGCCAGCCTGATCTACAGAGTGAGTTCCAGGACAGCCAGGACAGCCAGAGAAACCCTGTCTCAAAAAACTAACCAACCAACCAAACCTGGAAGGGCATGCCAGGTGGTAGTGATGGCAGCTCACACCTTCAATCCTAACACTCAGAAGGCAAAAGCAGGCAGATCTCTATGAGTTCAAGACCAGCCTGCTCTACAGAGCAAGTTCCAGTTCCAGGACAGACAGGGCTGCACAGCAAAACCCTGTCTCAAAAACAAAACAAACAAACCTAAAAGTATGGGGGAAGGGAGGGATGGAGAGATGGCTCGACGGTTAAGAGCTCTGACTGCTCTTCCAGAGGTCCTGAGTTCAATTCCCAGCAACCACAGGGTGGCTCATCAGTAATGGGATCCGATGCCCTCTTCTGGTGTGTCTGAAGACAGCTATAGTGTACTCATACATAAAATAAATAAATCTTTGAAAGGAAGAAAGAAAGAAAGAAAGAAAGAAAGAAAGAAAGAAAGAAAGAAAGAAAGAAAGAAAGAAAGAAAGAAAGAAAGAAAGAAAGGAAGAAAAAGAAAAAACAAAAACCTAGAAGGACAGCTTGAAGCCTGCGCCTGTGCCTCCTGCCCTGGTCTCCACAGGCGACTCCAAGAAGCTGCAGAGGACAAGCGAACTGAACTAAAGAAGGAAGAAGAGCCCGGACAGACGAATGGCTCCAGCTGAGAGGTTACTGCTGTCACACAACCTCAGAATGACTATGACTGTCATGCACTTTTCCTAGAAGGTAGCGCACACGCCCCGGACGGTCCCCTACCCCGTCACCTACTTGCTCGGCCACTCACCACACAGCAGTCCTTCCTGTGCAATCAGCATGCGGGCAAAGGCGAAGGAATCTTCATCATTGCTCTTGAACCACTTATCCACCACCTGTGGCAAGATGGAGGTCAAGCCTGAACTCAGGTAGAGGGGCCTGGGGGCGGGGCAAGCTCACGGAACACTACTTCCCCCTGGCTCTGCAAACCCAGACTTCTCTGCCCTTCCCCCTCTCCTTTATGCTTTGCAGAATAACTCAGACCACCCACATCTTTGTTGGGTCTGGTGGCCTCTGCTAACATCCACCGTGGCCGCCTTTGTCTATCCTTCCCTTTGCATCTCAGAGCAACATCAGATGAGAACTTGAACACGGGTAGTGCGTTTCAACCTGTCTCAGCTCCTGTACCGGCACCTCCCTCTTCTGTCCCTCAACATCTGGGGCAGCTGGAGTTACAGAAGCAAATTAAGGACCCGGCAGCAGCCTGTGGCTCTGCCTTGGCTCAACCTACCGTCCTGTCCAGTACTGTGGGGATGAAGTCATAGCCGATCCCTTCCACCTCGTAGGATGTTTGGTCCGTCTGGTTCAGCTCCTCGGGCTCCGCAAGGATGGACCCTTCAGGATCTACACCAATGATCTGCAGGGTGGGCAGCTTTAGGGCTCAGGTCATGGTGAAGGCCAACCCAGCCAGCCCTAAGCAGCTGCCATTGGAAAGGATATTGCCTCACTAATATCTGCCTGTTCATGACTGGCTCACAGGATGCATGTGCTAGGCCCAGATCAGAGGATGGTTAAGTCTCCCAAAATCCCAGACAAGAAGAAGGAAGACCGCAACCTATAGGGGCCATTATCCAGCATAAGGTATTTGGAAAGGTCTTCCCAGTGCTGTTCTAGGGAGGGTCTCAGCCATGGTCATTAGAAGAGCCTTTGGGGCCGGTCAGTGGTGGCGCATGCCTTTAATCCCAGCATTTGGGAGGCAGAGGCAGGCAGATTTCTGAGTTCGAGGCCAGCCTGGTCTACAGAGTGAGTTCCAGGACAGCCAGGGCTACACAGAGAAAAAAGAAGAAGAGCTTCTGGGGACACAGGGCAGCTCTGGACACTGACCTCTCCCTGGAGGGTAGGCAGTCTCATAGGGAGAAAATGCCAGTTTCCATGTGCCAACACTACGCCCGGTGGTTCTCAACCTTCTAATGCTACAATTCTTTAATACAGTTCCTCATGCTGTGGTGACACCCCCCCAAACCACAAAATTATTTCTGTTGTTACTTCATAACTCTAATTTTGCTGTTATGAATCATAATGTAACTCTCTGACATACAGGATATCTGATATGCGACCCCCCAAGGGCTTGCGACCCATGGGCTGAGAACCACAACCCTAACCCCACCTGGGGACTGTGTTAGGTGGCTTCTGGGCTAATCCAAAGGGCCTCATCTCACTCAACACAGGAGCCCCTAGGACCCTTTTCTCCCCAAATTCCTACCGGGTGACTGGATACGACTCTTCCAGACAGCAATGGGATAAGCTGGGAATGTGGGGAGGAACTTAGTTCTCAGGAAGAGGGGCCACCCAGCAGCTATGCGTCTCTGAACACAGGTCGGGTTCTGTGTTCAGCCACCCCTGTCTGTACCAGTACCACCCAGCATTCCAAACTCACTTTACACCCAGGGCACTTCTCCTTCAGCTTCCTGGCGATACCTGTGATGGTGCCACCCGTGCCTGCTGAAGCCACCAGCATATCCAGCTTCCCTGGGGGAGGAAGGACACTGTCAGGCCATGGTCAAGCTAGCCCACCAGTCTTTTTTTTTTTTTTTAAAGATTTTCTTTTAAAGATTTATTTATTTATTTTATGTATATGAGTACACTGTAGCTGTACAGATGGTTGTGAGCCATCATGTGGTTGCTGAGAATTGAACTCAGGACCTCTGCTCATTCTGACCCCGCTAGCTCCGGCCCAAAGATTTATTTATTATTATATGTAAGTAGGCTGTAACTGACTTCAGATACACCAGAAGAGAGCGTCAGATCTCATTACGGGTGGTAGTGAGCCACCATGTGGTTGTTGGGATTTGAACTCAGAACCTCTGGAAGAGCAGTCAGTGCTCTTAACTACTGAGCCATCTCACCAGCCCAAGATTTATTTATGAGTACACAATTACTGTCTTCAGACATACCAGAAGAGGACATAGATCTCATAGATGGTTGTGAGCCACCATGCGGTTACTGGGACTTGAACTCAGGGCCTCTGGAAGAGCAGTCAGTGCTCTTAACCGCTGAGCCATCTCTCCAGTCCCCCAGCTCACCACTCTTAACGACCATCGGAAATACACTCAACAGAAATCAGGTCAGTGAGAGAAACTTAAACATCGACCATCACTGCCTCTGTCTGTGGACGGGATGGCTGAGGGGTTGCTTTCTACACTGTGACCTTGACCTTTGGGCTAGTCATATAGCCGAATCTACAAGAATGGGTCAGCTGGGGAGCTCGAAGCCTGGCGGAGGTAAGCTGTCAACGGTGTGCCTTCCTAGGCTGTTTGATTCTTGGGTGATTACAGAGCGGCAAACTAGATTTTTAGGAACCAGGCAAAATGGCTGAAACTGAGGCTGGGAACTGGCCCAGGCTCTCGTAGTGCTAATGGTCAGCATTGGGCAAGTCTGAGCCAGGCAAACTCAGGAATGTGCGCCAAGCCTGCCAAATGAGAATTCTCACTCATAAAACTGGGTGAGCAAACACTTGGGCTTTTACGGTCCAGCTCCTGGGCATGGAACAAGTCTGCATCCAGGGCAATGCCAACATCAGGTTCCAAGTGAGAGGCCAAGGCTGGTACCTTCCAGCACCTTCTCCCATGAGGACCTTTGAGAGAAGCGTCTAACCAGCGCCGGGAGCTAGGCAGTCAGCATATATCTCATGCCTATACCGAGAGTGAGCTAACTGCAACTCTGAAGATGACAAAAACAAAACGCCAAAGTCAATGTCCCTAGTCCCCAGATATGAAGCCAGCACCAGTGTGCATGAGCTCAATAGTTTCTACAGCCTGGAGGACGTAGGAGTGGAACAGCCTGAACCAGGTGTCTCGGACATAGGTGAGGCAGAGGCAGAGGCCAAGAGGGCTCAGAGGAAGGAGAAGCCTCTCTAGAAACTATTTCACAGAGAGGGACGCTTAAGATGAATTTACCAAGGAATGGGGGACTAGTGCACACGTGCACACACACACACACCACACACACCCTTCAACCACACTCCACTGAGTTTGATAGTTCTGTCATCTCGACACAACCTAGAAGCTTGAAGGAAGAGAGAGGCTCAGAAAGGGATTGTTTAGATCAGGCTGGCCCACGGGCATGCCTTTGAGGGAATGTATTGATTCTATTAATTGATTCAGAAAAGACCCAAGTTTCTTGCGAAGGGGGATCCTGGGCTGTTTAAGAGCAGGGGAATGTGAGCGGACCATGAGACGTGTGTGTGCACCATCTTCTGCCTACTCCACTGAGTGTGACTTTTGTGTGACCAGATGCTTCCAAGTTCCTGCCTATGCCTTCCCCACAACACTGTGAGCTGAAACAAACTCTTTCTCCCGAGTGGCTTTCTGCCTCACACGCACACACGCACGCACGCATGCACGCATGCACACATGCACACACGTACGCATGCACGCACACACATACGCACGCACACACGCACGCATGCACACATGCACGCACACACATACGCATGCACACACACACACACACACACACACACACACGCACACACACATACACACGCACACACATACGCACGCAGAGCAATACAGATGGCAGCAGCAATGAAACTGAATAAGAGATAGCTGCAATCGAGGTGGGTGGAGGGGCGGAAAGCACGCACCATCACACTGCTGCAGGATCTCCTCAGCGGTGTCATCGTAGTGCGCCAAGGGGTTGCTTGCATTGCGGTACTGTGGGGGAGGGGAAACAGAGTGACCGTGAGCTGGCTGGAACTGTCTCCGTCATGCATGAACCCTGGACGGTCAGCTCTGCGCTGACCAGCAGGTCCTACAGCAAGCAGCCTAGGAGAACCTCATCTTGGGGCGCTCACATGCAAGACCTGGTCGCCACAGTGTGAAAGTAACCCAGAGGCGAGATGAAAAGAGGGGAGACCTTGGGGGGGGGTTCTTAGACATTCTGAATCTTCAGAGTCCCAGAGGGTCATCTGAAGGTACCCCAACCTCACTGTCTAGTGGGTTGTGTCTAGTGGGACAGTTCTCTGACGCTGGCACTGAGACAGCAGAAACCAAAGGCTCTACAACTGAGTACGGCCTGGAGCATCTCCCCAGCGAAAGTATGTTGCTGGGCAAAGACCAGTCCCTCAGTCTCCCGACAGGGTCCCTAACCCTAACCCTAACCCTGACTACACTTGGACACAAATCTCTGATCACAGATTTGCCCCTTCCGGCATACACCTGACCTGATCCAGAATGTGAGAATTGGGGATTTCATTCTTCAGTCTCCACGCCACTCCCACGTGGGACTCGGGGGAATCGAATCTGGCGTTGGTGGGTGTCCTCACAATCTCAACTCCCAGAGCCCGCAGCACATCCACCTGTCCAGGAAAAACTACGCCTTTATCACTGTGCCTGGGCACCAGCCTAAGTGGTACCCTCTGGGGCCCCGGGCCCTCTCACCTGCCCCAGTTCACCTTTCTTTTTAGATGTAAAGAAAGGACTTTCTTTATTAAGGCTCAGGACGCACGCATGCTTGCGCACTAGCACGTCCCTGCCTCTGCCCAGTACTGGCCTCATCCCCACCCCGCCACCCAGCAGCTCTTCTTACTAGATATAGCAATAGCTGACAGTCAACCCACCTACGGCCACGCCCCCACTATCCCCACCCCAGGCTGCCCTTCGCACACCTTCTCCATACTCATCTTCTCCGGCATCACGATAATGCAGCGATAGCCCTTCACAGCAGCAGCCAGAGCCAGCCCGATCCCTGAGGGTCACGTGCAGAGCGTGAGAGGGGACTGTGCCCAAAGCCCTGTGCCTCCCTGCCAGCTGCCTGGGATACCAGGGACAAACCCTAGAACCATGAAAGGACAAAAGGCCCCTGTTCCAGGAAGGAACCCCACACTCTGATGGCGATCTGACAGCCCGGTACACAAATGTGCTTCTGGGTCTGATCGGTCCTGCCCGCACCTGTGTTGCCGGAAGTTGGCTCAATGATCGTGTCTCCAGGCTTCAAGGTTCCGGCTCGCTCAGCATCTTCGATCATCCGGAGGCTGATGCGGTCCTTCACACTCCCGCCCGCATTGAAGAACTCACACTTGGCCACTGAGAAGCAAACAAGAGTCAGAGAAACGACTCTGGTCCTCACACATTCCTGACATCATCAGCTACAGTGCACACATATACATACAATAAATAATTCTTTTTTTTAAAGATGTATTTATTTATTATATGTAAGTACACTGTAGCTGTCTTCAGACACACCGGAAGAAGGCATCTGATGCCATGACAGATGGTTGTGAGCCACCATATGGTTGCTGGGATTTGAACTCAGGACCTCCATAAGAGCAGTCAATGCTCTTAACCACTGAGCCATCCCTCCAGCCCCTAAATAGTTCTTTAAAAAAAAAAAGAAGAAGAGTGCTCGCTTCCGCAGCACATATACTAAAATTGGAACGATACAGAGAAGATTAGCATGGCCCCTGCGCAAGGATGACATGCGAATTCGTGAAGCGTTCCATATTTAAAAAAAAAAAAAAAAGAAGAAGAAGAAGAGTGGTGGTGGTGCACACCTGTAATCCCAGCACTCTGTGAGGCAGAGGCAGGTGGATTTCTGAGTTCAAGGCCAGCCTGGACCACACAGAGAAACCCTGTCTCAAAAAAACTGTCCTCTCTCTGCAGGACCTTCCCAAGCTGGCTCCTCAGGCCCAGACTTCCCTGGCCATCAGTTGAAAGGGGCCATCTCAGTCACTAACACGCACCCTACATCCCAGCAGACTCCCACTGCCAGCACCCTCAGAGTCTCAGCTAGGGCTCATTCCAGGACTCCAGTCCAGGACTCCGGTCCAGGACTCCGTTCCTCCCCAGGAGAGCCAGACACTCACACAGCTCACACTTGAGCCCAGCATTCTTTGAGATCTTGTTGATTCTGACCATAGGAGTGTTCCCAATTTTCCTCAGGATATCTGGCAAAATTTTGGGGGGTTTTGTCCTAAAAGAGAAAGAAGAGGCCATTCAGGAAACAAAACAGAGTAGCAGTTCAAGCCTTGGTGTTGCAGGATATTTGATCACACTGTGAACCCCGACATTGTGTCATTTACTGAAAGAAAGCTGTTTCTAGTTGTGGTGTGGCTCAGCCTTTAATCCCTCTGGCTGGACTACAGAAGTGCTCTAGTCTACACCTTGAATCCCAAACAATGAAGGTAAAGTGAGTTTGTAGAAGGGAGCAGCCATGTTTGAAAGTGATGTCTAATTGAGTGGCAGAAGAAGTGATGAATCAGAGAAAGATTTGACAGAATAGGACATGCCCAACCCTAACAAGAGAAGAAAAGAAAAGAGGCTACTTAAGGAAGAGCAGTGGGGGGGGGGGGGGGGGGGCAGAAAGTCAGTGAACCAGAGAGAAGAGAAGGAGCCAGAAGATTAGAACAGATTGCCAGAGTTGGTTTAAGGCCAAGCAGAGCAAAATGTCAGAGGTCAAGAGAGAAGCCAGATTGCATGAGCTCAGAAAGAACTAGGAAGGGGTGAGCTCCTTCGGTAGTTAAGTCTCCGAGGCTGAAAACATCCTAGGTATAGATTAGATTGTAAGGAGGACAGACGCTTCCAGGACTAGGCCTGGGTTAGCAGACCTCCAAGAGGACAATTACTTCAGGAGAATAAAAGGTACTCTTTATAGCCTGGCATTGTGAACATTTAGGAAGGAATCAAGAATTAAAGACCCTCAGGGTAAGGCCTGGTTGTGGAATCCCTGGCAAATCCAAACCCGGCATCAATAACATATACACACACACACAGTCACCCACCCAAACACCCAAGTACGGTGATATTTGAAGCCAGTTTGAGGGACTGGATCTCCATGTAAGTTCCACTCCCTGGGTCTGATCGTGCCCTTGCATCTCACAGGATGTTATGGATGGGAAGCTAAATTAGAGCCATGCTCCCGGCCGTGATGATGATGGACTGAACCTCTGAGACTGTGAGCCAGCTCCAATTAGATGGTCATGGTGTCTTTTCACAGCAATAAAACCCTAATTAAGACACCTCCCTCAACATCTGATTGGTTAGTTTCTTCCAAAATTCCTTTTATCGTGCTTCAAGTGGTTCTACAAGAAAGTCACCGGCCACCCCTCCCAGACTGGGTCACAGAACATCATACTCTACACTGGGCCAAATGGGACAAAACAAAACAACCAGGAGGCTCCTCCCATCAAGAGTGTCACACGTTCATTATACCCCAAAGTCCCTCTCTCGTTTTTCTGAAGTCTGCTTTGTGTTTTCAGCCCCTGTTCAACTTTCCAGCGGGATCAGTGACTCAGCTCCAGATAGGACTGTCCTAAGGATGGCACCTACTGCCATCCACATCTGTGCCGTCCACATCCACCCCTGGGGACCCCTCCATCTCCTCCTCCTCTCTCTAAAATGCCAGCCTTCCTCGACTTCTAGTCTGGTGAACTTGGGATTGATCAGTGACGCCAGCTAGCCACATCCACTAAGACCTAAAACAGTTCAAGAAAACATCCCTGCGGCCCCCCAAATTTTAATGACTTGGCCCTGCTAATCTGTCAGAAGGAACATGTAGAGATAAAAAGCTAAAAATAAGATCAAAACTCCACTCGTTCTTGAAGGATGATGAGGCTTAAAGGGGGTAATATAAGGGGTTAGGTGAGTGTGGCTAGGCGGTGTGGGGGAAGGTGTCCAGGCGGGCCCTTGCCTGGGCACCTCTGCCCCTGAGGGACCACACACACACAGACATGGTATAGAATAGAGTTTATTCAGAATAGGGGATGGGAGTTAGTGGTAGAGAGAGAGAGGTAGAGAGAGAGAGAAAGAGAGAGAGAGTGGAGAGAGAGAGTGGAGAGAGAGAGTGGAGAGAGAGAGTGGAGGCCGGCCATGACCACGTGGGGGGGGGGGGAAGAGCCCCAGGGGCAGAGAGGTGAGAGTATGTGGGAGAGCGGTGAGCAAAGAGAGAGAGGAGGAGCAAGTAGCCCCTCTTATAGTGGGCCAGATCTCTGGGGCGGGGCATACCTGGCTATTGCCAGGTAGCTGTGGGGTGGAGCTTAGACAAAGCCCCAACAGTTCTAATAACAGGTGTGACTGCTTGGAGTCTGGCTCCTGGTGACTTAGTGGCATCTTATGCTGGTATTAGGGGACTAATGTCCATGACTCCAGGCTAGGCCTCACCCTATGTTTATTTAGCCTTCAGCTAACTCCTAATGAGCTGTGTGCTACCTGACAAATGGCTACCCTTAAGAAAGAAATGCTATAAAATTACTTAACAAGATAGTGGCATCCTGTCTACAGATCCAGCACAGAAGGCCCATGAGGTGAAACCATGTATGATGATTTGTATATGCTCGGCCCAGAGAGTGGCACTTTTAGAAGGTGTGGCCTTCTTGGAGTAAATGTGTCACTGTGGATGTGGGCTTTAAGACCCTCATCCTAGCTGCCTGCAGCCTTCAGATGAAGATGTAGAACTCTCAGCTCCTCCTGCACCATGCCTGCCTGGATGCTGCCATGCTCCCGCCTTGATGATAAGGGACTGAACCTCTAAACCTGCAAGCCAGCCCCAATTAAATGTTGTCTTTTATAAGACTTGCCTTGAGGCCAGGCAGTGGTGGTGCACACCTTGAATCCTAGCACTTGGGAAGCAGAGGCAGGCGGATCTCTGAGTTCGAGGCCAGCCTGGTCTACAGTGTGAGTTCCAGGACAGCCAGGGCTATATAGAGAAACCCTGTCTCGAAAAACCAAAAAACCAAAAAAAAAAAAAAGAAAGAAAGAAAGAAAGAAAGAAAGAAAGGAAGGAAGAAAGAAAGAAAGAAAAGAAAGAAAAGAAGAAAAAGAAAAAAGACTTGCCTTGATCATGATGTCTGTTTGCAATAGTAATACCCTAACCAAGACATGATGTAACTTCTCCCTATGTTACAGGAACACTCTGGACCTGCAAAGTGATGCACTGTCATTCCAGCCCTTAAGACAGAGACTGGGGAATCTGGGTTTCCAGGTCATTCTTGGCTACACAGTGAATTTGAAACTAGCCTGTGGATACACTGAGACCCTGCCTGGGACATCTCACTCTCTCTCAGCCTAATGTTCCCTCTCCAGGAATTCACCTACTACAAATAACACATCTTAGTAAATTCTGTCTTCTTCTCTTTTGAGCCCTGGTAAATTCTTTGACTGCTCGGGCTGCCAGCCTTCGGGATGCTGTTTCCCACAGCAGCAGGCCACCGTCTCAAACTACAAACAGCCAGGCATGGTACCATATACCTGTAATCCTAGTACTTGGAGAGGCTGAGGCAGAAGGATTGCTCTAAGTTCAAGGCCCAGGTCAATCTAGGGTCTAAAACAAGACCCAGACTCAATAAAAACAAACCAATAAACCCAGACTCGGAGACAATAGGTTAGTTTCTGCCTTGCTTGAGAATCTTAACCCTCCGATCCCTCAGCCGCCAGAACAGTCCAACTGCTTTTGATTCAGGTCCCTGAACAACGGATGCGCCTCTCTCTCCGGGGTTGGTCCTAGCTATCATGCTCCCAGAGTCCCCAGAAGCCTGGCATTGCTGGGCCAGCAAGGCAGAAGCGGTGCCAAGGAACAAAAGGCCCAGGGCTATAAGCCTGGGACAGGTCAAGCCTGTGGCTGCATTTCAATGATAGCACAGCGTGACCAGCACCGTTTCCAGGGCAGTCTCTCCACAGCTCTCCGTCTTCAGGCTCCAGCATGGCTGCACGCCCACACACTCCCATCCTGGGTTGAATTCATCAACCCTGCTTAGACATCTGCACCCTACAGCCAGACTTCAAGGCTCGCCAGGCTCCTGGTCCCTGGCTTCCTGCCTTCCTGCCCCAGGCTTCTCAGGTTCGAGCCAAACTGACTAAACAGAAGCCTCAGTCACCTTTGGCCCCGGGTCAGGGGAGGAGTCAAGAATCTGGAGTGCCAGGTAGAAGGAGAAGCTGCCTGGGGGTGGCTGACAGGCAGCAACAGGTTGGACTCCAAACCAGGTCTTCCAGAGAGCAGTCGTGTCCTGCAGAAGAGCTGGACCTGCTCCCTTCCCGCTGTCCTGGCTTGCACTCAGGAGAGTGAGGATAGGCTGAACCAAGGCCAAGATCACCTGACCTGAGCCCCAGGGAGGCCAGGCAGCGACAGCTTTAGGATACAGGCTCAGACCCGAAAGTTACCACATGTTTTTTCAGGTGATGGTTCCGATCCATCACCCATCCCAAATGCCTGTACTTTGCCGACACAGAAGGGCACCCCAGAAACCCCAATTCCTCTCCAGGGCTGCCTGCCGCCTACCTATCCCTCACTCAAGAGTCTCTGGAAGTGTTTGGTTCATTCTGCCTTAATCAACCTGTCCCATCTTTCTCTGTGTCTATATCTGTCTGCCCCCACACCAGGTGCCCGGAGCCAGTGCCTCCCCACAGAGCTCAGGAGCCTTCCCTGGGGCTCCCTCCCTGGTCTTCCAACAAAGCCGGGCTGATCAGCTGAGGACAAACCTGCCCTTAAGGCTGATGATGTGTGTCACATAGAAGCCTTTGAACGAGCAGTTCCCAGGCCCTCTGGAGCCCTTGGGGGGTGGGCATGGGGAGGGTGAATTCTCTCGAAGCTCCAGAACCCACAGGGCTCTGTCCCCTGCTGTGTTGTCCTGGCAAGAACTCATCTGACCAGCTCCCACCTGTCTCCTGACTTCCCAGAACAGGAGTCCATTCAACCGGGCACAGCTTCTAGTTCACAAATGTTCATTCCCCGCGCCCCCCCCCCACTCCCCACTTTGGCCTCTTAATAAATGCAGCCTCCTCACCGGGCCAGACCTCACTCAGACTTCTGAACCAATAACTGTAAATGCTGGTGGACACACACAGGGACTGCCAAGAGGTAAAACACAAAATTTTTCACCCATTTGTTCGCGTTTGAAGACATCAGACTAAGGAAATGAATTACAATCCTAAGAGCTTTTTTTTTTTTTACAATAGGGTGGGAACCTGCTTGGCTCTGACCTGGGTACTTTAGAACAGGGCGGGACACAGTGCATGTTCCTAAGCCAACTCCTGACTAACTGTGTATGGAATGGCTATCAGTGCCAAGGACACAGTCTTTGCCCAATCATAAAAGAAGCCCACCAGAGCCGAACACTCAGTATATGTAAGCTGCAGTACCAAAGAAGCCTTGGCCTCTCTTGGTTTGACCCTCACTGCTCCTAGCCCTACCCCCACAGTGATCGTAGGTATGGCCCCCACTCCCCTCAACTCCCCAAGGAAATAAACCCACCATCTTGGGATCAAAGACACAGACTTACAGCACTGTGTGGGAATGCGGAGAATCCGCCAGGGGCCTGCCCAGCTTCCAGGTACATCTGCTCGGGGTATCAGGCCGGATCCAGACTCGCTCCTTGTCTCCTGAGGGGCCCTTCTCCAGCTGTCCCTTTTCTGAGTGCACGTCCAAGTGCTGGGGGCACCCTGCAGAGCCATCTTCACACTGGGATGTCCCTGAAGGCATGCTGGGATTTGCAGAGGAAGCAGAGACCCGTTGGTTTGGTAGTTGACTCTCCGGTGTCTCCTCTGGAAGTGTTGGCTCCACTCAAACTCAGCAAGGATGGGAGAAAAGGAGCCGGTTCCAGCTGCTGTGGAAAACGGTTAGGGTTCCTTTCAGAAGGTTAAACATAAACTACCATATGACCCAGCAATTTGATGCCAAGGCAGAGATCCAAAAACCACAAAAAAAAAAATAGATATTTGCAATGCCCATTCTCATGGCTGTCTCAGCCGAAAGGTGAACATCACCCAAAGTCACTGATGAATAGCTGTACAAAAATGTACCCATGCGACAGAATACTATCCAGCTACAAAGGGGAACAGAAGAGGGGCTGTGGAGACGGTTCAGCGGTTGGAAGTGCTTGTTTTACAATCATGAGGACTGGAGTTCCGATCTCAGCACACACAGACATAGACACAGATAAGTCAAGCTTTCTTTCTTTCTTTTTTTTTTTAAAGGGATGGACTAACTCTGAAGACAGAGTGGCCAATGAGAGGAGCCAATCACACACAAGATTTCATTTATATGAAGTGCACGAAATAATTAGATGCTCTATGATTTCACATCTGTGAGGGACCCAGAATGGTCAAACCAGTAGGAACACGGCAGAGAAGACATGAAAGGCAGGAGATAGTGTTGTGTTTTATAAAAAGAAAGAAAGAGAGAGAGAGAGAGAGAGAGAGAGCAGAAAACAAAAGAAAAGAGAAGAAAAGAAAAAGAGGCCAGGGATATGTTTGGTAGAGGCACAGTATGGTGTGGGGGAAGGGGGTGCCTCTGAGAGCCCCTAATGAGGCACCCCTTCCCCCTGACGGACCAGCCATAGACGGTGCAGTATAGTTTATTTAAGTATAGGGAAGGGACTTGAGGGGGTAGTAGAGACAAGAGAAATGCAGAGAAAGAGAGAGACGACAGAGAGACAGAGAGAGAGAGAGAGAGAGACAGAGAGAGAGAGAGAGAGAGAGAGAGAGAGAGAGAGAGAGAGAGAGAGAGAGAGAGAGTAGAGGGGTAGAGAGGCGGGCCATGAGCACGTGGAGAGGGGGAGGGGAGGAGGGGGACAGAGAGGGAAGAAGGAAACAAGAGAAAGGAAGGAGGGGCCAGCAGCCCCTTTTACCGTGACTCAGGCACGCCTGGCTGTTGCCTGGTAACTGTGGGGCGGAGC
Source organism: Apodemus sylvaticus (assembly GCF_947179515.1). NCBI lineage: Eukaryota > Metazoa > Chordata > Mammalia > Rodentia > Muridae > Apodemus > Apodemus sylvaticus. The sequence goes on from NC_067490.1 coordinate 8,696,310, forward strand.
CTAGACAAAATACCAACAGAGTAATTGTTAAATGCACAGGGGCTTTGGAGATGATGAAAAACACGAGTCTGGTCCTATTTTTCAGTCTGAGGCTGTGATTCAAACAAAAATGCCGGGCGTGGTGGCTTTAATCCCAGCACTTGGGAGGCAGAGGCAGGCGGATTTCTGAGTTCGAGGCCAGCCTGGTCTACAGAGTGAGTTCCAGGACAGCCAGGACCACACAGAGAAACCCTGTCTTGAAAAACCAAAAAGAAGAGACAAACAAACAAACAAACAAACAAAAAAGAAACAATAACAACAACAAAATATACTGACCAAAAGCAACTGCAGGGAGAAAGGGTTTATTTCAGTTACAGTTCCGGGAAGTCAGGGAAGTAACATTAGTGGCTGGTCCCATTGTTTCCACAGTCAAGAACCGAGAGAAACAAATGGACCCATGCTGCCTGCTCTCACCTAGCTTTCCGGGCCTGCCTAGACAATAGTGCAGCCCACGGGGCTGGCTCCTCCCACATCAAGTAGCCTGGCTCCTCCCACGTCAAATAACCGAGCAGACAAGGCCCCCAGGCCAACCCCATCTAGGCAGTCCCTCCCTTGAGACCCCCTTCGCCAGTGACTCTAAACTGTGTCGAGGTGACACCTAACACAAGCCAAAGCCTTGTATAGACAGTGACAGGAGTTGTGCAATCCTGTGGACAAAGTGGAAAGGCACCGCCTCCAGGTCGGCCATTTCTGCACATCAGACTAAACTGCAGATTAAAGTTATTCCGAAACCAGGCGGTGGTGGCACACGCCTGTAATCCCAGCACTCTGGGAGGTAAAGGCAGGAGGATTTCTGAGTTCGAGACCAGCCTGGTCTATAGAGTGAGTTCCAGGACAGCCAGGGCTATACAGAGAAACCCTGTCTCGAAAAAGCCAAATCCAAAAACAACAAACAAACAAACAAACAAAGTTATTCCGAGGTTGGCTGTGTAGCTTGGTGGGAGATGTGGTAGTTGTCAAGTGCTAGGCCAAATGCCAAGAAAAAAAACGAATGTGTGCACACAACATGTACACATTTTCTTATTATTCCATGAAGAATGAGGCATCACAGCTGGGTGTTATGGTGCAGTCCTTTAATCCCAGCCTTCAGGAGGCAGAGGCAGAACTCTGTGAGTTCGAGGCCAGCTACCTAGTAAGTTCCAGGACAGCCAGGGCTATGTAGAGATCCTGTCTCAAACAATAAATAAATAAATATTGTACAGAGCCATATTGGGGCAGTCTTGCACTTGGTCTGAGTTTGACTTTGGTCAAGGTTAACTTCTCCCAGATAGCCAGGATCCTGCTCCACCTAGGGTGGAGTGCTCGAAGTAAAGGTTAAGTTCATTGTTCCTCCAGGTCTAGGAATTCCTGAATTAAACAGGTGACCCACCCAGCTGCCGGAGCAGTCAAGACGAGGACCTCCAAGAGAAGCTAGACAACTTCCACCGGAACTCAGCCTGGAGTCTGGGGGGAAAGGTTTGCCCAAACTGTTAAAAGGTCTGGCACCATTAAAGTTTCCGGCTTTGATCAGTGAATATTGTCTTAGCCGTACTTCTTTTCGCCCCTCTTCCCTATTTATTCCTCAGCTTCTGTTCCAGAAACCCACTTCGTAATAGCTGCAGGCAGCTATGGAACCCTACAAAATATAGTTTTTAGATTTACTGATATGTATGGGGATGTTTTGCTTGCATGTATGTATGTGCACTACGTGTGTGTGCCTGCAAGGATCCCCTGGAAATGTAGTTAGAGAGGACTGTGAGCCGCTAAGGGCTTCTGCAAGAATTGCAAGGGCTCTTAACCACTGAGCCATCCCTCCACATCCCCAAACTTCTGTATCCAAACATGGACACCTTGACTGTTCTAAGTATTCTAGATGTGCCCTAGCACTCCCATGTGAAGTCAGGAGCCCCACCTGGCCCTGACCCATCTTATTCATTCCCTTGGCGGGGGAGGGGCAACTGAGAGCAAAACGCATGCGCCCAAGCGGTGGCGGAGACGGGTGTTTCTCCCCTTAGGTCCAAGAGCCCGCTCTACAGTGTCCTCTTTCTAGGCGACCCGGGCTGCAGAACTCTCCAAAACCCGTGCAGGTGCAGTTCACTCAGTACCATCCCTTAAGTGTCCTCACCGAACAGAAAGTCATCAAACACCCCGAACCCAAACTCGTCTTGGCGAGCGTGGCCCAGGACATCCTGCATCCCTCCGGGCTCGCACGTCCACGCTTCCAGTGAGGTTTTTCTAGGATTATCAAGTTCCCGCACAGACCGCCTGGCCACTCGACCTTCGGAAGGGGCAGCTGGGAACAGTGTATGAGCGTGGTGTGGGAAATTCTCCGCAAGTTGCAAGTTGTACAGCCCTAGGTCTCGCGCCCTTCCCCACCCCCACCAAGTCCCGCAAAGGCGGAGAACCTGCCCTCCCGCGCCTCAGCCACCCCGCACGACACTACTTCAATATTTACCCCCACCCCGACTCCAGTGCCCCAAAGAGCAATTTGCGAAACAGCGGTCTCCATCCAAAACAGGGTAAATCGATGACCGGTACCGGGACAGCGCGTCACCCTAGAACTGGGCTCCACGCTCAAAGACTCGCAATCGTGGGGCCACGTGGGTGCTCGGCATAGGGCTGCGGGGAGGTCGATACTTGCGGGAAGGGGGCGATAGATGTAGGTGGCAGCGGGGTGGCGGCACAAGTCAGGACGCCCCGATGGGATCACCGGGAGCTTAGCGAACTGGGGCGCCGGGCTCGCGAGCAGGCACTGCTCTGCGAGTCCAGAAACAGCTGAAGCCAAGTCTGTGCCTAGGGATGGGGAGTGCTCGCGGGCCACCGAACCCCAGCGAGGATCTCGCTGTGTGCGCGGCGTGGGAGTCACTGCGGCCGGAGCTCACCTAGATTCAGACGCGGGAAAACGGCTCGTCCAGGGCTGGGATGGAGAGCGCTCTCGGACAGGATCACAGCTCAGATGGGGACCCGGGGGAGGGTGGCTGGTCTAGCACCGACCCAGCCACCCACAACAGGTTCAGGCGATTGGCCCGGCGACGGGGGCGGAGGGCCGACACCCGCCAATCCCGGGCCGCAGAACGGCCGCCCACCCACCCCGCCCACCCACACCCCTTCCCCTCCCCACCCCCACTCTGGTTCGGCCAGGGGCCCGCTGGACGCCCCACCTCCACAGTGGAGGGGGAGGCTGCTTGCTCTTTTGAGAATTCAAGGAGATGCGCTCGAAAGTTCGAGAGGCTCTGCCGTCTAACACACATTTGCCGTGAGGCAGTGGAGGGGCCCCAGGTTTGTGTCCAAAGGTTTGCACACTGCAGCACAGCCTAGCCAAGTGTCAGAGAACCTCATTTCCCAGGACCCGTTCCTCTGGAGGGCGTGCCTCGTGGGGCTTCCTGGCTTGGCCTTCTGAGTCGCGCATCGCTGTTCTGAACGGCAGAAGCCTGACGCTCACAGAAAAGAGCCCACAGCTCTTCGAAGCAACTGCCCAGAGGGGCCTGGGTCAGAGGGGCCGCTGGAAGGGCGCCCCAATATCGATATCCGTAGGAGTTTAAAAATGGGCGTGGTGGTGCCTGCAATCCCAGCATTTGGAATGGGGTCTAGGGAGAAAGATCTGAATGAAGTTTGAGTTCGAGGCCAACGTGGGCTACATAAAGAGACCTGGGAGTGTGGGGTGTCTCTCTCCATCTCTCCAGCCCTGAGTTTAGCTTGTTGTTGAAATATTGTGAACTCGCTGGGCGGTGTAGGCGCACACCTTTAATCCCAGCACTTGGGAGGCAGAGGCAGGCGGATTTCTTTTTCTTTTTTTTTTTTTAAGTGATCTGAGGCTATAAACTCTTTTTTTTTTTTTAAAGATTTATTTATTTATTATATGTAAGTACACTGTAGCTGTCTTCAGACACTCCAGAAGAGGGCGTCAGATCTTGTTAAGGATGGTTTTGAGCCACCATGTGGTTGCTGGGATTTGAACTCAGGACCTTCGGAAGAGCAGTCAGTGCTCTTAACCGCTGAGCCATCTCTCCAGCCCTGGCAGGCGGATTTCTGAGTTTGAGGCCAGCCTGGTCTACAGAGTGAGTTCCAGGACAGCCAAGGCTATACAGAGAAACCCTGTCTCGAAAAAACAACAACAAAAAATCCAAAAACCCAAAACCCCCCCCCAAAAAAAAAGAATGGACTCCAACTCCTGATCCTCTAGAGTGGTATTGGAGACCTGGCTACCACGCACAGCCGAATGTGACATTTGATTAGAAGGGCCACACACATCTTGTTCCAGGGAGAAATCTTCTGGGCTGGAAAAGTGTACGCGCCTAGGGCAAGTGCCTAGTGGGTCTAAGAAACTTGATGCCAACCCGGAAGGAGGACGGAGGAAGGGGGAGGGGTGGAGTTTGGGGCTAGGGCTCTAGAGCTTGAGCGTGAGCCTGTTTCCAGTTACTATTCTGAGCTGTTTTGCCTCTCATTCTATCTTATTTTGTCGTACAAGAACACTAAGAAGAATTCCCAGGAATCCTCTCAAGTTGTGGAATGTTTGGCCAGGTCTTAGATATGATAAATGTACATTAGCGGTGGTAGTGACTTAAAACCACGGTTATGGTGTCCTTAAGAGCAGATGAGAATTTGAATGGAGAAACAGCCGTATGAAGATGCAGGCGGGCATTGGAGTTACTGTAGACACACAGGCAGCCAGGACTGCTTGCCCCTGGCCGCCTGCCACCTCCAGCAATGAAAAGGAGGACGGAAGAAGCCCCAGTTTCCAGCATCCTGCATCCTGCATCCTGCATCCAGCATCCTGGAATACTGAAACTCTTGGAATACCACCCCACCCCCACCCCACCCCCACCCCACCCCCACCCCACCCCCACCCCACCCCCACACAACATATCCCAGTTTGCAATTCTGTCCCATGCAAGGAACTCAGTTTTAAATCAACTTTCTGACAAGTTTCGTTTTATTTAAAATAGAAATCTTTGAACTAATTTCAGACGGCTTGAAAAATGGTAGGAAGAGTGTTTGGTTTCGAACCCAGGACAAGGGACTGAGGTGCATATTTTACAAACCAAAGCACAGACCTGGCTTCCAGTTCTCCCAGCATCCCTCAGTCCCTACCTGGCAAACCCTGCCCCCAACCCTCAACTTTCCAGCCCAGAGGCGGGGCTGCCCTTCCCCCAGAGGCTCCTCCGTATACAATCCAGACCGTTTGGTCTCCTCCTCTCTCCCTCTTCTCCTTTTCTCTCTATGCTTGTGCTGCTGTCTTCTCTCTTTCTCCCTTCCTTCTCGCCTCTTTCCCCATGGCAACTTCTCTGCAACTTCTTTGGCCTTGGTCCTTGGGGCTGGTGAACTCGCCCACGGGAGAGCAGCTTCCAAGAAACCTGCCTTTAATATGATCTAATCTGATTTAAATCCACTCATTTCACCAGCGGCAGCGAAGAAATAACCTGTGTGTGTGTGTGTGTGTGTGTGTGTGTGTGTGTGTGTGTGTGTGTGTTTGGAGACAGCCCTGGCTGTCCTGGAATTCACTCTGTAGACCAGGCTGGCCTCAAACTCAGAAATCCACCTGCCTCTGCCTCCCAAGTGCTGGGATTAAAGGCATGTGTGTGCTGCCGCCGCTGCCACCACCGCCCAGCATAAACAGCCTATCAAAGAGTAGGAAGAAGTGAAAAGAGCCTTTAATGCAGTTTCCCATTGTTCTCTCTCTCTCTCTCTCTGCATATGCATGCACACACGCATGCATACACACATGCACACACATGCACACACATGCCATCTGAGTTGTTGAAAGCAAGTTGTAGACGGGTGAATCACTGTCCTCCTTTGCTGTGATAAACGCCATGAACAAAGTGACTTTGGGGAAGCTGTCTTTGGGGGAAGTCGGACAGGAACTCAAGGTGGAAGCCCGGGGATTCGGGAATTGAAGCAGAGACCGCTTTACTCCCCGGCTTGCTCAGTCTGCTTCCTTAAAACACCGGGAACCGCCAGGTGGTGAGCACTTGGGAGGCAGAGGCAGGTGGATTTCTGAGTTCGAGGCCAGCCTGGTTTACAGAGTGAGGCTCAGGACAGCCAGGGCTACACAGAGAAACCCTGTCTCAAACACACACACACACACACACACACACACACACACACAAATAAAACCACCCAGGACCACCTAGTGGCCTGGGCCCTCCCACACCTGTCACTAAGAAAATTTCCCACGGGCCTGTCTACAGGCCAGTTTGATGAAGATGCTTTTTCTCGTATGGGCTTCCTCCTCAGATGACTCTAGGTTGTGTCAAATTGACCAATAATTAATTAATTAATTAATTAATTAATTAATTAAAAAAAACAGCCTCGCTCTCCCAGTCTGCCTTTCCCCTCCCCTTCAATACTTGTGTAGTTCCTAAGAACAGGACTGCTTTCCATACCCACAATGCACCTGTCAAATCAGTAACACCCGGTGCTCCAGTTGCATGTCGTTACTCAGAGTTTTGCCAGCATCCCCAACATTACCCTCTGCCAAGTCCCTGGGTTTGTGCCCACCCACCCCCCCTTTTTAGTCTGGAACAGATCTGAGGTTACTCTGCATTTGAAGAACAGAAGCATTTTGGAAGTGTCCAGGACAGTTTGCAAAATACCCACTGATTTTAATTAGTGTGCTTTTCCTTCCTCTTGGCCAGACACAGGGATGACACACTGGTCCGGAAGCTGTGAGAGGGATGCTGAGTGTATGCCCACATACACCACAGCCTCCATCAGGGAGGACTTTCTTTGTCCCCCCTTGCTGCTGCTAACTTTCTGTTGTGTTTGTGACAAGATCTTGTGTAGTCCAGACCAACCTTACACTCGCTACGTAGGCAGTGGTGACTTTGAACTTCAGGTCCTGTCTCCACTCCCCGAGTTCCGGCATGACAGTTTATATGCCACCAGCATCGGGCACCCTTGAGCAGCATGCTGACAACTGAGCTCTATCTCCAATTCTGGGCCAACTGTAAGGGCGTGGCTGGGTCAATCTGTCCTTCTTGAGAAGTTCCTCAGCCACTCTTTGTAATTACTAAATATCTGGTGGGGAGACTTCATAACCATGGAGATACTTTGGTCTTTCCTGCTCTAATATCAACATTGGACCCATTGTTATTGACAGCGTTAACAATTGACTTTTTAACCACCTCATTCTCTACATTAATCATTGGCCCTAACTAGGAAGAATTGTCCTCATTCATGGATCACTGATTGTATATTTTGGTTTTGGAGTTTGGTTTTGGTTTTGGTGTCTCTATGTAGCTGTGGCTGTCCTGGAACTCAGCATGTAGACCAGGCTGGCTTCAAACTCACAGAAATATCCTCCTGCCTCTGTCTCCTGAGTGCTGGGATTAAATGTAGCCATCCCTGGCTACATTTGTGTGTTTGATACAGGACTAGCTAGCTCATTAGGAACTGGGATTACAGAGCTATGCCTCTGTGCCTGGCCTGATTTATTCATTTGTGTCTCTGTGAATCCATTTTTGTTGTTTGGTTTCAGACCCCAGGACAGGGGACTGAGGTGAATATTTTACATATCAAAGCAGGCCTGGCATCCCAGCACCTCTCAGACCCTACCTGACACACCCAGACCCCAAATCTGAACTTTGTAGCCATGGGCTGGGCTGCCCTTCCCCCAGAGGGTACTTCCTATATTATCCTGATATTTTGGTTTCCCCCACCTCTCTGTGTTCAGGCACCCTTTCTGTCTTTCTCTTTTCCCTTCCCACCTTCTCTTTCCCCACAGTGACTTCTCCGACCTCAGTCCTTTGAACAAGTGAATCCATCAGAAAGCAGCTTCCCAATAAACCTGCATTTAATATAATCTAAACTGATTGAATTGGCTCCAGTGAAGAAATAATTTATCATTTGTTACCAAGCAGAATTTTACTACTGAAAGTGCGCCGTTGAGTATTTATTTTTACTGGGTAGCCTAGGCTGGTCTCAGACTCAGGGTTTGATGACACTCCCCAACCTGTGCTCTCAATGAAATTTAATATACACACACTCTGTGATCTTTAGTGATCACAGAGTTGTGACGTTGTCGTCACAATTTAATTTTAATACTTGGTCAACTCCAATGCTGTAACAAAGCCAACGAGAGGGCAACTTGTTGCACACGAAGAGATTTCTCTCGGTTCTGACAACTTGTGAGACTGCTTTGCAGGAGAACCTCGGAGCTGAGAAATAAAGATGGGCAGAATCACACCTTGACTAGACTCTTTTTAGCTGTCGCACACCTCTAATCTCCATTCAAACCTAAAGTTCAGACTGTCGATGTATCGATGTGTGTCTGCCCCAGGAAAGACACACAAGTCCCAGAGCCTTAAAAAGCCAGATGCAGCTGTGTACTAGACTCGGTACTCATAGCAAGCGGCTTATGGGACAGCGAGCCTGGACTGAGCACACAGAAACAAGGAGACCCCGCCCATTGGGGCGAGACCATAGGAGACCCCGCCCCATCTGGGGTGGGATCCGATCAAGCCCCGCCTCATTGGGGCGGGATCAGAGGACCAACTCCTGAAGATTGTCCTTGAACTCCACTTGTGTGCCACAGCACGAATGCACCCTCCACATGCAATAATTAATTCAAACTACAAAATGTTCATTCTGAAGTCCCTTGAAGATGAAGTGGGAGGCTGAGGCAGTGGCAGAGGCGGGGTGGGGTGGGGTGTCTGGCTTCTTTAATTCACTTCTCAAGCCGGCCACATTCAATACATTTCCCTTTTCTACTTTTCCCTATTTATTTTAATTGGCCTACTGAGTGTGGGCAGTGCTGGTTTGTTAAGCCCCGCCCCCCCAGACTGTGAGCCTAAGTGCGTCAACAGTACACTAGACAGCTGGTCTTCATACCAGCTGTTCAGGGTCCTTTGCAGAAACTTGAAAGCCACTTTTGCTAACCAAAACAAAAGAAAGCAAAACAAATAAAACCCAGCCTTTTTACTTGAACCTATAGATACCTTCTGGGTGACTGAAGGAACAAACGGCTCGATGCAGAGGTAGATTCTGACTCAGAAGTTGAGGCAGAAGAGATGACAAACACCCATTATTTACCAGACGTTTTGTCCACCACACTAATGCAAGGTGAACTTGGGACAGTCCAGTGTTGGAGAAGATACTTCTCTACCCACCTGCATTAGTGGCTTTTCTTGAAGCTTTGATAGATTCCTGACCAAAGTAACTCAAAGGCTTTGAGGGAACAGTGAGTCCCTCATGGTTTGGTAAGGTAGAACAGCAGGTGGCATCAAAGCACTGGGAACATGCAGCTCAGATCTCAAGAGGGCACAGAAAGCAGAGAGCTCCGCCAGAAGCTACTACACCTGTCAGTCAAGGTCCATCACCAGTCATCAACTGAACAACGCCCTCTTTTAAGGCTCTGCCTCCTAAAGGTTCACAGCCTTCTGAAACAGCAGGAGACAGTGTTCAAATCCGCAAGCCGGTGGGCAACAATTCACATTAAAACCTTAGCATCACTCTTGACATCTGTTTGGTGGCGCCCTCTGAGGCTGGAAACGCACCGCTGGAAGCTCCAGAGGCCGGAAGTGGCTGATCTGAGTGCTGGCCGGTTTCGTGCCTGATGAGGAGCTGCTTTCCGCTTGCTTCCAAGATGGGGCCGCGGCGTTACATCCTCTACAGGCCTGAACACTGCCCCTTGCTTGGGAAGGGAGGCCTCGGCTAGGGCCCAGTGTCTTTCTGTCAGGGGGGCTTGTTTTGCTAAATAGGTTGTAACATTTACTCTCATCATTCTGATGGGAAAATAGTCCCAATCTGGAATTGAGGCAATGACAACTTAATGAGATTTAGAAACTGATCTCTGCCCATATCTACGGAGATTAAATTAATCACGGGGGGGGGGGGGGGCGCAGCATTCATCCATCTCTGTTTCTTCATTGTGGATCAACCACTTCACACTCCTGCCCCACCATGTCTCTCATACCACTGGAGGTGATACCCTCAAGTTATGAGGCAAAATAAACCCTTTCTTAGCAAGGTTGAAGACACTGGTAATGTCATTGTGGCTTCTACTGCAGACTCAAGGGAAGACCTGCGTCTAGGTTGAGTGGTTCTCATTTGCTATAAACAAGAAATTTGGCTGTTGTTTTTCGAGGCAGGGTTTCTCTGAGTAAAACAAAAATTTTATTTTGGGGCATAAAAAAACCACAGCAGGTGAGGGAGGGTAAAGAGCCACTGTAGTACTTTTAGGGACCAGGAGTTTCTCAAGGAAAAACTGTGACCTTTTAATACAGTTTCATTTGTGGTGACCCCAACCACGGGATTATTCTTATTATTTCATGTAACTGGAATTTTACAAATCATGTCTTCTGGTGGTCTTTGGTCACTCCTGTGAACGGGTTATTTGACCCCCCCCCCAAAAGGGGGTTGTGATGCAGAAATTCTTTCTGGAACCTAAGTCATAAAGGTTGACACAGATTGGAGCAGTAACTCCTTCTGTGTTGCATGTCTAGGGATAGACCCATGTCCTCTTATTCTAAGAGCAATGCTCTGAACACATCAGTTACCAGATGCTTACTAGAGCTATCCATGGGACAACCACAGAAGGTTCCAGCCCAAGGTGAAGAGCTGTCTAGATGTTGTCTGTGAACTGCCACAAGGAGCTAATGTCACTGATTCAGGCCTGGCATTGAGGTGTGGTGTGGCCACAGTATGCCAACACCTGTCACAGTATCTAGACTGGCAGCAGCCAGTACCCCAGCTCCCAGCACAGGTGCTTTTGGGCAAGAGACACCACACAGAAATACCTCTGACAGCTGATGGCACATTTCCACTCCGACCATTTCCTGGGCATGTAAGCACATGCCAGCTATTTTGTCCCACCATGCATGCACACTGCATGACTACTGAAGTCTTATCTAGAAGACACACAGGTCATGTGATCCTTTGGTCTCCTCACCCCAGGACATGCTCTCTTGCAAGTATGGTTGAGTGTTCAGTTATAACAGGACATGGCTCATTGGCTATGTAAGCAGAGAACAGCAGAGACTCCACAAGTCTTGAGGGAAACTCCTGGTCACTAAGGTCACATCTCCTTACCCTCCCTTACCTGCTGTGATCTTATGCTTCCTTTTCTTTTTAAACTTGTGTTTCTACCAAGGACACACAGCTACCACTTTTAGAAAAACTGCAGAAAAAGACTTTACAAGAAGTCAAACAAATACTGTATCACTACAAAGTTTATTCAGAAACCCATCTTTGTTTTTTTTTTTGTTGTTTTTTAAAAAAAAAAATCCCATTATGAACTGGCTTGTCAACCAACTACAACACTGTCTAGCAGACACACGGTAAAAACAGCTCGGCTCAGAATCGTCCAGATCTCTCCCGGTCTCTGGACCGCCTCCTGTCACGCTCCCGTCCTCCACCGCCTCCTCCTCCGCCTCCGCCACCACGCCCACGGTCTCTGGATCGGGACCGCCGCTCCCTGGACCGGGACCTGGATCTATGCCTGGAAAAGAAGATGGCATCAGAAGCAGAGCACCACAGCCCTGACCACAGCGAGGACATGAGGCCAGTGGCTTGCAAGTCCCAGGGATGAAATGAATGCACCCCCACACTGAACAGGTGTGGTATGCTCGGTATGATACAGCTTTCAGCAAACCCAAATGCTGTGGACAGTCACAAAACCAACGCGGGCTGGGCAGCTGTGAGCTCCGGATGCATACCCAGAAAAAGTGCCCATCAGTCAGCAGATGGCCCTAGTGCCACTGCCCACTGCAGGCAAGAGCAGACAACTTGCACACCTGCAGAATGCCTCCCTGTATGCAGGGCAGGATTCCCCCAGGCATTTTGTATTTGAGATAATGTACCAGGACCCGAGCAGACACATTGAGGAGGAGCAGTCCCAGGCCTGGCTTTGCTTCGGCCCTGGGGAGCTTCCCCACACTGTCCCACACACACTCAGAGGACTCACTTCTTGCGCCGGCGCCCATACAGTTCCCGCCGCAGCTCTCTTGAGATGGGCTTCAGATGCATGAAGTTGCAGAAGCCTCCTCTTGTACACTCTCTGCGGGTCAGATCCAGACATGTTAGATTGTGCCCCCGATAACTGAGCTCCGCCCACCACACCAGTCACTCAGGCTCTTCCTTACCCCATCTCGTACTGGCGGCAGCAGGCTTCCCTGAAGTCAGTTACTGGGGACAGCTCTGCATGGATTGGCTGCCCGTTAAACCAGCGATTATTCAAGTCAATCACAGCCTTCTCTGCATCCTCCTCGCGGCGAAACTGAAAAGGCAAAAACAAAGTGCTTGCCACCCCACTGCTGCGTTGCTAAGGGTTGATTCTCTACCCCACTACTGTTACACACACTCACTGAGGCATGATGTGGTAAACCTCAACTGGCCAACCCTCCCCATGATGGACTCCAGGACAGCCCAGTGTTACTTCTCAAGTCTAATCCGCTGAGAGCAAATGTGAGCTTGCTCCCAAGTGTTGCTTCAGATAAGAAAGTACACAGGCTAACCTGTGCCGATTCCAGCAGTGCCAACCTTCCTTAGCACTTACTCCTCACTAAAGCCACAGCCACCAGGATGGCGGCCCACAGCATCCAGTAGTCTGTACCTTGACATACACGTTCCCCACCAGGTGGTCTCCTAGGTTGTCACAGACGTTCATCTCCTCAACCTCCCCGTACTTTTCTTCCATCTCAGTGAAGACTTCCTGAAGGAGAACAGGCGTTGAGCACCGCACACAGCCCCATCTCTCTCAGGGCCACCCCCACCTCACCGGGCACTCACCTCAAAGAACTCATCATAGTGCTCCTGCATCTCTACGTCGCTCACAGCACCTGCAGTCAAAGACACCCAGACGGTGAGCCCTGTGGCCATGCTGCCCTCACACTCAGCTATAGTGACTGTCTAGAGGACGCCAGGCCAGAGCTGCATGCTACAGGAGCACCGACTTGCTTGTGCCTTGGAGTTGCTGAGATCTTAAATGCCCACAGCCTCAGTCCTGGCTACCAAAACCACAGCCAGCTTTAGTTGGTACCAAAAGGGCCACACAAAGTTCAAGGAAAAAGGTGACTCCTGGATTAAGACCTTTTAAAATAAAACTGTATTCTTTGATGCTGGCGGCCAGGCAGTACACTGATTCCCTCTGTTAGGTCAAATGGAAGCTGAAACGAGGGTGAGTGATCAGGAGCTCGTGTGCCTTTAGACACTGCCAGCCGCTGAGTGCTAGGAAATTCTTTCTGACATGGTTGAAACCAAAGCCACCGGACTTCAGCATTTTGGATGTCTTGCTATAAAGATAATTAGACCTTGTTGAAGGTGTTCCCAACCTCTGCATCAAGTTTCCTCTCTATAAGCCACATGCAGTAATTGAAGCCAGGGCTGTTCCTGAGCACGTCTGCCCAGTCTATCCCAATGGTCACTTCCTTAACCTCAATCCAAGACACCACAGAACTGATCTGTTAATAAAAAATCATGTTACAAACAGATGGGTAAGGAGCTGGCAAGGGCCTTCCGGAAATTTTGGGACCACGCCGGGTCTGAATTCAAGTGATCCCGTGATTCTGTGAGCCACAATCCCAGACAAGCAGAGAGCTCACAGGCCCACCTGCCTCTTTGGCGCATCCCACAAAAGGCATTTGATTGGGTGTGGGGCAGTACTTGACTTCTGCTCAAAACTCATTTGGTAACTGAAACTAAGAGCTAACTATGTTCTGATGCAGTTGATAACTACAGCTCCCTTTCCAAGGTATCTGAAGTTGCTTTAGTTATTTTGACTTTTGAGGAAACAAATTGGCCTGAAAAATCCAAATTTTACTGAATGCACCAGGCTTTCTTGACAGGACCATGCCCATACGTGGTACCTGATCCAACCTTCAAGGGTGCTTGACCCTACCTGAGAAGGAACAGGCAGGTCATAGGCAACAGCAAAAGGCTAAGAAACCTGCTCTACAGGCAGAGTGTAGAGGCTAAAGTCAAAGCCTTCTGCATTCAGGTAGAATGAGAATAGGAAAAAAATATTCCCCTGCGCAAAGCTCTGACAAACATTTGGTGGTGGTTTTAAGACCAATGAACTACTCTGTTCCAGTTCCCATCTGCCAAAGCGACCCAAAGGACACCAGCACACCAAGTCACTGATCGGAACACCAGTGGGCTCAGTATATTTTAAGTACTACAACTTAGAAAAGGACTACTTTTCTTACAGAAATATTATTCTTAAAGCTGAGACTCCAGTTTAACTTTATTTTGTGAGAAGTTCATTTTTCTACAATTCCAATTTCAAGCTGGTAGGTAACTAATTTGCTCTAAAATAAAGTTAGTTTCATTTACTTTCTACAACCAGGACCCCAGGACTGGATGATTTAATAAAGAGCTAAAAATTCATTTTAGAGTACACCCAAAAACATACTGTGAATTGCAAATAGAGACAGCAAACACAACATCTTGTCAGGAAAGCAGAGCCCCCAGTGAACAAGCACCGTTCCCAATCACCTGTTTCCATTTCTTGTACCCCAGGGCAGGGACACAAACACACGTTATTTAATAAAGCCACACGTAAACATTGCCCCTCCTACAGTCCTTATTTCTAACAATAAAACAAAATCAAGCTTTTAAACCAGGGACTGACTGCCAGGTGACTGCTATCTCAATTTAGAGCGTGCTCTATCGTCAGGTCAGGGTTAGCGTCACAAACACGCAGCACCTCAGCAGAACACATGAAAAGCCCCATCTACACAGACACGGGCACCAGAGGTTTCCCAGCCTGGCCAGTTCCAGCAGGCAGTGGTCCTGAGACCATTTATTTACAAGAGATGAAGGTTTTGGTTAGGGATGTGGTGGATTCAGCCTGTGGCCATCCAAGGGGAATCTACTTTGGGTCTGGACATGACTGCATCCCAGTGCTCCATTGTGGAAATATAGTAGTTCCCAGCACAGGAAAAGATGTACAAGGTTTACTGATGCCAGCTTAAGCTGTTGCCCCACCAAGCACCCTTCATTACCAAATGGAACCCGCTACCTCCGGAAGCTGGAGATGCTATCTCTGTAAGGTGGGTGTCTGGACACCGAGCATTCCTCTGCTGAGCACTCGCTCATCTGGTTAGCACACCTGCAGGTGAGCGGTGCAGGCTGCAGACCCTCCCCTGGGAGACAATCAGAACAAGGCCCTCACAGGAGCATGACCTCCGACATGCAGTTCATGGAAATGAAGCTAACGAGCAACCAAATCTTAAATTTCTAAACAATTTCCACCCGAGTCCAAAAAGCGAGAGCCATTCAGATGCCGCTGCTCCTCAGAGGGAAGGACAGACCTCCAGCTCAACCCCAGTGCATCCCAGGGTGACGGTCCAAGTGCGGAGGGAGCAAGAGTGGCAAGTCCCACTACTTCATGGGTGCCCTTGCCAGTCACTGTCATCCTGACTAAGGGGCAGGAGTTCAGATCTTGCAGGTCAGTGGGGACAACAGCTCCTGCCATCTAGGACGCGGTTCTTGACACTAGCACAGCAGACCAGGTGGATGGACACTGAGCTCTGACACGCAAGCCCAGGGAACCAGGGAAGGAACTTGTATGAACTTACAGCGCAAACCGTCAGCAGACTGGGAAGAGTTTTGAGGGTTACGGTAAATGTTCAAGAGGGCAATGGTCTGAAATACAAAACGCAACAACTTTATATTATGGAAATTAAATGTACACACTTAACCGGCTGCCTGTGATGATCGATCGATCGCGTCAGTTGAGTCAGTGCTGAAAGAGAGTGGGTTATTTCCCTCGAGCAGAGGTGATCCCTTAGTTGGTGGCTGTCTTGAGCTACGCTAACTCTGCAGTGCAGGGAGATCTCATGAGATGGCAATATCGCACTTCTGCCCACAGCGGACTCTCCACTGCCAAATGCCAGCCGAGCAAGGATGGCACTGGCTCTTATCTGACAGAGACGGAGAGGGAAAGTGCTCGCACCTGTGACGAACCAAGCGCTGTACCAGAGAAATACAATATCTCATGTCATGAAATCTCCACTTCCTAGAGGAAAAATTATAATGGTGAAATAAAACCCACACGTCCTGGGCAACTTACCTTGTCGACTCCTTAATATTCCTACCATTTTAACTTTACAGAAAGAACTTAAGAAAGGCCAGGGTTCAGTCACAGTAAAGGCCGACAACTGGCTACCCGGGTTAGAACCCGCTTCGTGTAGGCGGACACTCTCGTGACAAACGTAAGTCAACAGGAGAGGCCGGCCAGTGACTTTCCCTAGGAGAGCGCCTCCTGAGCGCTTGTGGCCCCTGTCAAGTTCTGGCTGTGCGCCACGAGGTTCCAGCACCGTGTCCTGTTTGCAACAGCTCTATGTCAGCAGCTCAGAGCCAGCGTTATGTCTCAATTAAGAGTGGGCTCTTGAACACCATCGTTTAAAAAAATTCCTCCAACTGTGGGACTTACAGTGTGAGCCGTCAGCCGTCTGTGCACTGTTTTGGGGATTACGATAGATGTTTTGAATCAAGATGGTCTGCGGGGAAAAAAAATAAAAAGGGGAATTCTACTGGCTGCTGTGCATATATTAGACAATTGCAAAGAGACAGTTTGTTTGCAAACGGTTAACGTTTGTTTGTTGTTTTTCTCACAAGTCAGACACTTGTGTCTTGTGCAGAGTATACCAAAACCATCATATTATGAAAACAGAGTTTGAGCAGTGACTTGGGTCAAGTCAGCCAGCAACCAAGAAGGAATTGTATCTGTTGTTTTGAGTGATCCCCGTTACAATAAAGTGCTTCAATACAAGAGAACACTAACATTGTCTTGTACTTCAAGCCAGCACACAACAGGTTAAAAAGTCACATAATGGTATTCCCCACACAAAATCATCTGTCTTAACCAAATGCAGACTTCAACTGTACGCAGTACTAAAGATCCCTGGTCTCTTAGCAAAGCAGCCACGCCAGTTGTCTGGATACCTGACTCTTATTTACACTTTCTTGGTGGGTCTCTGTTTACATAATACAATAGTTAAAACATTTGCTCTTTTGCGATCCTTCTTTTTAAGGAAAAAATCCTTTTAACCCTTGTGCTTTTAACTGGATCAGGCAGACTTGAAACCTTACACTGTACCGTTCTTCTTAAAATCAAGTTGTCTGAAAAAACAAACCATGTTTAAGTTAGTAAGCTAATATACATCAATCTCACGTCCACATCACTAGAGCGTACAAAGAAACCCACCCTGAATTACACTACAAT
This sequence comes from Apodemus sylvaticus, assembly GCF_947179515.1. Lineage (NCBI taxonomy): Eukaryota > Metazoa > Chordata > Mammalia > Rodentia > Muridae > Apodemus > Apodemus sylvaticus. Next base: position 8,713,495 of record NC_067490.1, read on the forward strand.
TGTGCTAGCCAACACTGTGTGACCCACAGCACAGACTGCCTCTCAACAACCTGCTGGAAAGAAAGCGGTTCTTAAGTGCTCGGCACACCAGAGCTCAGCACACCAGAGCTCAGCTTCTGGCTGCGCTAAGCATATAGGGTGAACAGTGTTTGGGAGACAAGGCCTGCTGCTGGAGCTCACCTGGGAGGAAGGCTGAACAGCAGAGCACACACCCTGAACTACCGAGCTAAAGCAGCAGCCCTCCAGCACCAGGGGTGGGCTGCACCGTCAGGTTCCCTGAGCTGACTTTAACCAGCTTCCTACTGAGAGCAGCCAGTAAGTGCAGCAAGTGCACGCCTGCCCCTGCAGGTCTCCCCAGTCCCGGGGCCGACAAAGGCTCTCACTGTAGGGAGAGCAATGTAAGGGGAAGCTCTAGTTCTGTCTGACTAGTCAACCAAACCCAACTGAGGTAACTGTGCAGTGTTGAGCTCATCACAGTACACGGGGCCCACCTTCCCGCTGTTCCAGGCCTCAGTGCTTAGAGCTCGAGGCAACTGTGTGTGGCTCTGGCTCAGAGAGCACTGAGAGCAGTCTCTCTCTGCCTGCCCACAACCTCACATGCCTGTTAACCGAATACAAAGACACCGAAGGCATGCACAGTCAGCAGCCTAAGACCACTGGGTCAGCTGGGAGATTTTGTTAATAGGTAAACAACACACTCCTAACAGTTTAAAGCAGATACTTTGATTAGCCTTAAAATTCACTAAAAAAGAAGGACCCTTTAGGTCATTAGAGGACAGATGCCTCCGACACTAACCATGGGGCGGGCATTCAAGGATAATTGGGAAGAAAAATCTATCATGCTCTACCCTCTAAAAACATCCAATGCTGTGGTTTCCTGGAGGCTTACATTCTAAAACATGGTTCCTTTCTTTCTTGTACAACTGGCAAATGTCTTAACTTTCTACAGGAAACTTTAGTATGCAAGAAGGAAAACCACATAAAAGAAAGATGCACTGCGGCCTGGACTGGACAATGATGAACTCAGCCGCTCAATCTAGGCAGACTCGGGGAGACCCTTCCAGTCTCCCATCTCTTCATTTATTAGCAAGTCTGTGCTAGGACCAAACTGCTGTTCCCCCACAGCCCCTACTGTTCCACCAAACGAAATATGGGACTGAGTTTAACTCAGGCAAACCTAAGCCCAAGATAACAAACACATCTCAGTGAACCCAAGAACCCCGACAGGAGCAATTTATGCCCATCTTTAAGTTTCTATGCTCATGATGCCTTGTGGTGTCAAACCATGGACCTCTCTGGGTTATTAGAGTATGCTGGGTCTGCTAATAGACACCCATGCCAGCATGCCTCACCCAGGGGCTGTATCACTACTGCCCAATGAGATCACTACTGCCCAATGAGCAGAAATCCCTGTGCACCCACTAATGTTTCTCCATTAAGGAAAAAGGGCAGTGAACTTCAGCTTCAGCCAACACCCAACCATATTTTAAGAGACTCCTCTAAGGTCAAGAGCAGCAAGACTTCCCACTGGGGTAGGTCCATCACCCTCTGCAACAAATGCACAATAAACCCAGAGGGAAGATTTGACTTGCTGAGTGTGTGGGAACATTAATCGCTCCTGAAAGCAGAAGAACTTTTGATAATTTGTGAAAAAATAAAAATAAAAAACAAAAAACCCAATAACACACAAACCTGGCTAAAGGTTGGTTTATTGTGCAACCGAGAACATCTGTCTCCATGACGACATGCTCCAATTTTGAAATAAAATGAACAGTTGACTCTGTAAAGGGAAAATAAGAACTGATTATTTCTGGGAAGACGTCGCAGAAACATCAGGAACTTGAAGCTACTTCCCAGATACTTTCTTCCTGTTACAGAAGTCAGGCAGCTCCTGCTGACTGTCCTCGGGCAGGCAGTATTAGAGGTCACACTACTCTAGCTCCCACAGAAGGGCTCCCAGTCTAGCTAGCCTGCCTCCTGCTACCCCAAAACCCCTCCCCTCTGAGCATTTTCTCTGCCCACTTTGTGGGTCCTGGGTGCTGCGGAGGCACTGTCCCAGGGTGGAGGACACAGTGCTTGCTCTCAGTGCTATCATCATGTAAAGAAAAGAGAAAGCAATGTCCAGGCTCTCTCCAACTCATGGACCAAAGCAAGACTGGTTTGAAGCAAGCTGGTCTCCTGGCTTCACCTCAGCGTAAATGTGCTAGGTGGAGAGCTAGCCTGCCTCACAAATCACACGTGAGCCTTTCACCTGCCACAAAGCCCTGCGCAGAGACTCCGAGGAGCTCAAGCAGCCAAAACCATCAGGTGCTGCATGGTCTGCAATATCTGTAGTTTGAACTTTTACTTGATAGATAAGAGCTTCCCTATGCAGAAGTCAGCTGCAGAGGCAGGAACGCAGCCCCATAGATACTTTTAGTAAGAGCCACATGCTTACTAAAGGACTAAGTAAGTCCTTGCCCTGGAGTAAAGGTTGCATGGTGGACCATGAAGACCAGTTATCCTCTATTGATGATCAGAGAGTATGTCTGAGTTTATCTGGAAAGGAGAATGATTGCTAATGATCTCCTTACTTTACACAACCTAACGATTAGAGGTAGTATCTCTCTAGAAAAATCAACAACAAAAAAGAGCTTGCTTAAAAAATACCTTGGAATGGGCAAACTTCTGGCTGAAAACACTCAAGGGTTCCACATGAATTAACTCTCAAACTATAGCACTCCCAGCTAACGCTTCACTTCAGGTGTGTGGCGGCAGCACACACCTTTACTCCTAGCACTTGGGAGGCAGAAGTAGGGGGAATCTCTGAGTTTGATACTAGCCTGGTCTACAAAGAGCTCCAGGACAGCTGGGGCTATGCAGAGAAACCCTGTTTTGGGGACAGCCAAAGGAGAAGAACAAGGAAAAGGGGTGATTTCTGCCAGACAAGCTGGGTCTAGAAAAGTCACAGCCATATACTTGATTGGTAAAGACTCACCACCTAACCACCCCCCCCCAAAGTTGCCGGGCAGTGGTGGCGCACATCTTTAATCCCAGCACTTGGGAGGCAGAGGCAGGCGGATCTGAGTTCGAGGCTAGCCTGGTCTACAGAGTGAGTTCCAGGACAGCCAGGGCTATACAAACGCTGTCTTGAAAAACAAACAAACAAAAGGAAAAAAAAAAAAACCCCAAAGTTTATAGGCACCCCATGTTTCCGTTTCAGCTAAAATAACATAATAATTTGGGTGACTATAAGTAACCCAAATTTTTTAAAACATTCCAAGTAGCTTGCTGAGACAGCCCTTTACTACACAGATATGAACACAGGGCCAGACTACTATGCCTCTGGTTTTGAAGTCCCAGCCTTTAGGCATCAACCCAAGGAAACCTCTTGTGTCAGAACTGGCATACACATTTCGCCATGTTCCAGCCCATCTTCTCTGCAACTACAGGATTTAGAGCAGGCACTGTCCCATAGCACCAAACAAATTGGCGTGTATTTTTGAGACAGGGTTGCTATGTCCTAGAAGCTTTAAAAAAAAAAAAAAAAAAAAAAAGACTTTTTTGAGCCACCATGTGATTGCTAGGAATTGAATTCAGGACCTCTGGAAGAGCAGTCTGTGATTTTAAACCACTGAGCCATCTCACCAGCCCCATCCTAGAACTTGTTAGGTAGACCAGGCTGGAATTCAGAGATCACCTACCTACCTCTAGAGTGCTGATACTAAATGTACCACCACACCTGGATTTTGAGTGTTGGTTTAAAGTACTTTAAAGGTCTTATTTCAAGTTACATATGCGTGTGTGGGGAAAGGGGTGTATACCCAGGCGCGGGTGACCGTGGTGGCCAGAGGCAATGGATCTCCCCAGATCTGTCATTACAGGTGCTTGTGAGACATCAGGTTGCAATGAAGGGGCCAGCAAACCAAACTACTGGCCTCGTCAAGAGCAGTTTGCACTGAACCACTGAGTCACCCCTCCAGTCCCTTTAATGTATTTTAGTTATCCTTAACACAAGGCACAGCCTTCCTCCATGACTTCCTGAGAATCCAGACTTTCTCCGATCTGATTCTCCAAGACTGGCCTACACCTGAAATCCAATAAAATGTCTCTCGAGTGACTGCCGATTCGGGCAAGAGACTTTTAGAAACATCCCCTTTTCAAACACTGTAGACTGTATAAAGGTGCCTGATCGGACAGCCTCCATCCTGGAAAACAGAACATTTTTAATAGTGAGAATGTGGCACCAGAAATGTTATCTATTGCAAACGCTTACCACCATGACTGACATCTGCATAAACCTTGGACAAGATTCGGAAACATAAAGACGGTAACTACTTACTGGGAGCAGATTAAGCCAGACACTCAAATCTTTACGTTTTCAAAGTAGGAATTATCCTTCAAAGCGTCTGAAGACATTCCCCTTAACCTAAACTTCAGCCAACACGCTGGAAATGAGTCTGTACCACGGCAGCACACGAACACAGGCGGGAATATTGTTATTTCTTTTCCTCTTACCCTAACAGTTGGCTATGGATATGCAAACCTGAATTTAAAAAGAAAAGCGGGTCCGCCAACGCTTAGACAGGCGGGAGGTTTACTCGGTCGAAACCGCTCCCAAAGGTCGGCCCCAGCGACCGAATGCTAGCGAGGACGGTGCCACAGCACTTCCGACACAACTCACAGCCTAAAGTTCCAAGAAACGTGTTACATTGCCCCAGAAGCCCGGGGCAGCAGTGGGAGCGCGGCGCGGGGCAGGGCCTCGTATAGAACCCGGCATGGAGCCCACCGTGGAGCTCTAGGCGCCGAGGCCCAGCCCGAGTCGCCCGCCAGGTCCCGCCGCCCGGCCCTCGAGGCGGCGGCGCCGAGCCGCGCGAGGCTGCTAGGCCCGAGCCACCCGCTACGCCTGGACGCCACCGCCGATTGCCTCGGCCGGCACCCGCTGCCCGTCGCCCACCCAGCCCAATTCCCGGCAGGCCGGCCCTACTCACTTGTCTTTCTCGGTGCCGAAGATGGAGGCCAAGTATTCCGCCATTTTCCAGCGGACGACTCCGGCAAGGCAGCCGACGCTGCCGAATATGCCGACGTCCCCCCCGAGACGTCACCGGACGCGACGACGCTCTCCCCTCCCGTCGTAGCGGCTCTGTCCAATTGGAAATGGCGCTGCCAGCGCGGGGGCGGGACGAAGAACGCGCGGAGGCGCAGCTACCCCGCCCTGGCGCCTGCGCACTCTCTGCCTCCCGGGCGGGTCCCGCGCACTGCCTGATGCTTAAGCTGTGGACAGCCGCTCCGCGCGTGCTCAGCACCGCTGTTTCCCGCTCCCGCCGCTGGAACCGCGCCCTCTCCCCTTGCTGGCCCTCCTGTCCCAAGTCTCCCACCGGAGCGGCTGTAGACCAGGGCCCTGTCCGGCTTCCTGCAGGAGCTTAACCCACAGTATCCTCAGTCACCAGCTCACCTTCAAGTCACCAAATTTCTAGGCAGAGCCTAATCTCAGGCTGAGACCCAGGCTGCGGGGTCATTTTGGTTTGATGACTTTACCTGCTCTCTCTGGCTATAGAGCCACTTCCACCCGAGGATGAACCCTGGAAGAGGGTTGTGTGAAGCTGGGGTCTCCTCAAAGGCTCTCACGAATTAACCTGGTTACTGGAACCAGGACGGATGACCAGACCAGGGCAACCAAACCTGTTCATCCTTCTGTCCTCCCACATGTCCATTCACCCCTCACTAATTAATCTACCCAACTATCCATGTTACATCTATTTATCTCTTATTTGGAGACATTAGAAGAATAAGCCCCATGACACATATATAGACACAGGCTGCTGTGATGTTTTATTGGGTGTGTTTTGTTGTTTTTTTCTCTTGAGATGGTTTTATGTATGCATCAGGCCTCACATTAGCTACTATGTACAGCTGTAAATGACGCTGAGCTTCTGATCCTTCTGAGCCTCTATCATCCTGAGTGCTAGGGTTACCGGTGTGCACTACCAAACAGGTTTATATGATGCTGTCTGTTAAGCAAGCACTCTATCAACTGAATTACATCTCCAGCCTTGGTTGGTGTGATGTTTAATCTTTAAGTCAGCTTCTCTGAGTTTTGGAAAAGAGGCTACTGGGTATGTCTGAGGGCAGGGATAACCACTTCATACTCCTTCTTGTGTATCACTGGGCTCTATGTCTCAACTAAAAGTAACTAATACTGCTGGGAAGAAAGATGCCGACTTGGAAATTCCAGCAATTGGTCTAGCTGAGAGTTTAAAAGAACACAGAGCTGATGACATCAACTCCTGTTGGTGGTCTTCCATAGCTCCCAAGGCCCTAAGTATACAGGTATCTTTCCACTTTTTGTTTGTCTACTTGTCTGATTGGTTTTGTTTTTCAAGACAGGGTTTCTCTGTGTGGTCCTGGCTATCCTAGAACTCGCTTTGTATAACAGGCTGGCCTTAAACTCACAGAGATCCACCTGCCTCTGTGTCCAGAGTGCTGGGCCTTAATGGTGTGTACCAACATTACCTGGCTTCAAATGCAAAAAGTTTAAAAGGGTCACTGAGAATCAGGGCATGTTGATGCACATCTTTAATCCCGTATTTGGGAGGCAGAGACTGGTGGATATGTATGAGTTTAAGGACCAGCTTGGTCTCCATGGAGAATTACAGACCAGACAGGAAGAGTGTAGGCTGAGTTACTCCATGGTACAAATGCTTGTTTAGCACTCATAAGGCTCTAGGATCAATCTCCAGTGGTTGTTTTGTTTTTTCAAGACAGGGTTTCTCTGTACAGCACTGGCTCTCTTGGAACTCACTCTGTAGACCAGGCTGGCCTCGAACTCAGAAATCCGCCTGCCTCTGCCTCCCAAGTGTTGGGGTTAAAGGTGTGTGCCACCACTGCCTGGCAGTGGTTTTGTTTTTTTAAGGATACAGATAAATGAGCAGTGGTGGTGCAAGTCTTTAACCCCAACACTTGAAGCAGAGGCAAGCAGATATCGGTGAGTCCAAGGCCAGCCTGGTCTATAAAGTTAGTCCCAGACTGTCAGGGCTGCACAGAGAAACCCTGTCTGGGAGTGGGGGTGGGGGGGGGTGGGGGGGGTGGGGGGGTGGGGGGGTGGAGGCCGGGGGTGGGGGGGGGGAAGATGCAGATAAATGGAATTTATAAGTGCATATGTGGTGTTATCTCTTTGCCAGCAATGGAGCTGGCAATGAGGATGTTATCTTATGCCAGGGAGTAAGCTGGCTGCGAGGAGCTACAAAGAAGCAGGAGCAGTTGAACTTTAAAGGTGAGTATGAATATGCAAAAATGCTGAGGGTTTAAAGCCACCTGCCGGGATGGAAAGACTCCTACCGGAAACAGCTGAAAACCACCCTGGCAGGGTTTCTGTGGATCTGCTGCATGAAAACTATAGTTTGAACAAGCACCAGGGGCTGAGGAGGCAGCGTGCTGGGCTCCATTTCCAGGGAGGCGGGGAGGGCTAACAGGGGAACAGGTGGCATCCTGAAGCTGGCAGGTTGGAGAGGCTACAGGTGCGAGCGTGGGCATTTTGCCTCTTAGGCAAAGGCAACCTGGAAATGTTTCCTGCCTGGCTTTCTGGTATGAGTCCCATCCATTCCAAACAGATAAGCTGGCCTGGAAGAAAACCCAGCCTTTGGTATTCTGCACAGCCCCTCCACGCATCCAGAATGTCTGCATCCTGAATGTCATATTATTCTTGACATTTTACTTTACACCTTTATGAAAGGAATTTTATATCCTTTAAGAAGAGGGGAGATAAGTGACTGGAGAAGTATTGGAACGTCCCACCACTGACAGATATTGCCACTGTCTTTGCAAGATCAATACCAATACTTAACGCTTTCACAGTTAGACAATTGGCTAGTCCCATTGGCACATTCGTGTATGGTCTCTGGGTCTCTGGTTTTGTTTGTTTTTATTTTAATAGTTTTTGTTTGTTGTTTGTTTTTGGATTTTTGGTTTTGGTGAGTCAGGGTTTCTCTGTGTAGCCCTGGCTGTCCTGGAACTCACTCTGTAGACCAGGCTGGCCTCGAACTTAGAAATCTGCCTGCCTCTGCCCCTGCCTCCCAAGTGCTGGGATCAAAGGCATGCACCACCACTGCCCGGACTTTCAATCATTTTTCAAAACAAGGTTTCTCACCATGCGGTGGTGGCACACTCCTTTAATCCCAGCAATTGGGATTTCTGAGTTTGAGGCCAGCCTGGTCTACAGAGTGAGTTCCAGGACAGCCACGGCTATACAGAGAAACTCTGTCTTGGGAAAAAACCCAAAAAGACAAGGTTTTTCTGTACCTCTGGTCTACACCCTCTGTAGACCAGGCTGGTCTTGAACTCAGCGATCTGATTGCCTCTGCTTTCTGAGTGCTGAGTTGATTAAAGGCAACGGCTACCAGTGCCCAGATTTTGCCTTACCCTTTGAGACAAAGGGTCTTGCTGCACAGCCTTGGCTGGCCTGGAATTATGTAGACCAGGCTAACCCCAAACTGACAGGGATCCACTTGCCTCTGCCTTCCTAGTGCTGATACTATAGGCATGTGCTGTCGTACCCACTCTGGGACCACTGTGTTCAAAACAACCCAAGTCAGAGCCAAGCAGTGGTGGTGAATACCTTTAGTTCTAGCATTTGGGAGCCAGAGGAAGGCAGATCTCTGTGAGTTCTGGTCTACAGGTGAGTTCTAGGGCAGCCAGGGCTACACGGAGAAATCCTGTCCAGAAAAACCAAACCAAATCTAACCAAAAATAAACAAACAAACCAGAATAAACCAAAATCATCACCACCATTACCAAATCAAACAAAACACTGCAGCCCAGTTTTTGCATGGAGGTTGTAGTGGCTCTTTCTGGTTGTCAAATTGACTATATCTGGAATGGGCTACAATCCAGAACTGGAAGGCTCACCTGTGATCCTGATTTGGAGGCTGGGAGATACAAGTTTCTGACCTGGATCTTGACATGGAGATCTTGAAGCATAGTGGCTAAGAATCCCAGATTAAGACAGGGAGATCTCTGAGTTCAAGGTCATCTGGGACAAAGCAAGTCCCAGATCCAGGCATGGTGGCACATACCTTTAATCTGGGACACCCCTTATGGAGACCTACATGAGGACAACAGAAGAAGGAAGATTCACTCTTCTTTGCCTGCTTCCCTTGTGGGACTGAGCAGTTTCTAGATCCTTGAACTTCCATTCACAATTGCAGCTGACTATTATTGGGGAGTTGGACTACAGACTATAGGTAACCAACAAATTCCCCTACTATATAGAGACTGCTCATAAGTTCTGTGACTCTAGAGAACCCTGACTAATACAGTGGCACACACGTTTAAGCCCAATACTCAAGAAACAGAGCCAGTAGAATTTCTGTTATTTTAAAGGCCAGCATGGTCTACATAAGCGAGCTCCATGGCAGCCAGGACTACATAGAGACCCTTTCTCAAAATCGAAACAAAACAAAACAAAACAAAACAAAAACAACCAAACAAATAATAATAGGGGAAAAAAGGACCAGCCAAGTCATAAATCTGGTGATATGGCTTCTTGGGCAGAGCACTACCTTCCTGGTGCTGCCTCAGGACTTGAGACTCCAATCAGTCCCTCTGATGCCCACCTTTAACCTTAGTGCCATCAACACATGGCTGCTGACTCCTAAGGTATCAATATAGACTGGCATTTAGCTTCCAAATAGCTCACTTAAGTCCAAACGCCCACCCCCAGCAACATAAGAAAAGTTACAGTGTATAATCACCTTGCTATTTATCAAGTTACTTTGTAACTATTTAGGTAGTAGTGACCTGGTAGTCACCTGGAAGCCGAGGTATAACAGCATCCCTCTCCTATTTATCTCACCTAGAACAAGTAATTTAGTTACAAAAAATGTAAATGTATTTGATTTGGAATCCTGACCCAGGAGGTCATGAAATAGATACTATTTATTTTTAGTTTTTATTTGATACTGGATAGTTTGTTTCAATCGTTTTTGAAAGACTTCCCCTAATATCCTTCTAATTCCATGATCCTTGCAAATGAGACCTTGTAACTATTTGTGTCAAGATGCTGTCCTCTTAGGGTTAGAGAGACAGTTCAGTGGCAGGGCAGTTTATAGCTGCCTAGAATTCTAGTTCCAAAGGCCCCTTCTGGTCTCCTTGGGTACTGCATACACTCAGTGAGCACAGCCACATGCAGGCACACACTCAAACACACATAAAATAAAAGTTACAAAATTTGGTGTTTTTTTTTTTTTTAAGTGACCTCTGTTTTTACCTCCTTGAATTTGGCAGATCCAAAATTGCTTCTGCACATGCATGTGGTGTAGTGAGTGACTTTGGCACGAGTCTGAGCCTAGGTGTTATAGGACTGAGTTCTTCCTGTCTTGAGACCCTAGCTGCTATGTAAGGTGCCTGGCCGTTCTGTGGCATGTGAAAGCTAAGCGTACACTGACCACCCACCCACCTGTAAGGCTGTGCAGACTGAATGGAATACCAGTTGCATTGTTGTAATGACGACAGGGCTGCAACAGATCCACAGCATCTCTTCGCAACTGCTGCTTCATCCTTCCTGGAGAGAAGACATAGGGAGAATGGAATCAGGAGCTGCCAATTCCCAAGATTGCTATGAGCCAGTAGGGAAGAGCTTCGGGGCACATGAATGCACACAGAGCAGCTGCCACATCATCTGAATAGGGAGGACAGCCCAGTGTGGCCTCACTCCCCCCAGACGACTTGGCATCCTATGCTGTCTTTGCTGGCTGGGATTGCTTGCACAAAGAGTGGTCTTTCTTCTTCTTCTTCTTCTTTTCTTCTTCTTCTTCTTCTTCTTCTTCTTCTTCTTCTTCTTCTTCTTCTTCTTCTTCTTCTTCTTCTTCTTCTTCTTCTCCTCCTCCTCCTCCTCCTCCTCCTCCTCCTCCTCCTCCTCCTCCTCCTTCTCCTCCTCCTCCTCTTCCTTCTCCTCCTCCTTTTCCTCCTCCTCCTTCTTCTTGTTTTTGATTTTCAAGACAGGGTTTCTCTGTGTTAGCCCTGACTGTCCTGGAACTCACTCTGTAGACCAGGCTGTCCTCAAACTCAGAAATCATCCTGCCTCTGCCTCCCAAGTGCTGGGATTAAAGGCATGTGCACCACTGCCCAGCAAGAGTGGTCTTTCTCATGTTTAAAGGAGAAGGGTAGCCTGGTGTGGTGGTACACACCTATAATCCCAGCACTTGGGAGGCAGAGGCAGGTGGATCTCTGAGTTCTAGGCCAGCCTGGTCTACAGAGTGAGTTCCAGGACAGCCAGGACTACACAGAGAAACCCTGTCTCAAAAAACCAAAATAAATAAATAAATGAATGAATGAATAAATAAATAAGGAGCTGGGCATGCGGGCAGCGTGTATACCCCTGACACTATTGGTTTGCCAATGAAAAAGGAAATAGGAGCCGGGCGGTGGTGGCGCACGCCTTTAATCCCAGCACTTGGGAGGCAGAGGCAGGTGGATTTCTGAGTTTGAGGCCAGCCTGGTCTACAGAGTGAGTTCCAGGACAGCCAGGGCTATACAGAGAAACCCTGTCTCGAAAAACCAAAAAAAAAAAAAAAAAAAAAAAAAAAAAAAGGAAATAGGATGTGCTCTGATGATTTAGCAGAGGTGAAAAGCTGGTGCTGGTGCCATGACTCAGCCATTCAGAGCACTGGCTGCAGCTGTAGTGGGATCTAATGTCTTCTTCCAGTGTGCATGAAGACAATGAAGACAGCTACTCATATATACATAAAACAAATCTCTCTCTTTCTCTCTCTCTCTCTCTCTCTCTCTCTCTCTCTCTCTCTCTCTCTCTCGGTTTTTTCCGAGACAGGGTTTCTCTTTGTAGCCCTGGCTATCCTGGAACTCACTCTGTAGACCAGGCTGGCCTCAAACTCAGAAATCTGCCTGCCTCTGCCTCCCAAATGCTGGGATCACAGGCGTGCGCCACCACCACCCGGCTCAGAGTTTTCCTGAAGCCCCTTGCCATCAGGAAGAGTAGCACAATTAATATTTGCTGAGAAGGTTGCCAACACAAACACAAAATATTCCTTTTTTAAGTAGTAGGTGCTGATCACTAACAATTGAATACACGTAGATAATGTACTCTGGATGTTACCCCCCTGCCCCCTGTCATTTCCCTTTCACCATTGCCTGCTCTCCCTTCTTAAAAATCCCCTTCTGTATTTACTAGTTTGAGTTTTGTTTAGTGTCCCACAGAGTTTGGTTTTTTTAAACCATTTTTTTTAAAGCTTAATTTTTTGTTTTATGTGTGTGGCTATTTTGTATGCATGTATACCTGTGAACCACTTGCATGCCCAAGGAAGCCAGAACAGGGCAACAGGTTCTTTGGAACTAGATTTGCAGGGTATTTGTGAGGTGCTGGAATTCAATTTGGGTCCTCTGGAGAAGCAGAGGTTGAAGTGCTTTCAACCTCGAAGCCAAGAGACTCTTCTCCCCAGGACTAAAAACAATCTTAAAAACAATTTTCTAGCTGATTGTGATTCCACTTAGTTGCACAGCCAATTAAAAAAAAGATTTATTTGTTTAATGTCTGAGTACTCCTCTATCTGTGTGTACAGCTGTGTGCCTGAAGAGGGCATCGGATCCCACAAGAGATGGTTGTGAGCCACCATGTGGTTGCTGGGATTTGAACTCAGGACTTCTGGAAGAGCACTCAGGGCTCTTAACCACTGAGCCATCTCTCCAGCCCCTACACAGCCAATTTTAAAAACTAGATTGCTTTTTTTTAGGTTTAGGTTTTAAATTTCTTTATTTTGTGTGTGTGTGTGTGTGTGTGTGTGTGTGTGATTTGAGGATGCCCAGGGCTGGGGGAAGACAGCAGGGGATGACCACTCATGGGTCTCTTGTTGTTTTTCACAAGATCTCACAGGTTCAACTTTGTCAATAAAGTCTCAGGAGCCAGATGCTTAGGTGAAAGCCTGCTAGCTCAGAGAGGAACAGAAGACACACAGCTGACCTTTCTTCACAGCTTATGTCCCCCAAAGGGGGTTCTCCTTTGTATCATCTCAAACAAAAAAAGTTTCAAATTGAATGTCTCTCCCTTCCACTTCCTGTGCATCTCTCTTAGGTTCTCCTGACTTCCTCTTACTCTGTTTTGTTCACTTCCTGTCACCTGGTTGCGTGTTCCGCCTCTTGACCTACAGTTGACTTTGATCCTGTTTACAATAGTCAAGCAGAAAGAACTTGAATTAAAAGTGTGTACTTTTGACTGAGCTACCCCACAACTAGAAAATAGTTTTCTCCGGTAAATAATACAATCTTAGGGTTCACAGTGTGAGCAAATATTGTGCAACAGTCTGGGATTCCTTTTGGGGTGATAAAAAAACATCCTGGAAGTGGCTCTGTGTGGTGGCTCACATCTGTAGTACTAGAACTCGGAAGCCTGAGGAAAGATGCTTACTATGAGTTCAAGGCCATCTTGGGCTACTTAGTGAGTTCTAGATTAACCTGGGACCTGTACTAAAATCTTGTCACAACAAAACAAAACAAGTAACAAACAAAAACCAAACAAAAAACAACCCCCACAACAACAACAACAACAGCAAGTCAAACAAGCAAGGGAATCAATCCTGAGAGTATCTGGGTAGTGGGGAGGGGCATGTGATTCTGCGCTACTTTAAACAGGATACACTGGTTTACTCTTAAAGGCTGAAGTTGATGATATGTCGGCCATGTCTCAATACCGGTGCTTGAAAAAGTGGAGCTTGGGGTGCTGGGAGGACAGTGCAGGAGGCAATGGATGGGGTGATACCTAGGGAACAGAAGAACCAGGAGGCCCCTGATGGGAGGCTAGTGGACACTCAGGAAGGACACTCCGGGGAGTTTGGGCTGGGCTGGATGGAGGCAGAGGCTATGAGCAGTCGGGGAAAAGGCTTTGGTTTTGGTTGTCTGGATATAAAGCAACCAAAACCCACCTGGCTGGTGGATTTCTGCTGGGTTTGCCCATTTCTCACCACCCCAGGTCAGCTTCTGAAGCCTGCCCAGGCAGATCTCATGTGGAAAACCTGGTGCCCACTGCCACCTTGTGGACAGCCAGGGCATTTTCAAAGTGTGAACCAAGAGTGCTTTGCCTTGGCGACCAGAGGAATGCGGTTATAGCGGTGGCAGGCGCAGGGTCCTGTAGGAGGTGTGTTTGTCCCGCGCATCTTTTTCCTCTTCCCCATTCCCCGCCTTCCTGCTTTATGTTGGGTTGTGACGTGACGTGGCGCTGAGATCTTTGTCAGGCGCCAAACCCACACGCTTCTGGATTTCTCGGCCTTGAGAGCCTTGAGCCAAATAAATCTCTGTTCTTTATAAATTACCCAGTCTCAAGCAGTCTGATATGGTGACAAAATATGGGCCAAGACTCGAATGGAGATCCTTACGAAGTACTTCAGACTTGTGTCTGAGACCTTCCGGATCTTGGCTTGTTGCAGGGGCCGCCATTGGAAATCCTTTGGTCGAGAGAAGGAGTATCCTTTTGTTGTTTTTCAAGACAGAGCTTCTCTGTGTAGCCCCAACTGTCCTGAATTAGCTCTGTAGAGCAGGTTGGCCTTGAACTCATAGAGATCAGGCTCAGGTCAGGATCCCAGAGATCCTCATATCTCTGCCTCCCAAGTGCTGGTGATTCCTGGTATGAGTTTCTCTCTCTCTCTTATTTCTTTTCTTCTTTTCTTCTTCTTCTTCTTCTTCTTCTTCTTCTTCTTCTTCTTCTTCTTCTTCTTCTTCTTCTTCTTCTTCTTCTTCCTCTTCCTCTTCCTCTTCCTCTTCCTCTTCCTCTTCCTCCTCCTCCTCCCCCTCCTTCTCCTCCTCCTCCCCCACCCCTCCTCCTCCTCCTTCCCCAATTCTGGATAACTGGAGAGGAAGAGCCCACCCTGAATGTGGGTGGCAGTTGGGCTGGCCCCTGGCTCAGATAAAAAGGAGAGCAGAAGCTTAGCACGGGATTGTGTGTATTCATTGCTCTCTGTGCTCGACGGTTGATGATGATTGGTTCTCTCGAGTTCCTGCTGGTATGACATCCCTGCCATGGTGGACTGTAACCTGGAACTCTCAACTAAGACAAACTCTTTCTGAATTGAAGAGAAGGCTCAGCAGTTAAGAGCATTGGCTGCTCTTCCACTGGACCTGAGTTTGGTTCCCCCCCCCCCCCCCCAATCCACATTGGGCCGCTCACAACCACCTGCAACTCCAGGTGGAGGGGATCTGGTGCCCTCTTATGGCCTCTGTGGACATCCACACACAAGTGGAATACCAACACACACACACACACACACACACACACACGAACACACACACAAATAAAAATAAATCTCACAAATAAAATAGCAGGGTTGTTGGTACATACCTTTAATCCTAGCACTCAGAAGGCAGAAGCAGGTAGATCTCTGAGTTGGAGGGTCAACCTGATCTACAGAGTGAGTTCCAGGCCAGCCAGGGCTGCATAATCAGACCCTGTTTCAAACAACAACAACAGCAACCAAAACCAAAACAAAACAGAAAAACCCTCTTTTCCCAAATTGCCTTTGTCAGAGTTTTTTTTTTTTAATCACAATTATATACATGAAATTAAGACTCTGTTTGTCTGTCCATCTGTCTGTCCACTTAGCTACCTATCATCTCCCTTTAGTTCTGTGTCCCTGGTGTCTTAGTTAGGGTTTTACTCCTGTGAACAGATACCAGAACCAAGGCAAGTCTTATAAAGGACAACATTTTTTTTTTGATTGTTTTTTTTTTTTTTTTTTTGAGACAGGGTTTCTCTGTATAGCCCTGGCTATCCTGGAACTCAACTCTGTAGACCAGACTGGCCTCGAACTCAGAAATCCGCCTGCTTCTGCCTCCCAGAAGGGAGTGCACCACCACCGCCTGGCTAAAGGACAGCATTTAATCGGGGCTGGTATATAGCTCCTCCTGCACCACGCCTGCCTGGATGCTGCTATGCTCCCGCCTTGTTGATAATGGACTGATTCTCTGAACCTGTAAACCAGCCCCAATTAAATGTTCTCCATATAAGAGTTGCCTGGGTCATGGTGTCTGTTCACAGCAGTAATAACCTAAGAGAGCAGCCAAGCCTTGATATCGTAATTCTCCTGCCTCTACCACCCACCCACCCATATAATATGATCGCAGGCATACAGTATCCTCCCTATTTTAACCAGTGCTTGGTATCGAACCCTGGACCTCATGCATGCCAGGCAGGCACTCTACCAACTGAGCTATGTGGTCCTGTCTCATTAAGGCTGCTCAAGCTTGCTCTTCTGTTAAGAGCTCCCCAGGACCAGATCTTAGCCTGCCCACACCCCACCAGGATCCCCAGCATCTTCCTAAGGTGTGGCCCATCTGCAGGCTAGGGCCCAATGCAGCCTTGAGAAGGAAAGTCTTACCCACCCTCCAGTGCGGGAGAACCTTGAGGTCTCTGTGCACAGTGAGATTAGCCAAGCAGAACAAGGTGGAGCTGAAAGTCTCCCTTGAAGACACACTTGACTGTCAGTCTGATGGACACACTTGCTGAGCTCCCTGTGAGAAACATGTGGTCACGAAGCTACTGCTGCTTTTCTGCTGAGGAGCAGAAGTGTTCTGTTGTCTGAATCCATAGTGGGTCAGCAAGCAAGGTTTTCCCAGGAATCAGGGTGCCCTGACACACAGCTGTCTGCACCGAGGAAGCTGGATTTCTGAGCCTTTCTCCTCTAGGACTTTGCAGCCATCTTGCATTGGGTACACGTGGATGATCTGGGCTGTCTCCTCAGTGCGGAACCCTGAATCTAAGCACAGTCAGTGTCCCTTGATGAAATGCAAGTGTTGGGGTGTCTTTGAGAACTAAGGAACCTTTCTTGGCTCTTGGTGAGCTTGGATTGGGGGTCAAGGGTACCAGGAAGCCAAATGTCCCCCAAAGCCATCCTGAACTAGAGGCTTTTTTTGTTTGTTTGTTTTTTTGTTTTGTCCTGAAAACTTGAAGAATTTATGAATCATATAAGAGCATTTTTTCAGATTTATTAACATTTATTTAATGTGTATGAATGCTCTATCTGCATGGACATGTGCACGCTAGCAGAGAGTATCAGATCCCACTACAGATGGTCGTGAGCCACCATGTGGTTGCTGCGAATTGAACTCTGGAAGAGCAGTCAGTGCTCTTAACTGCTGAGCCATCTCTCCTGACCAAGAGAGTATTTTTTTTTTAAAGATTTATTTATGTATTTTAGGTATATGAGTGCTTTATCTTCATGCAAATCAGAGGGAAGAAGATACCATTACAGATGGTCGTGAGCCACCATGTGGTTGCTGGGAATTGATCTCAAGACTTCCTCAGGAAGAGCCGTCAGTATTCTTAATCGCTGAGCCCTCTCTCTCAGGCCCCACATAGGGTATTCTTTTGGAATAAATTGAATATAGATTCATACGTAGGAACTTCACAGAGAGGGAGGGTACAGAGTTACTGTAGAGCAGGAAACGGGGCACCATGCACTCTGGGGGCTTTCTAAAAGATTTGTGGCAGACACTAATGTGGTAAGGGTATGAGCTTCTCAGGGCAGTTGACCCAACTGTGAGGTGACCAGGTGCCTCCTCTCAGTTTCAGGGCATCATGTACTGCCTCTAGGCAGAGTGCAGGAGATAACAGGGAACTAGAATGTTCCCTTGGGGCTGGAGAGGTGGCTCAGCAGGTAAGAGCACTGACTGCTCTTCCAAAGGTCCTGAGTTCAAATCCCAGCAACCACATGGTGGCTCACAACCATCTGTAATGAGATCTGATGCCCTCTTCTGGTGTGTCTGAGGACAGCTACAGTGTACTTACATATACTCAACCAGCCAATCAATCAATCAATCAATCAATCTTTGGGCTGGAGCAAGCAGGACCAGAGTGAGCAGAGGTCCTGAGTTCAATTCCCAGCAACCACATGGTAGCTCATAACCATCTGTACAGCTACAGTGTAGTCATATATATAAAACAAATGAATAAGGGGCTGGTGAGATGGTTTAGCGGTTAAGAGCACCGACTGTTCTTCCGAAGGTCCTGAGTTCAAATCCCAGCAACCACATGGTGGCTCATGACCATCTGTAACGAGATCTGATGCCCTCTTCTGGAGTGTCTGAAGACAGCTACAGAACAATTACATATAATAAAATAAATAAATCTTTAAAATCAATCATCAGCCATGCGGTGGTAGCACACATCTTTAATCCCAGCACCTGGGAGGCAGAGGCAGGTGGCTCTCTGAGTTCGAGGCCAGCCTGGTCTACAGAGTGAGTTCGAGGACAGCCTGGTCTACAGAGTGAGTTCGAGGACAGCCTGGTCTACAGAGTGAGTTCGAGGACAGCCAGGACTACACAGAGAAACCCTGTCTTGAAAAAACAAAAAAAAAAAAAAAAAAGAATCATCAATCAATCAATCTTAGAAAGTTCCTCTGGCATCCCAGTCTCCAGCAAGGATATTCTCAGAACTACTGCTTTGGGGTCCCTGACTTATCTGACTACCTGGCCTGCTGCTATTTTCTGTCTCATCATTGGGGTGCATTGCATGACCCAGAGAAGCCAGAGTGAGGTATGACCAAAAACCCCCTACTTGGAATCATTTGCTGCCTGTAGGAGCAACCAGAGAGGATGCCGGGAAGAAGTGTCTGCTCTGTTTCTGGAAGATGCCTCAGTCTGACCAAGAATGTGGCTATGACTTTGAAGCACTGGTTTGTTCCCCTGAAGCTTCGGTGCTCCCTGGCACCCATCCTCATATGGTGTGTGTGGGAGGTATCTTTTGGGCATCCTATAGTAAACCCCTCCCCCAGGGGGGCTATACAGCCAGCTGCCCAGCTTCCTCTAGGTGCCAAATAGTTAGTCACACACTGGGGTAAATACAAATACTTAATATGTGATTTTCCTTTTTATACTATAGACTGGGCTGCCTGGATTCCAGCACGCCGGTTCCCCCCAAGACTAGCTACGTTTGTAACTTTTCTGCCCTTGGGACAGAGCACCTGTCAGAAGCAATTTGAGGAAGGTTTCTTTTTGGCTCTGGGGGTCAGTTTACCAGTAGCAGGTGCAGGGCGTGAGGCAGAACAGCTAGCTGTTGATGTCATGACCAACCAGGAGGCAGAAAAAAGGTTGATTTACCCAGTAACTAGGCCTCACGCCTCCACAATTCTACAGCCAACCAGAACACTGTCACCAGCTGGACATCAAATATTCAAGACATTACAGACCCAAAGGATGGGGACGGATTCAGGGAGGACCGGAAGAAGTGGGGGCAGTGTTTCTTGCCCTCTGGAGGAGATCTAGTGAGAGAACTGCCAAGCCCTGAGAGATTCTAGGCAATGCTAGACATCATAGCCTACCCTCAAAAGACCCTCCATCCTGCCCATGACGTATCCACAGTTAAACTTTGCCCCAGACTCTGTTTTTCAGGGACCTAGGCTAAGGCAATGACTGAGTCAGGCTGAGCAGCAATTAGATAATTAAATCACATCTCTCAGGGTGAAAAGAGGCAGACATGGCTGTTCTACAATGTAGAAGCAGGCTGAGAAGGGCTTTGTGTAGGCTAGGCAACAATGGTGCACGTCTTTAATCTCAGCATTCATGAGGCAGAGGCAGGCGAGTTCTGTGAGTTCAAGGCCAACCTGGTCTACAGGATGGCGAGTTCCAGGACAGTCAGGGCTGCAGGGAGAAACCCTCTGTCTCAAGAAAACAATAAAATGAAATCAAATTGAATACAATAAAGCTTTGAATAATAGTCAGACCACGGAGTAGGGTTAGGGGCATCTGAGATCAATACAAAAGGACCCACTTGGAATAATCAGGACCATTTGATACGGGTAGGGGCAGGCAGTATCTGGTTGTGCCAGCTACACCACAGACCTGTGCTCTTGCCAGGATGCATGTATTTTTAAAAGGATTGCCTGGAGCAGGAAAGACAGCAATGGTATGGTGCCTGGGCTTTTCTTTAAGTAATTAATAGGCTGGGTGTGGTGGTGGCTCATACCTCTAATACCAAAACTTGTGAGGCAGAGACAGATAGAGCTTTGAGTTCGAGGCCGGCTTGGTGTATAGAATGAGTTCCAGGCCAGCCAAGGCTACATAATGGGCTCTTGTGTAACAAAAACAAAACAGAACAAAACCAAAACCCCAAACCAAAACCCCAAAACCAAAAACCAAACCAAACCAAACCAAAACAACAACAAACAAACTAAAAAACCCAAACCACCTAATAACTAATAATTAAATAAATAATAATTATAATGATGAAGATAAGCAACACTTGGGGCAAACCCACAATTGCTGAATCCAGCCCGATGCCTCTGTGGATGCTCCTTGTGCTATTTTTCCTACCCCTGAGACCCATGAATATCTTTTGTAATGAAAATAAAACCACCGAGACAGCATTTTACTCCTATGGCAAAAATGATCAAAGACGCCTAGAATGAGTGAGCAGAGGGGGTGGGAACCCTGAGCCAGGGGAGCAGAGCCCGGTTCCCTCTGAGTCCTTGACAGGGTAAGGCGGGTTCCGGTCCACTCCCAGGCTAGCCTCTTCAGATGTGCGCGCGCGGGGGAGGGGGGGCTTTCACTGATGTGCAGTCACAGCTTTGCCCTGCGAGGGGGTTGGCAAGCATGGCTGGCCCTCATTCCTTTCCCGGATGTGAGGCTTTCTGCAATGGGCCGTCCTGTCTGACCCGCTGACCCCTGAGGCTGGGGCCAGGGCTTAGCCGGGCGCATTCCTGCTGCCCCACCAACAATGCCGGGGGTTCTGTGCTTGCTTTGTGCAGGAGCCCTGGCCCCTGGGGTGGAAAATCGAGCGAGGCTTTCTGACTGCGCAGCAGACTGCTGGCGTCGCGGGAATCCTCAGGATCAAGCCGATGTCAGCTCTGCCGCGGTGGGGCGGCTGAGCGGTGTGCAGCCGAGCCGGAATGCTGAGGTCGGGTGGAAAGCTGCTGTCCCTGCCAGACAGAGAGGGCTCGGAAGCAAGTCACCAGGGCCTTTAAAAAAAAAAAGAATTATTTTGAATACACTATAGCTGTCTTCAGACATACCAGAAGGCAGTATGAGATCCTTACAGATAGATGGTTGTGAGCCACGTGGTTGCCGGGATTTGAACTGAGGACCTTGTGCTCTTAACCCCTGAGCCATCTCTCCATCCTTCACTGGGACCTTCTTGCCTGATGTGCTTAGACAGTGGAGAAAGGAGGTCTCCAAGGCGGAGGCTTACACTCCACTGAGAACAATCTTTCACATACATTCATATTTACCCCCAGCTCTATCCAGCCCCACCCCATAGACATACGAGCACACACATGAAGTACACACATATTACATACCTGTCACACACGTATCACTCGGCTCTCATATCCCCCATCACAGACACGCAATCACACGCATATCCCGCGCTCGGCACACGTGGCACGCAGTGGAGACGCCTCTCCAAACACGTGGTGCCCTGGGGTTCGCTCCACACGTCCTCCCGCTCTGTCTCTCAGCATTGTCCCCAGGCTCCTGGAACCTCTTCTACCTTCAGAATATCTGACATCAGGGCCACACAGTCCATCCCCTGATCAAGAGTGACGGGTGTTCCTGCAGCTTCTGCAGCCTGGGTCTTCCCTGTACGTTTCCTTTCCCTGCGGCCTGAGTTCTTAGGCTCCCGGACGGACTGGATGAAAGTGTATCACCATCTACACCCCGGCCTTTAACAGCCTCAGTCTGCAGCACGGATCTGGGGGATACAAATCCCCCGATAGAGGGACCCAGGCTTGCTCAGACTCTTTTCTCTGCCCCAGGAGACTGATATTTTGCTTTTCTTGGATTTGGGGAAATGGATTTATTGGGTTTATTTTATTTATTTATTTATTCATCTATTTTAATTTATTTACATTCAAGTGTTATCCCCTTACCCGGTTTCCCCCTCTCCCGGAAACCCCCTATCCCACCCCTCCTCCTCCTGCTTCTATGAGGGTGTTCCTCCACCCACCCCCACCTCCCTGCCCTCTATTCCCCTACACTGGGGCATCTATTGGCCCTTCATAGGACCAAGGACCTCTTCTCCCATTGATGCCTGACAAAGGCCATCCTCTGCTACATATGCAGCCAGAGCAATGAGTACTCCTTGGTGGCTTAGTCCCTGGAAGTTCGGGGGGGGGGGGGAGGTCTGGTTGGTTGATATTGTTGTTCTTCCTATGGGGTTGTAAACCCCCTCAGCTCCTTCAGTCCTTTCTCTAACTCCTCCACTGGAGGACCCTGCACTCAGTTGACTGCAAGCATCTGACTCTGTATTTTAAAAAAAGATTTATTTATTTATTCATTTATTTATTTTTTAATATTTAATCTGCTAGTGGGACGTCATGTTGATGGGCTATGCTGGGTTGGCTGATTTCCAGGCTCAAGTCAAGAGGGGTCGAAACTGCTGGCCAGGGCCGGTGAGTTTGTGCCCCTGTAAGCTCAGCTTTCCTTAATAATGTCCCACAACACAAACAGGATGATGACAAATGGTATAAGCCAAAGAGAAGCTGAGAGATGGGACAGGGAATTCCCACTGTTGCCCCTCTGATGGCAGAACGTGTAGTCATACACAGGTTGGTTGTTTTAGGAACACCTCACCCTTCACGGGACAAAATTAGTTTCAGTGTAACCAAATGATAACTGTGGATAATGGTGATTCCTCCCCTCCCCCGTTTGTTCTTAGAGCAATTAGCAGTTAGAAGGATACATTTCTACTCGGTGACATATGTCAGGCATGGGCCAATGTGTGCACTTAAATGAGAAGCCTGGTCTGGGCTCAGTTTCACAATTTTAAACTTTAAACGTGCAATAAAGTACAAGAGCTCCCAAGGGCTCCCAAATCAGCTCTGTTCCAACAGAACCCCCTTTCCCCCCACCCCTCTGGCCTCGCAAATGAGATAATTTGAAATCCGCTGATGCATGCAGATTCCTAGAATAACAGGGATTTTTCAGAGCCACCGAGAGGAGTTCTGGACCTTCAGACCCATCTCAAGGAAGCCTTGTACCCATTGCCCGTGCGGGAGATGGTGATCTTCCTACAGGGCAAGCCTGCGGGGCTGTGGAACAAGGTTAGGGACCCTCTGCTCTTCCCATGGGCAGGAAGTACGTTCTAAGAGCTTAGATGCACCTTGTAGGGTAGCAAGCCCTGGGATGGGTGCTCTTTCCACAGTCACTGCAGTCTGAGGAGAGACAGCATGAATTCCCCACCTCTTCCTCCCTGTTTCGCGGCAGGGATGTTAGAGCTGGGCGGTCTCTGTGGAGATAAGCGGTTTCTCCTTTTCACCCAGAAGAGGCCTCTCAGCTTCTCAATGGTTTTCACTGGTCAGCATTGCTATGCTTATTCTCCAGGGATTATTAAGTAAAAAGGGGGTGGGGGTGGGGACAGGAACACTGAGATGTTGTAATAGTCTGCCTCTGACAAGTCACAACTTTTAGGTGAGTGAGGGCTGGTCGTACAGAAATCAGAGACACTGGGCAGAGGGATGCCACCCAGCTGCTCTTCAGAACACTATGTGCTCCCAAACACACAGATTTTTTTTTTCTCACCACCATGAAACTTTCCATATAATGCTTCTGACCATGGTTACTGTGACGAAAACAAAATCTCATTGAAGGGGTGCAGGGGCAACTGCAGAAGTCCAAGGGGAAGACATCAGTGGAGCCTGTGGTCCCTGACGCTTTCCTCTTTGGCCCGCAGAGCATCCTTCATGCTGAACCTCAATGTGGTCTCTCCTGTGTGCGCCTCTAGCCTTGTTCTCTGTGTGGGTTGGATTAGGGCCTGCCTGTGTAACCTCATTCTACACTTATTAGCCTTGTCTCGGCACCCCCTCCAGGATACAGAAGGTTAGGACCTCGAGTGTGTGAACTTGGGCGTTCAGCTCACCTGTGTGAACCGTGAAACGGTGGCACCCGTTTGCTCAAATACATTTGTGACACCAGAATCAACAGGCACAGAGTCTTGGCCTCCCTTCCCTTCCTCCTTCCCTCTCTTCCTTCCTTCCTTTTTTTTTTTTTTTTTCTGAGACAGGTTTTCTTTATTTTCTCATTATTAATCATTTTATTTATTTATTTATATTCCAAATGTTGCCCCTCCCTGTTCTCCTCCCAGAATTCTTCATCCTATTCTCCCTCCCCCCACTTTGCCCCTGAGAGGGTGCCCCCCCAGCATCTCTGAGGCATCAAGTTTCTATAAGATTAGGCGCATCTTTTCCAACGGAGGCCAGACAAGGCAGCCTTCTGCTGCATGTGTGCCAGGGGCCTCGGAGCAGCCGTGGATGCTCTTTGGTTGGTGGCCTAGTCTCTGGGAGCTCCCAGGGGTCCAGATTAGTTGACATTGTTGGTCTTCCTGTGGGGTTGCCATCCCCTTCAGCTCCCTCAGTCCTTCCTCTAGCTCGTCCACAGGGGTCCCTGACCTCAGTCCAATGATTGGCTGTAAGTGTCTACATCTGTCTCAGTCAGCTGCTGGTAGAAACTCTTAGGCTCCTGTCCGCAAGCACAACGTAGCATCAGTAACAGTGTTAGTGTTTTGTGCCTGCCCATGGGATGGATCCCAAATTGGGCCAGCCACTGGTTGGGCATTCCTTCAGTCTCTGCTTCACTCTTGTCCCTGCATTTCTTTTAGACAGGAACAAGTCTAGGTCAGAAATTTCGAAGGTTGGTTGGTAACCCCCATCCCTCTATTGGGGGCCCTGAGACAGGGTTTCTTTGTGTAGTCCTGGCTGTCCTAGAACTAGCTCTATAGGCCAGGCTGGCTTTATACTCACAGAGATCCACCTGCCTCTGCCTCTTTTTAATTTTTAATTTTTTTTTATTTTTTGGATTTGGTTTTTTGGACACAGGGTTTTTCTGTATAGCCCTAGCTGTCCTGGAACTCACTCTGTAGACCAGGTTGGCCTCAAACTCAGAAATCCACCTGCCTCTGCCTCCCAGGGTGCTGGGATTACAGGTGTGCACCACCACTGCCTGGCTGGGACAAAGACAGGTAGGAGAGTGACAACTGGAATGATGGAATATTAGAAAGACTTTAGCTCCAAGACATGCATTGCAGACTTTAGCTCTAAGACATGCATTGCAGATGTCTGGCCTCCAGAGCTTCAGGGCAACACATCTGTGTTGTTTAAGTCACCCAGAGTGTGGCTTTGTATCCCAGCAGTTATTGGATACTCACGCAGGGACCTGAGCTGAGGTAGAGAAGTGTGACCTTCAAGTTTCCCTCTGTAGACTTCACCATTCCGTGTGTACTCAGGCCTGTCTATGCTGACAGCAAGCCCCGTGGTGAGGCCTGTGCTTCTCATAGTCAGAGCCACTAGCACGCAGGAATCCAGCATCTTTCTAGGAGCAGGAATAAGAGGGCATCAAAGCCTGCTTTGTCCTCCATGGCACTGAGCTGTGTGACCCACAGGAGGAGGTTGCAGGCTGGCACCTTGGCCCTATCCCTGCCTGTAGTACCAGCTTGGTCTCCGTCCACACACAGGGTCTGTTTAGGAGACAGAACAGAGTATTGTCCTCTATGTTCAGTGCTGTGGGTAGGAATTGAAAACACACAGTCTTTTTGTCCTAACTCAACATTTTTTTTTCCAAGACAGGGTTACTCTGTGTAGTCCTGGCTGTCCTGGAACTCACTCTGCAGATTTGAACTCAAAAATCTGGATTTGAATTCAGAAATCTGCCTACCTTTGCCTTAAAAGCATGCACTACCATGTCTAGTTCTTAATGCAGCACTTAAAGGAGTCAAGATGACTTTTAAAAAGTCTATGAGCCGGGCACTGGTGATGCACAACTTTAATCCCAGCACTTGGATTAATCCCAGCACTTGGATTAATCCCGGCAGAGGCAGGTGGATTTCTGAGTTTGAGACCAGCCTGATCTACAGAGTAAGTTCCAGGACAGCCAGGGCCACACAGAGAAACCCTGTCTTGATAAAACCAAAAAAAAAAAAAAAAAAAAAGAGAGAGAGAGACAGATTCAAAAAAATATGAAATTGTGTGTGTATGTGTAATATTGGCAGGTGAACTTAGGGGTTTATTCATGCTAGGTATGTAGGTACTCCACTATCATAATATTTCCCCAAGCCTCTATCTATCCATCTATCACGTATTTATTTATTTATTTATAGACAGGGTTTCATGTAGCTCAGGCTGGCCTTGAACTTGCTCAGTAGTCAAGAAGGACTTTGAACACCCAAACTTCCTGCCTCCACCTCCTAAATTCCAGGATTGGGATTATGGGGGCACACCAACACCGTTGGCCTCTGTGGTGCTAGGGATCGAAGCTAGGGCTTTGTACATGCCAGGCAAGCGCTCTACCAACTGAGCTCCATTCCCAGGCCCCTGGCTTTGGTGTGACCTTGAGTTTACCCTAGTCAGGGTTGGCTTTGAACTTGAGCTCCTGATATCTCAGCTTCTGGAGTAGCTACCAGGCCCTAAAGGCTAGAGTTGATACGTTTATTTTGCTTGGTTGGTTTTAAAATGATGATGATGGTGATGATGATGGTGATGGTGATGGTGGTGATGATGATGATGATTGTGTGTGTGTGTATGCATGTGTATGACCACTTTGTGCAGAGGCTGGAGCTCACTTTGTGGAATCCGTTTTCTCCTTCTGCCTTTACGTGGGTCAGAAATGGGTTGTGCTGCAAGCTCTTTTGCCTGCTGATCCATCTTGCTGAAGCCCCAATGCCTGACTGTAAATGGACACTACCGTCTTTTCTCAGGCTCTAGGGCAGCTCCGTGTAGCTCAGCCATGGACCTGGTACGACTGAGCTTCTCCGTGGAAGACATAGCCAGTGCTCTTCCACTGGGCTGGCTCCTCCCAGCTCACCACCTCGGGCCTAGTAAGGTACTGAAAGGGTCAGCTCAGGAACTTTGGACCGGTCACAGAACACTTGCACCTCCCAGAAGGGAGGGGCTAAATTACATTCCTCCAACCACAGGGAGGTCCCTGTGGCTGGGCGAGGCCCAGAGTTATTCCGAGACCGTTGGCCACCTACCTCATTCCCCGACAACCAATTAGTTTAAAGGTAACACTGTTCTGCCAGTCACATTTGACCACCTAATGGCGGCCGCCCTGAGGACTGTATAAAGGCCAGTGCAGCTGGG
Organism: Apodemus sylvaticus; assembly: GCF_947179515.1. Lineage (NCBI taxonomy): Eukaryota > Metazoa > Chordata > Mammalia > Rodentia > Muridae > Apodemus > Apodemus sylvaticus. Next base: position 8,740,533 of record NC_067490.1, read on the forward strand.
CAGTGGTGGCACACGCCTGTAATCCCAGCACTTGGGAGGCAGAGGTGGGTGGATTTCTGAGTTCGAGGCCAGCCTGGTCTACAGAGTGAGTTCCAGGACAGCCAGGGCTACACAGAGAAACCCTGTCTTGGAAAAAGAAAAAGGCCCGTGCAGCGGGCTGAGCGTGGTCATTCTCTCCCCATGTGTAGGGTGACCCCTGCACACTGGATTAAATACAATTCTTCTTGCTTTTGCATCGGTTCCCATCTCCACGTTGTTCACTCTGGGGGGTTCTCTCTGGTAAGCTAAGGCGCCCCGAGTCTTATAGTACGCCTTTCTACTCACTTCTTGCCATTGTCTAGAGGTCCGTCCCAGTTCAGTACGCAGCCGGGCCCTCTGCCTACGATGCCCTTCCTTCCCTTCTTCCAAGTGGAGTGAGGCAGTCACGTGGTTCAGCCTTCCTAAGCCCCACTTTCTCGGTTTGTAAAGCGGAGTGATGTAGGAGACATAGAGGTGCCTGTGCTCACAGATAGGCACCAGGGGAACCTGCAATTTTAGCATCCAGGGTCGTTCCTTCAAGGGGAGGAATGTGATATCTGTCACTGTCCCAGAAGGCTAGGATCAGATGTGTATTCTAGCCTGGTGACCCCTCTCTCTCTCTCTCTCTAATTTTTTTAGATTTTTTTTAAAGATTTATTTATTTATTTACTTCATGTATGTGAGTACTCTGTTGCTGACTTCAGACACACCAGAAGAGGGCATCAGATCTCACTACAGATGGTTGTGAGCCACCATGTGGTTGCTGGGAATTGAACTCAGGACCTCTGGAAGAGGGCTTCTTTTTTCTCAATCGGTCTATAGACCTCATCATTATGGAAGATGTTATACATTTAAAAAAAGATTTATTTTATGTATATTAGTACACTGTCGCTGTCTTCAGACACACCAGAAGAGGGCATCACGACCATTACAGATGTGAGCCACCGTGTGGTTGCTGGGAATTGAACTCTTAACCACTGAGCCATTTCTCCAGCCCCGTCATACATGCTTTACAAAGACTTTCGATGTGGTCATGTCTGATCTGTATTTAGCTTGCTTTGTTCCTCAGAGAGATTTATGTGAGCTCTATCGTGTACACAAGAGCGAATTCATTATCTCCAGAAAAATGTCACGAAATTGTGATGGGCTTGAGTACGCCTAAAATAAACCACGCTGGGTCAGACTCCCCAAGTCTGAACCAACGTCAGCTACTTAGTCATGTTGAACCGAACTGTTTCGCCTTCCAGAGATCATTTTCTCTACTCACCATGGTGGCTGAAGAGACTCCCACTGGGTGATTCTGGGACCTGCCTCCTAGTGTGATCTGAAGAGCTGCTAAGCTGTGGTTAGCAAGTATGGGGGTGGGGGGCAGACTGTGGTGTGTCCTTTGCTTCCTGCAGCATTTACCATGTGCATCCTATCACGGCGGCTGTTTCTGGAACCCCAGGAAATCACTCTTTGGGGATGACAAGTTTTCAGGGCAAAGGTCTTTGAGGTCCTCAGACAATTTCATCACATCTGCCAGTGCCACACACAGCTGGAGTTCAGGGATGTTTTGTACCTGGTGGTACCCGGATAAGAGCCCCAGGCTGAGGCACCGAATCCTCTCCAGCCTTGCCCAGAAGACCTTGGAGGACCTGTGAGTGATTTGCATTCACAGGACTGAGCAGAAGCAGCTGTTTTAATACCCGTGGTGAAGTCAGGTTGGGAAGACCCGAGGCTTTGTTGAGGATGGTGGCCACAGGGAGGGGAGTGCAAAGCAAAGTCCAGAACCACACCCAGCACACAGATACCCTGGGAAGGGCAGGAACTGAAGCGGGCTTTGGATGGCACTCTTGGCTGGTTCCTTCATTGTCTTCTGTCTGCATTGAAATGTCGTGAACTGTGTAAGTTTTGTTTTGGGTAATAAAAACGAAAACGAACAACAAACAAACAAAAAACAAGGGTTGGAGAGATGGCTCAGCGGTTAAGAACACTGACTGCTCCTCCAAAGGTCCTGAGTTCAAATCCCAGCAACCACATGGTGGCTCACAACCATCCGGTAATGAGATCTGGCGCCCTCTGCTGGTGCATCTGAAGACAGCTACAGTGTACTTAGATATAATAATAAACAAATCTTTTAAAAAACAAACAAAACCGAAGGATGTTCTGCTTTGAACAATGAGCTTTCATTGCGGTTTCGAGATCACTGGAGCTTTTGAGATCTGCGTACGGATGGCCTGCTAAGCTGTGCCTATGTCTCCCCACCCGAGAAACAGGGATCTGAATTCTTCCACCAAAGGAGGCCAGGAGAACCCCTCAGTACAGCGTGGGAAGAAATAGTGATGTCCCCGGCCCAGAGGATAAGACTCTCCACAGACCTGTCTTCTTGGGGACATCTGGTCTGAGAGCTGGCCCCTGCTGCTCAGTGTGTTGTGTCGCTGGGGCTGGGTAGCGGGTGAGCATTCCAGCTGCTGACGGTGCAGCCTCTCTCTCGAGCTGAGCATAGGCATTTTGGGAAATCCCTTAATTCCTCCATTCTGTGCTGGCGTATATAGGGAGGGCCAGCATGCTAGCTCGCCACTGCACTGCCCAGAGGCTCCTGTCTGACTCACTGCCAGCCTTCGGTCCCTGCGTCACCAAATAGACCATGGACGTCACCATCCAGCACCCTTGGTTCAAGCGCGCCCTGGGGCCCTTCTACCCCAGCCGACTGTTCGACCAGTTCTTCGGCGAGGGCCTTTTCGAATACGACCTGCTGCCCTTCCTGTCTTCCACTATCAGCCCCTACTACCGCCAGTCCCTCTTCCGCACAGTGCTGGACTCGGGCATCTCTGAGGTAAGATACCACCACATTGGTTTCTCCTAGCTGGTCAGAGGGCTCTTGGTCTTGTCTAGAGGACAGCTAGGGATCCTCGAGGGGCACTATGACCCTGTGTTCTTCTCAAGCAATGTCCCAGCCTGCAGAGGCTGGGTGGGCACCCACATGCCCATGCCAAAGCCACCCAACATCACTGGGAACGGGGTCGGAGGAGGAAACCAACCAGCCCGAGCCCAACTGCTGTCTTTTCCTCCCATCAGCTCATGACCCATATGTGGTTTGTAATGCATCAACCACATGCTGGAAACCCCAAGAACAACCCCATCAAGGCAAGTTACACGGCCAAGGCAAGCGTGCTGGGCTGGCCGTTCCCTGGACTTCCTCTTCTTGGTGTGGGGGTTGGGATGTCCTGAAGCCCAGAGAGGAGGGGCTTTCTTCCAGCAGGGCAGCAACCTTCTGTAGCTGGCAAAACTGTAGATGGGACTCCCTTCTAGCTTCCTTGATGACTGAAGAAAGGCCACATGCCCCTCCCCCCCCAGTGAACCACAGTTCTAGAAGAGCTGTATCCCTTTGCTTCCTTCAAAAGAAGGCTCCCAGAGCGGATTTGGCCACAATTCTAGGAAACAAATTGCCCAAATGCAGGCTCTAGCCAGGGTAGGAAGAGAGGAGTGGGAAAGGCTTCGTGTTAGCAGCCAATAGTGCTGTGGAACTCTTGGTGGCCTGGGCAGGTGAGGTGGGTTCCTGACGCTGTGGATGTACCACAGACTTTAGTCCCAACAGCTAGCCAGTTCCCAACTATCTGGGCAAACAATCCTTAATGCATCCGCCACCCATAATCAACTGTAACCAACCAGCTACCCTTAATCAACCAGCTACTTAACCCGCTAAGACCCAGCCAACTCATAACCAGTCACTAGACCATATAAGCAAACGAACGGCCAACCTGTAACTAGTCATCTGGCAATGACAACCAAGCAACTTATGCTAACTCATAAGCAATAACTTGGACCCTAGTCAGCCAAGGTGATCACTGACCAACCAGACAGTCTACTCTAACCAACCCTCTAATTTATAATCCATTATCCAGCCAGCTTATAATCAATTGACTGACCCAGTACACCCAGCAATGAATCAGCTCTGCCCAGTCCTTGGGTCTGGTGGTCAGTGGGGCGATTACCTGTGGGGCCAGGTGACAGAGTCCCAGCCCCAGGACCCCCCAGCTTTCTTGGCTTGGGGGAAGTAGAGGAGTGACTGTTGGTTCTGGTGACTGGGCTCTTCCTTGTATGGTTTCATCCAGTCTATCAGGGATCATACATCTGTTTCCCCATCCTTTGTTCCTGGTAGCCCTATTCGGGGAGCTCCACACGTGGGTTTGGGTTTCAGGTCCGATCCGACCGGGACAAGTTTGTCATCTTCTTGGATGTGAAGCACTTCTCTCCCGAGGACCTCACTGTGAAGGTGCTGGAGGATTTTGTGGAGATTCACGGCAAGCACAATGAGAGACAGGTGAGTGCTGGCAGCACCCCCACCTGTGTGGGTCCTGTAACCCCCCACCTCCGTACTCCCCTAGAGAGCATGGGAGAGCATTCTGGCTCAGCGGCTCCTGCTGGGAGGGGCCACATCCTCCTGTACTGGGCTGGCCCCTCACAGGACCATGCCGCTCATTGTCCTGAGCCCTAGCAGGGCCAGGCAGCCGGATTAAGTGGGACTCAGGGACGCAGGATGAGGACCCTTGTATGAGGCACAACTCTAGCTGTCCCCTGGATCTTCCTGGATGACAGGGAATTAGAAATGATCACAGGAAAGGGAAGAGCTGCAGATTCGGTTTCCCCATCCCCCAACTCTGGCAAACCATGGTTTGCACAAGTAACCTGGCCAGGAAAGGGATAGAAGAGCTGGCCTTACATGCACAAAAAGTTGAGCAGCTCCTGTGGTATTTCCGTTAGTGGGTGGTAGCCCTGAGGTATTAGGAGGTCCCTAGGCCAGGAAGGGCAGACTTCTCTCTAGCACTCACCCACCCTAGCCCATGGCTCCTGATCATACCCTCAGGTCTTTGGATTGAGGGAGCCCCAGCCACTGGAGCTGGCTGGTAGTAGTGTCCCCTGTCAGAGTTTGGAGTATGCAGGAAGTTCAGTGAGGCCAGCTAGGTGTGTCATGCGCATGACAGATGGCAGAGAGGGGCCAGGAACAAGGTTCTCAGTCCCAGTGGGAGTCTCTCTTGGCTGGGTTTTTCCATTAGCATTAGAAGGGGTGGGTGTTGAATGAACCTCGCTCTTTATGAGGCTGAAGCCAGGACAAGACTTCCCTGACCTACGCCAGGCTGCGGGGTGGTGGTGGGGTGGGGTGTATACCTTCCACCCCTTGACCTTTGCCCCTTAAGAGGGAGTTTTCTGCCTGGCTGAAGGCTTCTGTTGGATGGGGCTGCTGACAGCTAGATCTAGGACAATCCCTGTGGATCAAAGGGATGAGAAGCTGGGTGGTATGCAGAACCAGGACAGCATAGTTCATCGGAGTTAGGACAGCGTCTGCAAAAGTCAGTTCTACAGCCTGAGCCCTGAGCAGGCCCACTCTCTGGAGTTGACCCTTTCTAGAAGTCCCCTAGGGGCTTGCTGTAAGCCCAGGGCTTAAGGAGCCTGTAACTTTGTAGAACTCATGGAGAGGTGGCTAAGCATTGGTGCTCTGGTCCTAAAGCCCAGCCCCGGTGAGGTCATCTGCACCCTGGCCACCTTGTATAGCCTCAGAGGTTCTTTCTGGTGTGGGATGGTGGCTGCTGCTGCCCGTCACCCCTGACCATGTCTCTCCCCGGTGGCCCCCAGGATGACCACGGCTACATTTCCCGTGAATTTCACCGTCGCTACCGTCTGCCTTCCAACGTGGACCAGTCCGCCCTCTCCTGCTCCCTGTCTGCGGATGGTATGCTGACCTTCTCTGGCCCCAAGGTCCAGTCTGGCTTGGATGCTGGCCACAGCGAGAGGGCCATTCCTGTGTCACGGGAGGAGAAGCCCAGCTCGGCACCCTCATCCTGAGCAGGCCTCGCCTTGGTTGTCCCCTGAGCCCCTGATTCATGCAGCCCAGGGACCACAGCGAAGAGTCTGCCTTCCTTCCTGCCTTCCTTCCTTTCTTTCTCTGCTTTCCTTTCCACTTTCTCAGAGGGCTGAGGGTCTGAGAGAGTGGCTTCGAGAAGCTTGGGGTCTTGGCCTGAGATGGCTGCAGGTTCAGGATGACACAGGCTCAACACCAGCCAGTCAGAGGGAATGATGGTATCGAACTCTTGAGATTTCCCATGCTCCTGGAAAAGCAGTGTCTTGAGCTCTGCTCCAAAGGCAGAGCGAACAGTGGCTAGCCAACTCCAAGAGCCCTCTGCCGAGCCCCTGGGTGGCAGTCTCCCCTTTGTGCCCATACTTCAGGCACGTGTGCTGGGCTCCGACAGCCAGCTTCTCTCATACCCTCTTCCTGTGACTTTCTCTACTGTGTAGTATTGCTCCTGGGGACCCTGGTCACCCACGAGAATGGAGCCCCTGGCAGACAATAAAGAGCAGGTGACAGAAGCAATTCCAGTCTGGCGTTGTGCTGTCTCCCTTTGGGGCAGGGGTGGGGCGCCTGGGAGGGTACAGGAGGCATTTCCTGCTTGCCCCCCCAGAGGGTTTCCAGCATCCCACTCTGCCTCCTAAGCCCATGGTCCCCTCTATGGCTAGCACTGCAGTGCCATGTCCTAAGCATGCTGCAAGTGCCCTCCTCCCTCTCTCCTTCCCACCAGAGTAGGCATGGGACCTTGAAGTTCATGTCTGCAGCAGCCTATTTAGATCCTGGTGGTGGGGGGCGTTGGGGGTGGCTTGTCTGGAAGATCACAGTCTTCCACTTGGGGTGAGGCAGGCAGCAGGTTCTTAGCAGTGACAGGATGACCACACAGGCCCAGCTGGTGCAGCCAGGCTCTGCAGGTGGCCCAGTACCTGGGACACACATCGAACACATTGCCCACCATGTGTGACACACACCACAGTGCATACCACACGTCACATACACATGACCATATACACACCTGCTGCTCATCCCAAACATACAATGTAGTACCACATACACTGTGCAGGACCCATGCAGTGTGCCTATATCACACATACAGAACCCACACTGGCAATTCGCAACCTACCCGGAAGCCTGTGATTTGGTCACATATATTAGGTGGGAAAAATCCTGGCGTAGTAATGGAGTCGCTTGCCTTGTGTTGCCTGTTGGTGAAGGTTGGGTGAGATCCACCTCTGACTTCAAAGCACTGGTTCTCAAAATATGAGTGGTGACTCCTTTGGGGGGGGTGAAAGACCCTTTCACAGGGGTCACATATCAGCCTGCATATCAGATATTTACATTACAATTCATAGAGGTAACAAAATTACAGTTATGAGATAACAACCAAAATAATTTTACAGTTGAGAGTCACCACAGCTTGAGGAACTGTACTAAAAGGTTGCAACGTTAGGAAGGTTGAGGACCACTGCCTTAAAACCAGCACGCTGGATCCCCAGGTTATTATAGAGTCACAGGAAATCGGCCGGCCAGGGTCTCTGAGGAAGGCAGGCAGATGCTGAGTCTGTTCCCTTGCAGGTTTGCTTTGTGGTAACAGGCTGGTTGATTGGTCTCTCTGAAATATAGATTCTTCTGTTAGTTTAACATGGTGTGGCAAGTATGACCACCAGGTGGCAGCTGAGGCATTGCCTCCAAGAAAAGACCTTGACGGGCACCGACTCAAGAACACCAGCCTTAAGGGTCACCTTCACTAGGAGACACGGAGCAGCCGCAATAAACATCCGGGGCCTGGTTCTGGGGACCATTGCCTGTGTGAGAAGGAACTGTAGGTAACGCCCCCGGCCCCAGGAGTTTGGGCCAGCCGAGAGCCAGAGCTGGAGACACACAAAAGCCCTGTGGGGGCCATTTCTTCCTAATGAGCCTGCTGGAACAATCATTCGAAGGGGAGGTCGCCTGCTGGCCTGCTCGCTCAGCTGCGGCTCCAGCGCACAATGACGCGAGCTGCGAGCCGGCTGGGCCCCAGGGGTTACAGCTTCTTCCTGGGAAGCCTCTGGCAGAGACAGCCAGAACTGCTTCCTTCCTGCCACGCTGCAGAGACCCACGTGGGGGCTGGGAGGCTGGGAGAGAAGGGCCTAGGAGGCAGCCTCAGCTAACACAGGTGTTGAGATCTCAGGTCCTGTCCACCTGGCTTGCTGACAGTCCCAGCTTGGAAGGGAAGGCGGAAGGAAGCGTTAGAGGCTACCCCAGGACACCAGCCTTCTCTGTAGGGTAGAACTCCCCACCCCTAACCTCTATCTCCCGCCACCGCCCTCCCTCACCATCTCTCACTTCAGGAAGCTTGAGACGCGAGCCCCATTCAGGCTGGAGGCCCAGCTAGGCCCCAGGCCGCAGCTGTTAGGAGGGCCCTCAGCCGCTGCTCTTCCCTCCCACGGCAGGGGGATGGGGGCTGCTGTTGTTAGTTGAGAGGCTGGGAGCCCCAAGGACGTGGGATCTCTTCCAAGATTCCTGGCGGAGGACCGAGTTTACTGAGAGGCAGGCAGAGCACAAGTCTGTGTGTGCGGGCTGTCATCATGAGAACAGAACAGAAAGGAAAACACACAGGCACACAGGCGTCAGGGCACAGGCACGCATGAATGCACACGTGGACACACATGCGCAAACATATACCCATCAAATACACACCACACACTGCACACACACACATACACACGCATACCACAAACAGCCCGCACACACATATGCCATAAACACACCACACACACATACCACAAACGCACACTACACACAAACACATGCACACATATATACTGCAAACACACCATATACAAACAAACCACAAACTCACACCGCACACACTTACATACACATACACACAAACACATGCCACATACATACCACAAACATACCACACACATATACACATATATACCACAAACACATCACAAACACACACCACACACATACATGCACACATATACCACAAACACATCACAAACACACACCACACACATACATGCACATACATACAAACACATGCCACACATACACACCACAGTCATACCACACACACATACACACATATGCCACAGTGAGCCCCGCCCATCAGTGTTCTGTGTGGCTGCTATAGGCTGGGTTTCAGTGAGGCCTGCCCATCAGTGTTCTGTGTGGCTGCTATGGGCTGGATTACAGTGAGCCCCGCCCATCAGTGGTCTTTGTGGCTGCTATGGGCTGGCTTTCAGTGAGCCCCGCCCACCAGTGGTCTGTGAGGCTGCTATGGGCTGGGTTTCAGTGAGGCCTGCCCATCATTGTTCTGGGTGGCTGCTATGGGCTGGATTACAGTGAGCTCCGCCCACCAGTGGTCTGTGAGGCTGCTATGGGCTGGATTACAGTGAGCCCCGCCCACCAGTGTTCTGTGTGGCTGCTATGCACTGGATTACAGTGAGCCCCGCCCACCAGTGTTCCCAGCATGCCTCTTGCTACTATAACAAATGACCACAAGTCAGCGGTTTGAAACGGAAAAGAACTGAGAAGAGTGAAGTCCAAAGTTAACATTCGGACACTTCAAGCTCCCTCTGAAGTGACTCTTCTACTCTGAGATCAAGAAGCATGGTCCAGCCTCTGCTACCTTCTGCCCTTGACCTTCTACCTCTGCCACAATGGTTCTTCCCATCAGCCCCTGCTTCCAGTTCTTCTCAAGAACAATTGACTCAGGATATCATGACTCTTTTTTTTGTTTTTAAGATTTATTATTTGTCTGTTTATTTATTTATTTAATGAGTACACTGTTGCCATCTTCAGACACCCCAGAAGAGGGCATCAGATCCCGTTTCAGATGGTTGTGAGACACCATGTGGCTGCTGGGATTGGAACTCAGGACCTCTGGAAGAGCAGTCAGTGCTTTTAATCTCCGAGCCATACCTCCCGCCTCGTGATTCTATCTTTAACGTAGTCGTTTCGGTGAAGACTCCTTTCCATACAAGGTTACACATTGGAGTCTGGACATTCGAAGTAAGTCATACCTTTCTGAGAACAGGAGAGCACCCGCGAGTCCCTGATGCCCCGGAGTTTGCCCTTGTTTCATATACACTATTGTGCCTGTCCTCCCCAGGAAGCCCCAGCTGTCTAAGGACAGACATCAACACACTTTAATGATAAAGAAACAGAAACCTATGAAAGTATAGGGTGGAAAGCCAGAGGCCTGAGCCCAGCCTCCCGCGGGTTGAACCAGGAGCACCCAAAACGGCTCGTGAAATCAAGGCTCTACGTTCATTTATTCTTTTTTGTCCCCCTGAGTCAGGGTTTCTCTGTGTAGCCCTGGCTGTCCCAGAACTCACTCTGTAGACCAGGCTGGCCTCGAACTCAGAAATCCGCCTGCCTCTGCCTCCCAAATGCTGTGATTAAAGGCGTGCGCCACCACTGCGTAGCTAAAATTATAGTTTAGGCAGCTGTAAGCCTTCAAGCAGTCCTAGGATTTGAACCGGGGACCTTTGGAACCACAGTGGTGCTCTTAACCGCAGCCCACACTTGCACTCATTTATTCGTTTAGAAGCTTATTATTGTATTATCCTTTGAGTGTTTTTACCTGCACCACACACGTGCCAGGGACTGGGCAGAGGCCAGGAGAGGGTGCTGGGTCCTCTCGGTTGTAAGCTGCTGCATGTGTGCTGGAAATCGAACCCGGGTTCTCTGGAAGAGCAGTGAGTGCTCTTAACCACCGACGCCCCTTTCCACCCCCAGTTCCTTTCTTCTTCTGAGAAATTTTCAAGATTTGTTCAGTAAATTGAAACAAATGGCTCATGATGCACTTAAAAATCAACAAACCACGAAGGCAGCCCAGCCTGTTTCCCCGCCCTCAGTACCCTTTGCAGAGCTGACTGTGGACACGTCTTCTTGAGGCAGTCAGCAAGGGGCCGCCCACTCCTGATTCCCAAGGGCTGAGCTGCACTCTGAGCGACGAAAAGCCTGTGTTTCTGTTCTAGATGTTTCTATGGCGATTCATAGTGCACACCCTCAGATGACCCCACTTTAGCGTCCATCCCATGAGTCACATATTAACAGGCTCAAGGCAACTTCTGACCTAGCCTGGGGTACCGCCACCTTCTGACCCTGACACTTGTTCCAGGAACCCAAGAATGTAAGAGAGCTTCCCAGGGGACAGGGACTCTGCCGTCAGGGGTCGGGCCTCCGGTCTTTCCAGGAAGAAAACATGACCTCGAATAGTATTCAGGGCCCGTATCACTCTTCCACATTCCGGCCAGAAGACCAAGAGTGGCTTTGGCTGGCCCTGAGCGCTGGGAGGGGAGGAAGGGCAGAAGGGCTGGGTTGGAGGGGAGGTCTTTAGCGTGCACAGTTTCTGAGTACATCTTTACAGGAAGATATATGGGGTGGGGGGGCTGAGGGTGAGGGAAAGTGGGAGGGGTTTACGTTGATTGGCACCAGGGCTAGGGGTGTGGCTCGTTGCTAAAGTGCTTGCCTAGCAAGCTCTGGGTTTTATCCTCAGCATCTCATACACCCAGGCTACAGGCACATGTCTGTATTCTGTTGGGAGGCAATTAGGAAGATCAGACGTCAAGGCCATCCTCGGCTACATAGAGAACTGGAGGCTAGCCTGTGCTGCCTGATCGATAGGAAGGAAGAAAGGCGGGAATGGCATACTCTTCCCAAACCTCAGCCTTCTCCTTGTGGGCCTCTTGGCAGGCAGGGGAAAACTGAGTCAAGCGAGGAGTCTCCTGATTAGACCTGCAAAGGCTCTTGGGAGTCAAGGATACCTGAGGCTATGTCTGCAGGTTTGGCTTGACCAAAAAAGGTGGAACAGGGATGCAGGCTCCCACCTTTTCGTGAAGGGTAAGGATGGAGTGTCCTTGGCGCCTTGCAGGTGGCAACAATTCCTTGTTGTTCTGTGATGAGGGAGGAAGGTGGAGCATGGAGGCAGCCCCGGGAGAGAGGCTGGCCCAGGCGGCGACAGCACCTGCCTGCTCAGAGCCTTGTCTTCTCAGGAGGGCAGCAATCACGGTCCTAGGGAGGAGTGAGTGTGGATGACACGCAGCCACCACAGCCGCACAGCCCCTGTGCCTGTCCTACCGCTTAAGCCCGACTGGACAAAGCCGCTTTGGGGAAATGTCTTGGTTAGGTTTCTATTGCTGTGATAAACGCCATGGCCGAGGTGGAAGAGAGGGTTTATTCCGGTTTACAGCGGCAGCCCTCAGTGAAGGGAAGTCAATGCAGGTACCTGGAGGCAGAAACTGAATCCGAGACCACAGAGGAAAGCTACCGCTGGTCTGCTCCCTGTGGGCTGCTCAGTCTGCTTCCTTGCACAATCCAGCACCACCAGCCCAGAGTGGTTGCACCCACAGTGGGCTGGGTGCTCATATCAATCGGCAACCAAGAAACACCCTACAGTTTTACCTCCAGGCAATCTGATGGAAGTACTTTCTCAGCAGAGACTCTCTCTTCCCAGATGACTCTAGATTGTGTTAAGTTGACAAAAACCATCCAGGTCAGACAGAGGGATACTGACCCTTCTGGACACTGAGAAGGCATTGCAGACTCAGCCCCAAGGCAGAGCTGAAGGCTTTTGAAGAACTCATACCATGCCCCATGGCTGTGTCGGCTGTGCTCTGGGCTTGCCCTTTCTGCAAGAGTCACTTGGGGTTCCTGAACTGTAGGATTGTCTTCACAAGTGTCTAGGGTGACCAAAGACTGCTGAGCCAGCTCCTGGGACTCTGTTGCTATGGTAACACAATCACCTAGGGCAGTGTCTTAGGGTTTTACTGCTATGAACAGACATCATGACCAAGGCAAGTCTTATAAAAGACAACATTTGATTGGGGCTGGCTTACAGATTCAGAGGTTCAGTCCATTATCATCAAGGTGGGAGCATGGCAGCATCCAGGCAGGCATGGTGCAGGAAGAGCTGAGGGTTTTACATCTTCATCTGAAGGCTGCTAGCAGAATACTGGCCTCCAGGATGAGGGTCTTAAAGCCCACACCCACAGTGGCACACCCACTCCAACAAGGCCACGCCCACTCCAGAAAGGCCACGCCCACTTCAACAGAGCCACACTTTCTAATAGTGCCACTCCCTGGGCTGAGCACAGACAAAGCTGGAGCCTGCAGCAGGAAGGGACTGGTGGTGAGGATGAGGAGGCAGCTGGTCTCTGTGAGGATGCAGGAGCCTGTGTGGTCCTTATAGGGTCAAGGCACAAGTTGGTGGTCCAGACTGGCCCTGACCTAGGAGCCTGCTTGTGACCTCCGAGACAGCAATAGACCCACTTTGGAAGACTACAGTTGGCCTCTAATACCTGATCACACTGGGGACTTTGTGCCCAGCTGTGCAGGCTCTGCGCCTGCACCAGTGGAATGCAGGGCTGAACATAAACACCCCTGTCATCTGCAAGATGCCCCCCTCCGAGGCTCCCAGTTGCCGGTAATGAAAACGTTTTGTCCCCCTCTCCAAGCCTGAGTAGGAGCAGGCCTTCCATGTCCAGCACCTCCATGGTTCCACCTGATTGTGTGTGAATCCCCAGGGCTCATGAAATATTGGGTTCCCTGTCTTCCCTGTCCCCAGCTGGCCGTGCGCTCTGCCAGTCCACCCCACTCAGGTCTCTATAAAGGCAGATCGCGTTCCTTCCCTCTCGCTTTGCTGGGAGACCCCCATGTGGCATGGCTCTCCTCCAGGTAAGGCTGTCTTCACAGCTCTGAGGTTCTTAGAGTTGTGTGCAGAGGCCTGGCCTGCCCACCCCTTCCTAGGAAAGCATCATTCCCCACAGGCAGGGACCAGGTCTGCCTAATTTTCTGCCACTCTCCAACAGCCTGGCACCAGATAGGAATTCCACAAACACTGCAGGATAAATAAACAAATACGGAGCAATCAGTTCAGCACATGAGGTCGCGTCCAGTGACCCCCTCCATGAGGTCACGTCCAGTGACCCCCTCGCCCCCAGTACACCTTGCCCAGCCATGCCCTCCTTCCTGTCATAATCTTGCCCTTCACAACCTCCACCCCTGGCTTGGCAGCTTTAGGCTCTAGTTGAACTTCAGGTTCACTGAGGAGCTCTTGAAGCTGCAGATGGGACTCCACCCCCCCCCCCACACACACACACAGACAACTTCCACCCCATTGGCTGTGGTCTGGAGACCTTCCCTCAAGGATCTCTCAGTTGAAGCCAGAGAGCCTTGCTCTTTTAAATTCTCCACCCATCAGAGGGGGCTTTGGGTTCCTTGGCGGATCTCACTAGCTATTCACTCTTGAGTGTGCGTTAGTGCAAGCACACACTCATCTCATGGGGTTGGTCTTGGTAGCTTAGAGGAAACAGTCCTGGGGACATGTGTGGGGGCAGGGAGGGGAATCAGAAGGTTAGAAGGGCTCGTTCCTTATTCTTAGAGGGCCTGATTTAGGACATATCCTCCCCCCCAAACCCCCACGGGGGAGGAGAGCTAGGTCTCTAACCTCCTGAGTGTCTCAGGAATCAGGTGTGTGATAACTGGGCAAAATTAGGGTTAGCGAAGGGAGCTTGCTGACTGGTTTTAATGAAGGGGACCCAAAGTGATCTCCCTCATGGCTGGCCTTCTCAGTGACCTGCCATGGTGGCCCTTGAAGCCAGTGTAGCATTAGTGACATTAGCCTCCAAAGTCAGGAGGGCTCCCCAAACTGCAGGAGGATGCACGGTGTCTGTGGGAGGCTCTGGTGCCTGCTGGGAATGGAACTCTGACTGGGAATGGGCACTATTGCTCCATTTTGCAGAGGAGAAGAGAGAGGGCTACAGGAAGGGCTGGTACGATGGTGCCCGGGCCAGAGTCAACTGCATTGGGTGGCTGCTGCCCCAGAGAGGCTGCTCTTTTTCCTGACGTCCTCAGGTCTCCAGGATCCCCCCCACACACACACATCAGTAAGCATGAGCTTGGGGTCGTGTCCTTAAAGATGGTAACCTTGAGCAGGTCATAAGGTCACTGGCAGTAGGAAGACCCCAGGCGTGGGAAGAAGCTTGGCGTTTGCACAGTCTGCATTGCACCTCAAAGAGACAGTATTTATTCTGCATCTAAGAATGTGATAGCAGCACTGGAGAGATGGCTCAGCCATTAAGAGCACTGGATGTTCTTCCAGAGGTCCTGAGTTCAATTCCCAGGAACCACATGGTGTCTCACAGCCATCTGTGATGGAAGCTGACTCCCTCTCTTGCTGTGCATGAAGACAGAATGCCCATATACATAAAATACACAAATATAAATCTTAAAAAAATCAAAGTGACAGAAACACGAGGAAGACTGGATCCCAGGGCTTAAAAACCCAACACAAATGCTTTTATCTTTGTGTTAATATTCTTGAAGAGGCCACATGACTTTCAGGGCACAGGGCTCTCTGTCCTATCCCTGGAACAGGTGGCAGGTGGACAGAGCTTCCAGTCCGTCTATGAGGTAGGCTAGAAGCCTTAGGAAGGGTCTCAGTATCCAGGCCGCGAATGCTTCTGCTATAGCCTGGCCTAGCTGACCAGGAGTGAGTGAGCTGGGCAGATTGGGCACCCTCTGGGCAGAGTGTCTAGCTGGGGCTTAGACTCACAGCAGCTAATTCAAACAGGATGCTCTACTGGGGTGTGTGCAATCCCAGGGGTTGGGGTTAGGGTTAGGGTTAGCCTGTGGGCTATGGATGAGCAGCTGGCCACCTTATAAAAAGGTTTCGACAGCCTCATGGGAAGAACAATGATTTTGGCCACCCAGATGCCCCAAGACTCCCAGAGACTGAACCATCAACCAAGGGGTACACATGGTTCTAGCCAAAAATGTGGCAGAGGAAGGCCTTCTTGGGCATCAGTGGGAGGAGTGGTCCTTGGTCAGGTGAAGGCTCAATAAAGGCCCCAACAAAGGGAAACCAAGGGGTGGGGGAGGTGGGAGTGGGTCGGGTGGAGGGGCGAATACTTGGAGGCAGGGGATGGAAGGAGGGGTTGGGCGTCTTTGGGGAGGGGGGAAATCGGGAAAGGTTTTACCATTGGCAATGTAAATGAAGACGATATTCAATTCAAAAAGAAAAGAAAAGGTTTCGAGAACAGAACAGGAAACTGTTATCGCAGGATACTGTTGGCTTTTGCCAATAGAACTACCCTTCGATACCAGGGCTTGAAGGCGGGCATCTTACTCTCAGACAGCGCAGGACACGAAGCTTAGGCAGAAACCAGGATAACCCGTCCAGGAATAGGGCGTGGAGGGAACAAACTTCATTTTCTACCCACCCTTCCAACAGAACCACCCTGGAGATTGGGAAATCTGTAGTCTGGAGGCCTGGAAACTGGCTCCCAGTTAACACCGAGGCTGCTGCTGGATTTCACATGGCCGACAGGGGGCGCCTTCTACCTAGTTCCGAGCCCACAGTGGCCGCCTAGTCCCCTCCTCCCTCAAGTCTTATCACTCAAGGTGCCTCAGCTGTGCTGGGGTTGACGCACAAAGGTGGGCCACTGGCCTGCTTGGGGGGCGGGGGAGGGAGGAGTGGGAGGATGTTGGGGAGGACTCATGCAGGGGCGGGAGGATGAGGTGAGGTAAGCGGTGAATAGTCCTGCTTGGTCACACCTCTTCGGTAAGGTCACAACCCCACCCTGGAAAGGGGCCCTCTCCACCACCACCAAAAGCTCTTCAGGGCCCACGCTGTGACTCAAACGTGTGCCTTGAATGTCACCGCGACACCAAGAAGACAAGAATAACTCCGGTTTGAGGAGCAATGACCTCATTCGGTCCCACCTCCCTCTCGCTGGCACAAGGCCAAGTAGCCCACTGCTCTGGCCTTGGGGAGTCCAATTCTCAGTTTCAGGGTTGTTGAAGGGGCGGGGCAGATGGAATTCAGCAGGCTAATAGCCAGGAGAGTAAGGATGGAGAGGGGGGACAGCCAGGCAGTGGGAAGTTCTGGGTACCCACTAGTAAGAAGAGGCTGATGGAACGTCTGTGTCTTCCCTTTGCTGATTTGAACTTGTTCTTGGATCACAGGACCCTGGATGCATAGATGCCCTCAATCCAAGTCCTGTGACAGCGCTGTGGGGGGGACCCCGTCCCCACTGGTGCCCTACTGTGCCCTGCCTCCAGCTCTTGCCAGTAGAAGGCAGACAGGAGCAGGACTGAACTGATTCAGGCACATGCACACAACTACCGCACATGCTTCCTGCTGTGGATTAAAGTGGGGGTGGGGAGAAGGCGGTGGTGGGGGAGGGGTTCTGCACAGAGAGATGGAAGTCATCTATATGGTGACCTGAACTCAGTTTGCTGCTCGGTGGGGTTGTCACAGATCTTAAAGCAAATAGACCTTTGTGCCTGCCTGTGACTGGGATCCTGATAGTCTGTGTGTGTGTGTGTGGTGTGAGTGTGTGTGTGTTTATTCATGTGCAGATGTCTGATGCACTCTATAACATGTGCAGGCTATGCGAACACAGACTTACAAACATATGTGTGTGTACAGGAGTGGGTGCTCATAAGTATCAATGTGGCAGTGTGTTTATGAATATCATGCACCGCACGCCCTTGTGTGTGTGTGTGTGTGTGCCTGTGCTGCGTGCATGTGCTCCCAGGGGACAGAAGTGCATCTGTTTTGCCACAGTGACACTGACCTTCACAGCTCTGGGCAGAGAGGTTGTAGCCTGGATTTCATGGAGTGTATCCACAGCTCCTGGGTCCCCTGGGTGGGCAGAGAGTGGGTGGGAAGGCAGCCATAGCTGAGCTCCCGCCTCAGTCTGTACCAGCTGCACGAGAGCATTGCCGCACTTCATGTTAGCCAGAGCCCTGGAAGGCAAGTGCTGCTGTACTTTGTGTGTGTGTGTGTATGTCTGTGTGTGTGTTCTTTGAGAAGCTTGCTATATATGAATTACCAGAATTTTGGGGTGCCCCAGTGTGTTTGTAATGCTGTGGTCACTTTTTCCTGGGACCCTGTACACTCTTGTTTGTTTGTTTGATTTTTTTTTTTGAGACATGATCTCTCTATATGCAGTCCTGCGCACCCTGGAACTCACTCTGTCGGCCAGGCTGGGGTTGAACCCACAGAGATCCACCTGTCTCTACATCCCAAGTGCTGGCATTAGAGGCATTTGCTTCTGTTCTCTGGCCTTGATCAATGCCTGCCTCTACCCTATAGGGATTCTGGGACCCCGCCCCCATGACCATGCAGAAGGCACCGCTGTGCTCCAACAAGCTCCGCTGAGCACGTGTCCTGGGTGCCCTTTGAGATGGCAATGGCCTGAAGTCAAGGAGTGGCTGGGCCAGCCTCACCACGGCCAGCGCGGTGGCTGCTCAGGAAGCGGGGCTGTGGCTGCCCTGGCCATCCTCAGCCCAGCCCACTTCTGCCTCTGTCACGGCCTCCTCTGTACTCAGCACGTGCTGGGTACAGAGAGTGCCCACGTGCCTCAGAGGGACACAGAGTGTGTTCTTAAAGCAGGCGGGCTCCTGGGAGCTTCAGCTACCAGTTCCCCTTCCATCCCCTGCCTTTCATCTCCTCCCATCAAAATGTGTCCAGCACTGGTTCATGGGTCAGTTCCTGTCAGTGAGCTGTGGGAAACTTTGGAAGCTGGGGGAGGCTGATGGTGATCAGAGATCTCTGTCTCCGCCTCCTCCTGCAAGGTGGAGACTAATGATTCCTAGCCCAGAAGACTGCTGTCATGAGCAGCAAAGATGCAAAATATACAGCACACGTAGGCTGGGGCTCAAGGTGACATCATCATCCATTCTAACGTTACTATCTCCGTCACCCTACCAACGCCATCACTGTGACCATCAGGTCAGCATCACTGCCAATAGCTTCCCGTCATCACCATCATAATCATTATCACCATCATCGTATCACCAGCAGCAGCACCACCATCATCATCACCACCGTCATCACCGCCAGCACTATCATTACTATCAATCACCATCATGGTCTTTGAGTTGGCATCATCATCACAACCGCCATGACTGCTACCATCACCATCATTATCCCACAGCAGCATCACTTACCCGTCCTTACTATCATTGCCATCTCCATCATCAGCCATAATTGCAGCCATCATTCCTTTTCCATATCACCATCACCAGCCTTGCCAGAGAGACAGACCAAATGCTTAGGCATGCGTGTACACACACACACACACACACACACACATGCATACTCACACACGCACATGCACACACATGTATGCATGCACATGGCCATGCAGATGCACACACGCAGCACATATAAACACATGCATGTATACATGCACATGCACACACATACATGTATGCATGCATAAACATATACACATAAACACAATGCACAGATACAGGTACACACATGTACATGGACATGCATATGCACATGTGCAGCACATATAAACACATACATGTATACATGCATATGCACACACATACATGTATACATGCACACCCATACACACATATACACAATGCACAGATACAGGTACACACATGCACACACATGCATACATGCACATGGACATGCATATGCACACATGCAGCATATATAAACACATACATGTATACGTGCACATGCACACACATACATGTATACATGCATACCCATATACACATATACACAATGCACAGCTACAGGTACATACATGCATGCACGTACATGCATTCATATATACACATGCATACATGTATATACATACACACATGAGTACATGCACACATGCATGCACATTTATATACATATACATGTACACATGCATACATTCACATGGGCATGAATGCACATATACATACACATGCATGCACATACATGAATACACACAACACATATGTGCACATACACGCACACATGAAAACATGCATACATATACACATACATGCACACACATGTGCATGCACACACAAAGAGACTTTAAGAGGTGACAAGTGCCCTATTCAGTATGAGTGGGGGTGGACATAGGTGGGTGGAGACAAAGAAGGAGGAGGAAGGGTCATAGCCTGGGAAGTGGATTTCAAATGGCGTGTGTATCCACATATGTTTGCTGTGTGCTTGTTTATCCTGTGTGCCTCTCATGCATGTGTGGCATGCATATGGATGGTGTATATATCTCTATACCTATGCTGTGTTTAATGAGTGTGTGTCTTATGTATGTGCTGTGTGTGTGTGTTTAAACTGTGTGCTTGGATGCATGTGCAGAGTGTACACTTACCATACATGTCTGTGTGGACAGGCCCTCATCAACAGGCACTTGGTCTTGAGGGACGAATGGCCCACTTGTGGGCATTTGGATGGTGAGTGCCCAGTATTAACCAAGGCTACCTACCTCTGGGTAGATACATCTAAGGGCTTTGTCTGGTGTCCAGGGGCCCCACAGAAGGCTCTCTTCTCTTCTGTCTTGATGTTCTCTCATCAGCTGGTTCTGATGGTGGTGGTGGGTTGGGCAGTGTCAGAAGGTTACACGCAGGGAGCATGTGACGTGGCAGAGGCCCAGAGAAGCCACAGTAGCATTTGACTCTGGCCCCTTCTGCTTTCAGATCATCACTGCGCTTCCAGCTTGTCCTGCTGTCCTGTGGGGCTGACCCTGGTGGGGGTGGGCTGCCCAGTGGTACCCAGTGGACTCCTGGCTTTCCTGTGCCAGAGTAGGGCTTAGGAAGCAGCCATAGCCCCGCAGGGCTTGGTGTGTCTCAGTGTCAAAGCTCGCCAGGTCTGAGCTTGGGTGGGCAGGGGAGACAGCCTTCCTTGGCTCTTGGGTGTGTGCTTGCTGGGTGGAGGTGGTGATGGAGTAGTCACAGTGTGTCTGCCAGCTCACACTGACCCCAGGAGGCAGGGGACCTGCGAGTGCAGCCGCCAGCCTGGTTGATTGCTTGAGTTGCCCGCTGGGGCTGCACCTGCTCCAAATTGTGATCGGACTAAATTAGACAGGAAACTTACAAGGTACAGTCTGAGCTTTCTGGCAAATTAGCAATCGAGAGTCGGGGGTGAGGCTCCTCGGCAAGGGGTACTTTGCCTGGCTGATTGCTGAGTGAAGACGGTGGCCCTCCACAGGGCGGCTCCTAAGGGGGAATTATTTCAGCTACCTTCTTTCTGAAGCTGCCTGAAAAAGCCAAGCCAAGATTGACACCTCCCTGCTGTGTTGCCGCCCACTGGCGGGTACCAAGTTGCTTGGTTTGTTCATCTTGAGAGCCTGGAGGTGTCCCTGCAGGGCCTTGGGCTGACCTAGGATTGAACAAACCTTGAAAGCAGAGTGGGTCCATTTGCCTGGACTTGCTGGAGGTGGTGGTGGTGGTAATTCCCGAATCTGCGGAGCTGGGTGTGGAAAAAGAAGCAGTTGCTGGGCTGTGTCTGAGTAGCGCTGGTCACGTGAAATTTTGAAGCTGGAAAGTGCATACAGATGGCCTAGCCAAGAGACAGTGGAAACACAAGGGCACAGACAGTTGACATCTGATACCTTGCATTTGTACTGTGACCTCTAGTAGGGGTCAAGGCCAGGTGTCCAGGAGAATAAAGGACACACAGTTGTCACCGGTAGGAGGGGAATGGTCATTCAGCACACATCAACTGGGAGCCCAGGCACTTTACTTCCATAAATAATGTAGCCTATCCCCATCTGTGATGGTTTAATTTATTCTTGGCCCAGGGAGAGGCACTATTTGGAGGTGTGGCCTTGTTGGAGTAGGTGTGGCCTTGTTGGAGTGGGTGTGGCCTTGTTGGGTGGGTGTGTCACTGTGGGTGTGGCTTTAAGACCCTCACTCTAGCTACCTGGAAGTTAGTCTTCCACTAGCAGCCTTCAGATGAAGATGTAGAACTCTCAGCTCCTCCTGCACCATGTCTGCCTAGATGCTGCCATGCTTTCCGCCTTGATGATAATGGACTGAACCTCTGAACCTGTAAACCAGCACCAATTAAATGTTGCCCTTTATAAGAGTTGCCTTGGTCATGTTGTCTGTTCACAGCAATAAAACCCTAACCAAGACAGTAAGCTTATGGAGGTAGTGTGGGTCGCCATCTCTGAGTGCCTGCATAGGGCCTGGAGGCCTGGGAGGACGCTAGCCAACCTCCATGTGGCCCTATCATTATCTGAATGCCTTCTGATTTCAGAACTAAACTAACGTCCACATTCACATTGGTCTCCGCTCCAGGTCCAGGGAGAGACCCTCTCTCAAACAATAAGTGTCGAGTAATTGAGGATGTCGAGGCATCCAAGTATGCATCCACACTCACGTGTGCCCACACGTGTGCCCACACGCATGCAAGCATGCTATATACACAGCACCACCACAGTGGAAAGGATTCTTCGCTGAAGAACATCCATCACCAGTTAGTTGTTCAGTAAGAAGACAGACACATACTATATTTTGTGAATTGAAAGGGAAATGTTAAAGTGGGCATGGTGGCCCATGCTTTTAATCCCAGCCCTTGGGAGGCAGAGGCAGGTAGATTTCCGAGCTTGAGGCTAGCCTGGTCTACAGAGTGAGTTCCAGGATAGCCAGGGCTACACAGAGAATCCCTGTCTCGAAAACCAAAACCAAAACCAAAACAACCCCCCCCCCCCAAACAAACAAAGTGAAATATGTCCAACAGGTTTTGTTTGGACATGTGTTCCCCTTGGGATGATATCATTTTGAGAGACAGACATTTTGAAAGCTTTGTGGGGGGAACTGTGTCTGTGTCACTGGGGGAGGGGGGTGGGATGGAGGATTACAGCCTGACCTTGCTTTAGAGTTCTTTGCTTTCTGATCTACTAAGATGTGAACAAGACAGGCTGCAAACTCTCACCACCATGGACCTCTGTGCCTTCTCGTGCCAGGATGTTCTAATATTTCTGAAACTGTCAACCAATTGCTTCTCTTAGGTACTTTGTCACAGTCACGAGACCAGCAATGAACAAAGTTATATTTGTACTAATATGAATGGATAGAAACAGCACATTAGCCTCTCTACACCTAGCTAAACTATCAATTGAGAATGCTAGCCAAAATAGACATCTCTGAGCCCAGATACCTATCTAGTGACTCTTTAAAAAATTTTTTATTCATTTTATGTATGAATGCTCTATCTGCATGCACATCTGTATACCAGAAGAGGGCATTGGATCCCATTACAGATGGTTGTGAGCCACCATGTGGTTGCTGGGAATTGGACTCAGAACCTTTGGAAGAGCAACCAGTGCTCTTTACCGCTGAGCCATCTCTCATCTGAGCCTCACCTAGTGGCTTCTGCATGACAGTTTTTTTGAGGAAAAGACAAAGAATCTAAAATGTTATTCAGTTTTTTTGTATTATTCAGGAGCAAGAGAGATACTTTTAGACCACTGGTTCTCAATATGTGAGTTGCAACCCACTTTGTGATGAAAGATCCTTTCACAGGGGTTCCCTAAGAGCATTGGAAAACACAGATATTTACTGTTACAATTTATAACAGTAGCAAAAAATACAGTTATGAAGTAGCAATGAAAATAATCTTATGGTTGGGGGTCACCGACAACATGAACTGTATTAAATGATGTCATCTTTAGGAAAGCAGTTGAGAACCACTGCTTTAACCTAAGTGTATATGCTAAAAGTTTAAAAACTGCAACAACTTCTCTACTAGAATAAGAGAACTTTACAAAACTTTAAATGGATATGAAGAGAATAAAGACATAAAAAACATTTAGTCAGACTTGGGAAGACCTGTGGAGTGGGATTTTCTTATTCTTAGATGATCTGGATGTATATTCTGAACAAGAGAAAGGACTTTTAGAGGAGGGTTTGCTTACAAAGCAGGGCAGGGCTCATGCCTTCCATAGCTGCAGCCCGATTCGAAGTATGGAAGGCCATGCTTACAGGTGACACGAGGTGACCTCTTGGAACAGGAAGACACACCAACTCTTATGCGGCACAGAGGTAAATAGACATCTGATGGAAAGACCAAAGAGTTAGCTATGGAAGCAACTGGCTCTCACCCAGCTACACTGGAACACAGGGATCACGACTCCTGAGGCTTTATGGACAGCCAATCCCTCTGAGGACAGTCACAAGGACAGAAATAAACACGCTTATAAGCCCCTGGCAGGTCAGCCTCTGGCTCAATTGGCTGCGTCCTGGAACCCTCTGGGATCTGACTGTACCTCTCATGGCTGCCCAGAATGGAGAAGGTGTGTCCAGGAACAGGCACACCCAGTCCTGACCCTGGTCAGGGACTACACACGTTGCAGCCCAGGGCAGGTGTCAGCACTGTCCACATTTAGCAAATGAGTTCTAGTTTCAAACGCCAGGAGCTGGATGAATTTAGGCTAGGTTGCTTTTGTGCTCTGTACCCAGCTGGGCTATAAACAGACAGTGGCCACTCGATAGCAGGGGTCACCACTCGATAGCAGGGGTCAGGTGACCTATTACAATATTCATGCGTGTTGAGCCTTCCACCTTGTGGGTCCTTGCTGCCCTGGTCTGCAGTACAGTGGGGCAGACTCTGCTTGGGCCTCTCATGTTGTGTTCAGTGGGTTAAACCCTCAGTCCAGAGCTTTCTATTTTCCCCCAATCCACTTTGCCCTAGTGGGGCACAGTATACCCTCCTGGGTCTGGTCTTGTGCAATGCCCACAGTTGCTAACTAAGAATTACCACCACGTGGCTGGGACTGGA
Organism: Apodemus sylvaticus; assembly: GCF_947179515.1. Taxonomy (NCBI): domain Eukaryota; kingdom Metazoa; phylum Chordata; class Mammalia; order Rodentia; family Muridae; genus Apodemus; species Apodemus sylvaticus. The sequence continues at coordinate 8,764,910 of NC_067490.1, forward strand.
CCTCTCCTCTGGGCTGCTGCCCAGGAGGCCTGGCAGTGTAAGATGCTTGCAACATGCAAGGAGACTCTATTGCAAGACAGTGTGCAGGTCCAGTTTAGGTTTTAGACAGCTTCCCGTCTGGGCCGAGGCTGCTCTGGGACTCCAGGGCACCTATGCAAGAGCTTTCCTGAGTCATGGGGTCAGCATGGAGTGTGGATGTGGAATTCCAGACTCATCTTGGACCTGAGTTTCTTCCTTCTCTGTGACACAATGGGTCAGGTGGGGAGTCAGAGGTCAAGGATGCCTTGTGCTTGAAGACGTGAAGACACAGACTTGTTTCTAGGAAAGCAGGCATAAGTACCCATGCACCTATAAATATACACGATACACCTGTATACATGTATATTCACAAGCATGTAAATCACACACACACATACCCACATACATACATACACATATACACACATATACATACATATATACACATACATACATACATACATACACACATACATACATATATACACACATACACACATACATATACATACACACACATACACACATACAAACACACACACATCCACACACATACATACACACATATACATAGACACATCCACACACATCCACATACATCCATACACATTCACACAGATAGATACACATACATCCACACACATCCATACACCCACACACACATCCACACATCCACACACCCACCCCCACACACACACACACAGCACACACACAGCACACAGCACACACACAGCACACAGCACAGAGCCTGTACTCAGAATGGCTCATCCATCCACCCTGGGATCAAAACCATCAAAGCTTTTTTGACGGAGCACGGTGGCATACACCTTTAATCCCAGTCCTCCAGAGGCAGAGGCAGGTGGATTTCTGTGAGTTTGAGGCTAACCTGGTCTACACAGAGAGCTGAAGCCAGCCAGGACTACATAGAGAGACCCTATCTCAAAAAAGAAAATAAAAGAAAAATTTTTTTAAAAAAATTTGGGGGGTGGGGTGGGGTGGGTTGTGACGTGGCTTAGTGGGTGCTTGCTACCAGGCCTGGACACTCGAGTTTAATCCCAGAAGTAATGGGTGAGAAGAACTGACTCTCTGGTTGCCACCCGCACACCACGGCATGCATGCATGTGGATACACGGGGGTAAATGAATGTAATTTTCGAAAAGGTTGGCTTTTTCGGTGGATGTAGCAGAGCACACCTAAAATCAGCATTGGGGAGGCAGAGGCAGGAGAATCACAAATCCAAGATGGGCCCGGGCCGCTCAGTCTAGACTCTGTGTCAAGGAAAAACAGAAAGACAGAGGGATGCGTTCGAGCTGTTAGCACAGCCTATTAGTGCCTTGTGAAATTAGCTGCATCTCTACCAGCGTTAGAAAAACGAGTGAAAAAGGAAATCCAGGCAGCGGGACTCATAAAAGACTAATTAAAAAAATAAAATCGGAAAGACAAAAAGACTCGGCCTCAGACTTCAGGAGATGAACCCCGACAGTCATCCCCTAGCAGCCTGGAGCCTTAGTTGCTTTTGCTCGCTGCCTTGCTCTGAGCGCAGAGTCTGCGCCTGCGCCCAGCTCTCACCTTAAGCAGTGCGGAGGATCCTGGACGTGGCGCCCTTAGGTTTCAAAGCCCAGGGGTCATGAGTCATAGTACAAGCTCATTCCACACTAAGATCTGACACACGTCACTTGTATGTGTGCACACTTGTGTGAGCGTACAGCTCTGACATTGGTGGACAGGTTGTCGTCCGTCCGTTGTCGTCTGTCTGTCTGTCACCACTGGATTGCCTCCCCCGCCCCGCCCCGCCCCCTGCAGCAGTCCTGTCTGCTGCAGGCGCCCTCCCCTTCTTCGGTAATCATTGTAATTAGGGGGTTCTGCATCCCTGTGGGAGGCTTGGCGCTGGAGTAGCATTTCTGCATGGCCTGGCAGAACTCCTCCTGGCCATCCCAGGGCCTGGTGGGACCTGGCAGTGCTCATGGGGTGGCCGTGCCAAGCTCCTTTGGCAGCCGTGGTACCCTTCATATTGCCAAGGAGCGGGGCCCGATCCAGCTCAGCTCCTTGGCCTCTTTGGCAACTCGGGCAAGAAAATCGATGGCTCCCTATCCTCCCTGATCATCAGGACTTGCTGTTTTCTTCCCCGGCCTGGGTTTTAGGGAGTTTCTGTCTGGGGTGTGTTCCTGCAACTGCTCCTGGCACTATCATTTTTAAAGAGAGTTAGACACTCTTCCCCTCTCTCTCTCTCTCTCTCTCTCTCTCTCTCTCTCTCATACACACACACACACACACACACACACACACACACACACACACTTTATTGTGGAATATGCAGTGTGTAGAGGAGATTTATGCATCCCTTTTAAGGAACACGTAGCCTCTTTCCAGATTAGGAAATAGAGCACTGGCCAGAACCTAAGACCCATGGCTGTCTCAGTCAGTCAGTCAGTCAGTCACTCATTCATTCATTCATTCATTCATTCCTTCACGCATTCATTCATGTATTCATTCACTCACTTATTCCATCATGTATTCACTAACTTACTCATTCAGTCGTCTGCTCACTCATTCACGCACTCACCTACGCATTCACTTATTCATTCATTCACTCATGTATTCATCCACTTACTCAATTCACACATTCATACATTCACTCATTCACTCACTCACCCACTCACTTTCCTATGCATTCACTTTACTTATTCATTCATTCGTTCACCTCACTCTACTCATTCATTTATTCACTCATTCACTCACTCACGCATTCATTCATGTAGTATTCATTTACTTACTCCTTCAGGTATATATCTAACTCAGTCTTGTGCTCATTCATTCATGCATGCATACATGAACTCACTATGCATTCACTCTACTCCTTCATTCATTCATTCATTCATTCATTCATTCATGTATTCACTCACCCACTCACTCGGTTATGTCTATACACATCCAGTCATTCCCTTACTCAATTCACTCATTTACACACTCACTCACTAGCAAATCCTTCTGGACTCCTTGCTATGTAACACACATCATTCTAAGGACTTAGCAATACAGACGAAAGCCCCGACTGTGTGACGCCACCATGTTTGACTTCTTATGATACCCACACTTGTGTGGGTCCTTCAACCACAGGTCATCTTGTCCTACTATTTGGAGATGTAAGGAAACCTGCTACTCCTGGGTGAGCTCTAATGTGGCCTTGCTTGTGAGGTTTGTCCTGACCATGTCATGGGCTGTGGGTCATGGCTTCATCTCCTGCACAGTTTTCCTGTGTGATCCATCTGTCCATCCCACTGCTGTGAACGTCCGGTCTGTTTCCAATATGGGGCTATTACAGAAATGCTGTGTGAGTATTGACATCCTGTCTCACAGTGTGTCAGGAACCTGTCTTGTGTCCTGGAGCACACCCGTGCTCACCCCCATGCTCTTCCCCACGGTGACCCTGCCTCCCAGGCCTACGTGACCGAGGATGTGAAAGGCCACCTGCTCTATTAATTTATACTTTCCCAGTTATTACTGAGGCCTGGTGTCTTCATAGGTTTAACATTCTTTTCTTCTCATGAAATCTTTCGCCTGCGCATTCCGGTGTTGGCCTTTCTCTTGACTCCAGGCATTCTGTGCGCCGATGACTCTTGGCAAGTCTGTTTCTGCCTTTGTGGGATGTTTTGGCCAGGTACTTTCTGATGGACTGGTTCCAGGTTCCGGCTTCTGTGAACGCTCACACATTGACATTGTCTTTGGGACATAGTGCCTAGCCCTTCCCCTAAACACCTGAGGCATAGTGTTAGCCTAGGGCCATCCCTGGACTCTCCTCCTGACCTCTGTCTGAGTTTGATATGACCTCTGATGCACAGGGAGGGCCCTCTGGTCACCTCTGTCCTGTAGCGCTTCAGCCTGCACAGAGGAGGTGGGAAGAGGAGCTGTGTATTCACAAGCATCAGCATCCGTGAGTGTTTTCTTTGACACCACAAAGTCATTAGCCGTAAATTCCTGCGCAGCAGCAATTAACACTGCTAACGTCAGAAGCATGAATTTGCACAGACCAAACCGCTACCAGAATAGATCTATGTAAATGATTCAAGAGCAAATTGCATCCAGTGCTCAAGTGTCCCCCTCAGTCTTCTCTTGGGGTTCCCTGATAAGGAATCTGGGACTTGACAGATGTAAGTCAGAGTTCACGAATCAGCAGCTCTGCCTCCTGACATGAACCACAGGGATACAGAAAAGATAGGGCTTGGGAACCGGGTACTGAAGCCAGGCTGCCCATACGACCAGCTACATCTTGCTTGAGTCTCTGACAGTGGCAGTGGTGGGGTGGAGGTGGTATGGGCAGGGTCCTTCGGGGATCCTTGTCTGGGATGGCTACATGCACCGACTTAGGCTTAGGGCTCTGATAAGACACAGTGCCAGGGCTGTGCTCTTCTTCCAGGAGAAGAGGCCTGAGCCAATCCCAGGGCTGGAGCCGTCAGCCCCACCCCACCTCACATGTAGATAGCAAGCGCATTCATACCATACACATAACCACATGTGCACGTATTCAACGCTATGCAAGACACACACATACCTTCATACCTATACATACTATATGCGCAACACACATAAACATCATTCATACACCACATATCACACACTATGCACATCATATGTATATGATCCATCTATATATATATAGTGCATGAATACATCCCATACATAACACATGGATACATTCTATACCATATAAGATACCACATATATTCACACACACACACACACACACACACACACACACACCATGCACATGCTACACACATACAAATACTGAATGCACACACTGTCCTCCACCTTGCTCTCAGGGGTCTTGGGTTAATAGGTTATACAACTTTATGTCTGTCCCTGATTTCAAGGACGTCACCCTCTGCCCACACAAGTTCCTCTGGGACCTAGCTTGACCTTGTTGCTGCCGAGGACTCTTATCTGGACCTTACACCAGCCTCGGTCTTCTTAGGCCCATAACAAATAACCAGAGGTATGATCTTCTCACTGTTTTGGAGGCTGGGTCTTCAAGATAAATGTGCTGGAGACCAAAGCGCCATCTATCCCTGATGAAGGTCCTGCTCCAATGTGGCCAAATGTTTTCTTGCTGAAGCCTTTTTGTAGGGGAAGAGAGGGCAACTTCCTTTTCTCGTGAATGCACTGGCTTGATAGGATTGGGATTTCTCTGGCTAGATTTTCCTCAGGGTCACTGCTTTGCCCACACAGGGATCCCTGTGGTTCATAGCAGGTATGTGTGGTGGATCACACAGCCCGTCTTGTAGGAGGGGGTGGGGGAGGGGCTGCCTCTGAGTCTCAGATGGCTGCTGTCTGGCAGCGGACAGAATTCTAATTTCCCAAGGGAATCAGGGCAATGAGTTATCGCGGGAGCCTGGCTTTTTTATTTTTATTTATTTATTTATTTTTTAATATCTTTTACTACTAATCTGAGTCCTCTGCCAAAGTCCACCTGGCCTTAACTTTACTAAAACTCTCAGAGTTAATTCAGTTTGTTGGTTCCGGCTTAGCACAGAATCCTCCTGAACTGGTGGCCACAGGTTCTGGGTGAGACTTCTTTGAAGACAAGATAGGGCTGTCCTGAGCTCGAGGGGGAGGGGCTTCTGCGAGTGAGTGACAGTGTAAAGAGTAAAGGGGCGGAGCCTCGCAGCCAGACCTCTAAGCACCAGGCCCCAGAACCCAGGCGGCTTGAGGTCCTGGTCATCTCTGTCGTTATGGGAATCAGGTTATCTTGTATCTGCGCCATTATCCCCACGGGTCCCTGATGGGCAGACACAGTCTCTATTTTCTACCTCACAGGTTTCTGTAAGGAAAGGCCTCTGCCGAGGCCCAAGCTGATCTCATTGGCAACTTTTTTTTTTGTATGTGAAAGTTTCAGTTCTCCCTTCTAAGTGTCTTGTTTTCTGGAGTACGTTGTTTATTTCTTTAAACAAAGGAAATTTCTGTAGCCAGCATGCCCTGGACAGACTGTTTTTGTCTGCTGTCTACAGCGATGCCATTGGCGGGAGAGGAAAGCCAGCTCACTAGGCTCCAAACACAGCGGCCAGCTGCCTCTGGGCGGGGGTGGTGCGCAATTTTAATTCCTGCAGACGACAGGCAGATCTCCGGATTTGAGGCCAGCCTGGTCTACATACTGAGCGCTAGGACAGCCAAGGCTATATAAAGAAACCCTGTTTCGAAAAACAACAACAACAACAAAAAAAACCCCAAACAATAGCCAAGTTGTAGGCAAATATCTAACACAATCAACGTTGAATCAAATAGAACTTTCCAGAAACTTGGTCTTATAAGAGTCTAATAGTACAGAATTATTATTATTATTATTGTTGTTGTTGTTGTTGTGGTGGTGGTGGTGGTGGTTATTTTTTGAGACAGGGTTTCTCTGTATAGCCCTGGCTGTCCTGGAACTTGCTCTGTAGATCAGGCTGGCCTTGAACTCACAGAGATCCTCCTGCCTCTGGTATTAAAGGCATGCACCACCACTGCCCAGTTTAGAAGAAATTGTTAATCCCAAGCCTATAAATCTCTGTGGAGGATGCTCACTCTGCTTGGAAGCACAGTTATCTGGAGTGTCACCTGGTGGAACACTGACCCACTTTGAGCTGCGGTATGCTCTCCCAAGTGTAAGACTTTCCTTTTCTGCCTTCTTGAGAGGGACTGAATAGGTTCATATGAAGTGAAATCTCTCATGTGCTGTGCTCTGGGTCACAGCTCAGCTCCCTCAGCTGGATGGTATCAGACTCAGGGATTCTCTCTCTTTCTAGTCAGTCTTCACGGGGCCAGGCACGGGCAGGTACAGGGCCAAGATCTGTAGCAGTCAAGTGGAGCAGGAATTTGAAGGAGCTCAAGTTACCATGCGAAGGAAGTGATACTTTGGAGTTCTCATAGTTATCTGTGATGCAAAGTAGTAACTGGGGTGAAACTCACCTAGTTGTGTGTGTGTCTATGTGTGCATGTGTGTGCATGTATGCATGTTGCATGCCTGTGTATGTGTGTGTTTGTGTATGTTGTATGTGTGCCCATATGCATGTGCCCATGTGCATGTGTGTGCACGTGTATGTGTGTGCATGTGCATGTGTGTGCATTGCATGCATTGCATGTGTGTGCATGTGTGTGCACATATGTGTGCACGCGTATGTGTGTGCATGTGTGCATGTGCATGCATGCCTGTGTGTATTTGTGTACATGTACATATTGTGCATGTGTATGAGTTTTGTATACATGCATGTGCACATATATGTGCACGCTGTGTGCATATGTATGTTCATGCCTGTGTATGCATGTTGTGTATATGCATGTATGTGTGTGTGCATATATGTGCATGTTGTGTGTTAGTATGTACATGTGAGTGTGAGTGTGTGTGCATATGTGTATGTGCATGTATGTGTGTGCACGTGTGTGTGTGTGTGTGTGTGTGTGTGTGTGTGTGTGTGTGTGTGTACACGTGTTTAGGATAGAGGTTGATGTCAGGTGTTTTCCTCAATTGCTCCATCTTATTTTTTTTGTTTGTTTTTTTGTTTTTGTTTTTTTTTTCCAAGACAGGGTCCATCTTATTTTTTGAAGCAATATCTGTCACTGAATCTGGGGTTCACCATTTTCGATAGTCTGGCTGGCCACTGAGCCCACAAAGCATGTGCCCAGTGCTTGGTTATAGAATCCCCCTGCTGAGCATGGCTATTGACATATGTGCTGGTGATCAAACTCAGGCCCTCCCTCCCTCTTTCCAGACCCTTCCTGATTCTTTTTATTCTTCCCAAAGAGCATGAGGACAGCAGGATGTAAAGGCTTTAATCCACAGAGAGAGAAAGATGCTCAATCTCTGTCTCTGTCTCTGTCTCTCTCTCTCTCTCTCTCAGCAGTTTTCACTCCCAGCCAGGGAGGAGCATAAGCAGGGGTGGGTTGGTCCTCCACTCAGGAGAGAGAGACTGAGGTGGGCAGAGTGGGAAAGAAGGGGAAGGACTGGGTCAGGAACTATGTATTCTGTGTGAGGTCCCTCCAAGAACCTACTTAGGGTTGCTCTGCGTCACAAGGGTCTCTCTCTTCCTCCTTTTGGTTTTTGTTTTTTGGTTTTTTGTTTGTTTGTTTGTTTGTTTTTGAAACAGGTTTCTCTGTGTATTCCTAGCTGTCCTGGAACTCACACTGTAGACCAGGCTGGCCTTAAACTCAGAGATCCGCCTGCCTCTGCCTCACAAATGCTGGGATTAAAGGCGTGCGTCACCACTGCCCAGCTCAGGGGGGTGGTTTCTAAGGTAGACATCTGCCTGTGGAACTTGAAGTATGAACTAAATGATCCCCAGGACTTGCACCAGGCTGGTGATCAGGTTCCACCTATGCAGCTGGAGAGCATGAAACATTGGGATCAATGGGGCAGAATACAAAGGGCCGTGCCTGTGTGGCAAAGAAGTGAGATCTACTGTAGACTCATCCCAGGAAACCCTAGAAAGAAATCTCAAAAGGCCATGCCTTTAATCCTAGCACTTGGGAGGCAGAGGCAGGCGGATCTCTGAGTTCGAGGCCAGCCTGGTCTACAGAGTGAGTTCCAGAAATCTCAAGAGGACCAACCTGTTGACAGGAACGAATGCCAGCACCTTCTAACACAGGAAGAAGAATTCATGTAGGAGTCATCATAGGCCCGAGAGTGCCTGGCACCTAATTAAAAACAAACAAACAAACAAACAAACCACAGGTCGGATGAAACAGCACCAGTGGCGACCTGTACCCGGGAGACTATCAGTCACAAAAACAGACCTGGAAGTGACAGGAGTGGTGGAATTAGATGCCGAATTTGAAATGGGGTTGACAAATTTGGTAAAACTGCTTCGAGAAGCGTGGGCACAAAGGCAGGAGGAAGGGACCGCAGTTGTAACCTTTTACATTGCGGTGACGAAAACACCTTTTGGCTCACACTTCGAGGGTTCAGTTCACCGTGGTGTGGGGGCACGGTGGCTGGAGCATAAATGAAGTTTGTTGCAGTATATCTGATCACACTGTGAACCCTAAGCTTGTGTTGTTTACTGGTGATGGTGTGGCTCAACCTTAGCACACACCTTAAATCCCTCTGGCTGTAATACAGACACATTCTTAGGTCACACCTTTAATCCCAAGCAATGAAGGATTTTTGTTAGTGTGTAGAAGGAAGCACCCGTGTTTGAAAATGTCTAATTGAGTGGCAGACAAAGTGACGAATCAGAGAAAGATTGGGCAGAATAGGACACGCCCAACTCTCGCGAAAACAAAGAGGAGGAAGAAGCTACTACACATGAGAGAGCAGGGCAGAGAGAAAAGAGGGGAGAGAGGCTGTTTTATCGGGACAGTTGTACAGAGACTGGCTGCAGAGAGAACAAGCGAGACACAGGTCAGGACAGAAGGAGCTAGAAGATTAGAACAGATTGCCAGGGTTAGTATGAAGCCAAGTAGAGGAAAAAGTCAGAGGCTGAAAGAAGCCAGATTGAATCAGTCGGCTTGGAGAGGAGTTTGAGCCAGGACAGCTGAGTGGAACCAGTCAGCCAGAGTTCAGGAAAAATTAGGAAGGGGGCGAGTTTATTCTGCAGCAAGTCTCAGAGGGTGAAGGCATTCTAGACCTAGATCAGATTGTATGTAGGTTAGAAGCCTTCCGGTACCAGGCCTAGGGTAGCAGAAGAGGCAGTGAGCCTTGGAGATGACAATTACTTCAGGTGAATAAAAGATACTTTTACAGAAGCTGGCCACGTTGAGTCCACAGTCAGGAAGCTGTGAGAAGGCATGGATACTTGTGTTTGACTCTCTCTTTCCCTCCCACCAGGAAGTCACCCCTCCAAGGTCTTCCCACCTCAAACAATCGAGTCTAGAAGCGCCCACAGAGATAGGCTCAGAGCTCTATGTGCCAGGTGAGTTTAGATCCTGCCAATATTCCCCATCACAGGGATCCTACAGTACTATCCAGAAGTCACAGTGACATCGCAGATGAAAAATTCACAGTTGGGCTGAGCATCAAATTCAACCCGAAGACAGCAGGGATCGTGGCAAGCGGGAAGCAGGCGAGGAAAGCAGACAGAGCCTCGGGGCTGTTGGATCGCACGCGTGCATCTGGAACTCAGGGAAGAGACGGCAGAAAGGCGGTAGATAAAATCGTTAGAGAAATAGTGGTCCTAAGGTTTCCAAATCTGACAGAAAGAACACACGCACAGATCCAAGCAGTGAGCATCACTGGGGCAGACACTACTGCCAGCCTCCCAGGGCACACCGGCCTCAGGCGCTGAAGCCGGAAGTGGGGAGAAACGGGGGCCGTGTCACCTAGTTCTCAATTAGCCTTCACTAAGCATTTGCTTCATAATCTTTGTGTAGTTTGCTGGATCTTGGGGGGGGGGCAGGGGTAGGAAAAAAAAAAGAATTAGCGGGGTCCCCTGCCAGTGTTTCTGCTCCTTTACCCAGAGCTTCAGAAATCCCAGAGGAGAAACCCTGAGACTCCAGGTCTGTGAAGAAGGATCTCTGTAGACACATGTCCAGCCAGGTGCCAACTGGGAGCTGAGGTTGAGGTGCCACCGAAACGCTGGAAGAGAATCCATGACTTAAAATGTTATATTTAGCGAAAGCTAGCTTTCAAAAGCAGAGGCAAAGTATTCGTAGACACCTGTTCCCTCCCATTCCCCCTCCCCCCCCAGAAAAAAGAGCTGAAAGAATTTTCTTGAGTGCACCTGCATTTCAGTAAATATTTAAAGAACTTCAGGCTGAAGGCGGACAGCTCCAGGGAGATTCCAGAACTCTTCGCTTCTGAAAGCAATGGTGGATGTTAAGTGGTTTGCTTCTCTTTAAAAAAAAAAAAAAAATCCCTAATAAATGACAACAGCCTAAAGCAAAAGTAACAAGGGATTGTGGGCTGATAATAGATGTGGAAGTTAAAAGAGGCAGAGGTGTGACAAAGACTGGCAGACAGGAAATGCTGTTTGGTGGCAGGCTGTGCTAACTTACTCTGTCAGAGCTGCAGAGAAGGCCCAGTGGCTAAGAGGAGGGACGATTTGGTTTCCAGCACCTGCATGAGGCAGCTCACAACTGCCTACAACTCTAGCTTCAGGAGGTCTGATGCCTCTGGACTCTGCAGGCACCTGCACACACATATACATCTCTCTCACCATTACACCATTATGCAGACAGACACACACACATAATCTTGGGGTTGGAGAGATGGTTCATCGGTTAAGAGCACTGACTTTTCTTCCTGGAGGTTCTGAGTTCCATTCCCAGCACCCACACGGCTGTTCACAACTGTGTAACTCTCATGCAGACATACATGTGAAACACCCGTGCACATAAGAAAAAAACAAAGTATTTAAAAATAAAGTACATTTTGAGAAAGGAGCCCAGGTGAATAATAGGATAATAGCGGAGAGAAAACGAACCCCTGCCCCCCAGAGCTCCAGGAGGAGATAAATGCAAAGATAAAGAAAGGAGACGAGAAATTGGGAAATAAAGAGAACCAGGCAAACTAAGAGCAAACCGGAGGCTCTAGCCCATTGCTGTCAATAATGACATCGGATGTAAGTGGTTTCAACGCTCTAATTAAAAAGCAAGACTCAATTATATGCTAACCGTAGGAAATGAACTCGAAACACAAAGACAGAGATTAGAAGTGAAGGATGAGAAAATGACATGCCACGCATATGCTAATCACAGGGAGCGGGAGGGCCAAGGGAACTGTAGGAAAGGGAATCTGGCTACAGCTACTGGCTACCGGAGAAGACCTAGAGGCACCATCCGTGCTGACCAAAGCCCATACCAGCAACACCAGCAAGAAGTGACAACCCTGACTTTGTCCGTAGCACAGTGATGGTTTGTATATGCTCGGCCCAGGGAGTGGCGCTATTAGGAGGTGTGGCCTTGTTGGAGTAGGTGCGTCATTGTGTGCATGGGCTTTAAGACCCTCACCTTAGCTGCCTGGAAGTCAGTCTTCCACTAGCAGTCTTCAGGTAAAGATGCTCTCAGCTCCTCCTGCACCATGCCTACCTGGATGCTGCCATGCTCCCGCCTTGACAATAATGGACTGAACTTCTGAACCTGTAAACCAGCCCCAATTAAATGTTGTGCTTATAAGACTTGCTTTGGTCACGGTATCTGCTCACAGCAGTAAAACCCTAACTAAGACACCTACTAACAGACCTTCAGAATTCAGGAAGGGGACAGTCACATAATGGTCTTGATGGCATTTATATTCCACCCATTGCGGGTGTGACTGGGGCATTAACCAAACTGGGCCACATTTTCAACATAACTCTCTAGTTTAAAAGGATGAAACCATGACTCCAGAGAACGGAACCTACTGTGTATTTACAGCCTTAAGAACCTCATTGCTCCGGAGCTGGGAAGGAAGCTCTGTTGATTCAGTGCTTATCTAGTGTGAGGAAGTCTTGGGTTTAATCCCCAGCATGTAATAAACTAGGCGTGGTAGTGCACAGCAGTCATTCCAGCATTCAGGAGGTGGATCAGAAGTTCCACATCCTCCTAAGCTCCGTAGCGAGTTTGAGGCCAGCCTGAGCCACAACTGTCTAACCAGTTTTAGGAACAGTGACAGGAGTAAACATTCTAAGGGGTTTGAAAACATACTTTAAAAAGATTAGTTCTCGGGTACCCATTCCTCCCTCCCACCTCAGATTCAAGAAAGATTAAGAATTTGGTGGACTTACTCCTCAAGAGACCGTTTTCTTTTCTCTGTGCTGGAGAAACAGGAAGCAATTTCTTTTTCTTTCTTTCTTTCTTTCTTTCTTTCTTTCTTTCTTTCTTTCTTTCTTTCTTTCTTTCTTTCTTTCTTCTCTCTCTCTCTCTCTCTCTCTTTCTTTCTTTCTTTCTTTCTTTCTTTCTTTCTTTCTTTCTTTCTTAAGATTTATTTATTTATTATATCTAAGTACACTGTAGCTGTCTTCAGACATACCGGAAGAGGGCATCAGATCTCATTACTGGATGGTTGTGAGCCACCATGTGGTTGCTGGGATTTGAACTCAGGACCTTCGAAAGAGCAGTCAGTGCTCTTTTTTTGTTGTTGTTGTTTTTGTTTTTTTGTTTTTTTGGATTTGGTTTTTTCGAGACAGGGTTTCTCTGTGTAGCTCTGGCTGTCCTGGAACTCACTCTGTAGACCAGGCTGGCCTCGAACTCAGAAATCCGCCTGCCTCTGCCTCCCAGAGTGCTGGGATTATAGGCGTGCACCACCACCGCCCGGCTCAGTCAGTGCTCTTAACCACTGAGCTATCATCTCTCCAGCCCCAAGGGAGGCGATTTCTAAAGCGGACACTTCCATCCATCAACAGTGCAACCCACCCCTCTATACACATGCTCCTGCTCACACTTTATCTCTGGGGTCCTTAGGACCAGATCTTGGAGCTCCAGAGATCTGGAAGGGACAGTGAATTCAGCGCAGGAAGCAGTGACCCCAGGGCTTTGTAGTAGCCCGAGTGTAGAGGTGGGGCAGAAATGAGGAGTACTGAGAGGAAGTCACTTAGGCAGGGGTGTTCTGAAGCCTCAAGCGCCACAGGCTGAGGCACCAACCAAACCTTCATTCTCTTGGAGTTTGGGAAGCTGAGGTCCAAGGTCAAGGTGATGGATCTCTGGCTGCAGTGTCAGAGAGTGGGTTTCTTCTGAGGTCTCTTCCCCTGGCTTGCCGATATCTGGCCCCCAGTCACCTCCTCTGCTCTGCATTGTCTCTGTTTTGTGCAGCTGGGGCCTCCAGCGGACATGCGCCCCATCTTTCCTACCTGGGTTCTGTCCTTATTTCTTTTGGGCTGGTGAACTGGTTTGGCCAGTAAAGGTGTCTCAGGCAGGCACGAGGGCCTGAGTTTGGTCTCCAGAACCTTTGTTCTTTGCCCTGCATGCTCATGCTGTGGTCGTGTGTCCCCTGCAATAGCAAAAACACCCCCCTTCCTTCCATACCCCGCCCCCCCCACAACAGTGATAATAAATCTGTTCCATGAGCCCCACCTCTAGACAGGCCTATTACATTATTGGTCAATTTTTCATTACCAGCTTCCAATGTATTAATTCTTCCTTCTTTCTTACCAGCACATATTGATTATGTGTGTTAATGAGATTCAGAGTGATGTTTCCATCCAGGTGTATGCAAGCCTGCTCGGATCAAATGTGGCCTCCCCGTCTGTCTCCCTTTTCCCATTGTGAAGTCTTTCTCTGATCTGTTTAGATTCTTGAAATTTTGATGACTATTTTCCCATTATCTTTTTTTTTTTCATCTTGAGGGACCACAAGCTTATATAATGTTACAATTTCTCTCTCCATGGCCCCTTTCAGCCTCTCATTGATTAAGTTCATGGGCGTGGTTTCACAACACTGGTTTTCTATGTGTTTTTGGGCAGCAGCATCTTTGCAGGTCAGTATTTTCTGCCCTCTGGCCCTGGTGTTCTCTGACATGCGCATATTTGTGGATCTCTTCTGATGGCCCACCTCTCAGAACTGAGACCCTAGCTCTGCAGACAGGTACCTGCGTGCCGCCCAGCACACTGCAGCTGTAGGCTGACTTGGGGCCCATGTTGGCTGCATGGGATAACTCTGTCTCCAAAAGGTAGCAAGTCCCCATGCTCCCTTCTCTGACAGGCAGGACATCCCAGTCCTTGCTCCATGCCACAAACCTCTGGTCCATGTCACCAGACTGACCCGCACTGGTACAGAAGCAAGTCACTTCCCTGGTGGGGAAGGGACATGCCTCGCTCTGTCTCTCTGCAGGTGTGAGTCTGTGTTTTCTCCTGCGGTTCCTGTGGGGATACTATTCTTCAGGCTCAGCTTGTCCCAGGGCGTCTCCACCCCTCACCTTGTGAACCTAGAAAGTCGGAAGGAGAGCGAGAACTCACTCCACAAACCCGTTCTCTTGTCTCTGCTCCCAGGCTGTGACATCCGTGCCCCAGACAGCAACAGGAAATTTCTTTCTTTCTTTCGTATCTCCCCAACAATGACAATGAATCTCTTTCCTATTCCCCACCTCTTGACAGGTCAGGCAGTTCTTCATTGACCGATACCAAGAGGTGTTGGCTTGGGTGACTCCAGGATGGATGTACCTGGCTTCCCCAGAAATTCTTTCTCTGAATGTCCCAGACTATGTTCCTGCTCTTGATCCCTCTGGTTTACTGTAACTTGATGCTCTATGTGACTTTCTGTTGCTCTGGTAGTGGTGGGCGGTGCTGTCCAGTGCCAGCTTCTAGCCTGGTCCTTCCAAGTGCATCTCTGACCTCAAGAAGAGAGCAAATTCTAGTGAAAGAGCAAGAGAAGGCTCTAGACATCCTAGACAAAGCCTTGACCTCGACATGACTTTATTTCTCCTGTTCCAGCCCCCGCAGCCCCAGTCTCTCACAGCTGCAAGGCTTTCTTTGCTGTCTTGATTTTCAAAGCTAGCCCAGCCTTCCTAGCTGTGATTTTTTTCTTTTTTAATATTTATTTATTTATTATATGTAAGTACACTGTAGCTGTCTTCAGACACATCAGAAGAGGGCATCAGATCTAATTACGGATGGTTGTGAGCCACCATGTGGTTGCTGGGATTTGAACTCAGGGACCTTTGGAGGAGCAGTACATGCTCTTAACCGCTGAGCCATCTCTCCAGTCCCGCTGTGATGGTTTGTATATACTTGTAGGGAGTGGCACCATTAGGAGGTGCGGACTTGTCAGAGTAGGCGTGTCACTGTAGGAGTGGGTGTGGCCTTGTTGAAGTAGGTGTGTTGCTGTGGGTGTGGGCTTTGAGATCCTTAAGCTAGCTGCCTGCAAGTTAGTATTCTGCTAGCAGCCTTCAGATGAAGATGTAGAACTCTCAGCTTCTCCTGCACCATGTCTGCCTGGATGCTGCCATGTTCCCGCCTTGATGATAATGGACTGAACCTCTGAACCTGCAAGCCAGCCTCAACTAAATGTAGTCCTTGTAAGACTTGCCTTGGTCATGGTGTCTGTTCACAGCAGTAAGACCCTGACTACTGTGTTTCTTCCTTTGCAAGTTTCCTCAGTAGATTACACTGAAGGACGTCCCGCCTTCTGCTGGAATGGCTTATAATATGTTACTCTCCCATTTCCAAGGCTAGCACAGAGACTGAGTGTTCACGGGTGTCTCAGGAGCTTGGCCCATGGGGGAAAGAAAGCTCTACCAGAGTGTGTCTAGGCAACCTAAGGAGATGCTGATCTTTGCTAATCCTGCCTTTTTAGGGGTGGCTCCTCAGCCCTACAGAAGCTTCCTGGCCTGGAGCTCACAGGGGTTGAAACGGGCCAGCTCTCTGTACCAAGTCGCTTGGCTAAGGGGGGAGAGGACAGCTCTGGTCCAATAGGGAAAGGGACCAACACGAACGGACCTCTCTGTGACAAGGGAAGGCTGGAGAGCCAGTTGTCATAAGAACAAAATGAATGTCACTACTTACCGAGAGAAAGTCACACAGAGAGAGGCCCCTGTGACTTCTGATCAATCCTAACCTCTTTGCTGTTAAGATTTCTCCCCGGCGCGGGCTCCCTCCCCAGGACTTCACTGCTCAGCCCTGTTTGGCTGGGCACAGTGCACTCCCGTGGTTGATCAGAGGGAGGGCAGTCTGCTATTTATTCAGTGTGTTCCTGGCGTCCCTGCCCTGCAAAGAAGAACAATTTTCACCATAAAAAAAGAAAATGAAAAGAGGGGGGAGAAAAGAGTCATTACGCCACAGGGTGAAGTTGTTGTGCTCAGAATATACAATGGGAAATGTTCCTTGTGTAGAGAAAATTGCCTCCTTGGCTGGGCACAGAAGATATTTGATCAAACCTCATGGGATGGGATCAATAGGCTAAGGAGTAAGGCTGTGTGGAGTCTCTCCCAGTCCCTCGCTGCATAGCCTACCCAACCCATAGATTAAGCGAGGGGCTGAGAACAGCCTGGGCACATAGAGTCTGGAGTGCTCTTTTGAATACATAATTGAAAAGTAAATGGATCATCTTTAATCATTTTTGTTTGTTTGTTTGCTTGTTTGTTTGTTGTTTTTGAGACAGGGTTTCTCTGTATAGCCCTGGCTGTCCTGGAACTCACTCTGTAGACCAGGCTGGCCTCGAACTCAGAAATCTGCCTGCCTCTGACTCCCAAATGCTGGGACTAAAGGTGTGCGCCACCACTGCCTGGCTCATCTTTAATCTTTAAGACTTAATGTTAGGACAGAGGCACATGATCTGTGAATGGAGACCATCCTGTTCTCCTGAGTTCTGTGAGAGCTCAGGTTGGATTTCTGCCTCTGAAGACACAAGCTTTCCTCTTGGTTCATGTGTAAATATCCAGCCACCTCTAGCATTTACTTAAGAGCGCCCTTGTCCCAAGGTTACCTATGTTTTCCTAGGGCTTCCTATATGGGAGAAGGTACCACAGATTTGGTTAGACCTGCTTGGCTCTCCTTTAGAAAGGCCCCACTCTGGTACTTACTATGGGTGCTTTTCAGATCTTAATTAGCTGTCCGGAGAGTTGGGATGTCAAGTATTGGAGTCACACTGGGCAACCAGATAAAAAAGACTTTAGTGTTGAGAGAAAAAACCCACCCATGCCTCCTCAGGCTGGCTGTCAAAATCTGGCCCAGAATGATGCTTTGTACCCACAGAATCCAAGATTCCTAGCTTCCCAGGTAAACTAGCAGGGAGCAATGGGGGCTGCATGACACCTATGACCTTCACTGTGCCTGGGGTTCATTCTTGAGTGAGGTACACTAGATCCGGTCAAATGGATTTGGGCTGGGACCACTCAGATGGATAGCTGAAATATTGCATCTAGTGTTTTTACTGGGGGAGGGGGAGAAAACCTGTTTCTAGTTGTGTGGCTCAGCCCAAGCGTGCACCTTTAATTCAAGAGCTTTTTGTTTATTGTAAACAAGATTAAATAAAGTCATCCGTAGGTCAAGAGGTGGAGCAAGCAGCCAATTGACAGAGTGAACAGAGGAAAAGACCCATAGAGAGTAAGAGGGAGTCAGGAGGATGGATAGAGAGGCACACAGGAAGCAGAAGGGCGGGACACATAGTGGAGAGGGAGAGCTTCCTTTTGAGGGATGTTACTTACTGGCTTGCTTCCCCTGGCTTGCTCAGCCTGCTCTCTTATAGGAGCCAAGACTACCGCCCAGGGATGGCACCACCCACCATGGGCCCTCCCCCTTTGATTACTAATTGAGAAAATGCCTTACAGCTGAATCTTATGGAAACATTTTCTCACCTGAAGCTCCTTTCTCTGTGATAACTCTAGCTTGTGTCAAGTTGACAGACTAAACCAGCCAGTACACTACTTGTCATCTTTCTGGAAGGGGCAGCCTGTTGCTGGAGTTGTCACTTGTGGCTGGGCTGCAGCCCCATCGAGCATTCAGTCCCTCCTACTGTCTGCATGGACTGTTCTGTCTGGGTGGCCATTATTTGTTTCTGGAGGATTGCTTTCCTTAACTCCCTTGTTGCCGGAAAGAGTTGGGAAGAGCTTGGTTGCAAAGATTGGATGCACAGTCCTCCTGGGTCCTGTGAATGATCCCACAAGCCTGTCATCTCCCAGGACAGACATGGGTAAAGCTCGCTACACTTGGGCTCTAGGTCATTGTGGTGTCTCTGAGGAGCTGCACTGTGTTATGGACCCACAGAGTACACATGGACCGCATCTTCCCAGGAAGACCAGGTACTGTGGGTAAGCCAGCAATATCATTCCCTGACTAGTCAAACACAAGCAAATCAGAGTCTTGCATCCAGTGTCCCAGCCGGAAACACCTGGGGTCTCTTCAGGTTATTGTAGTTGGGTCTCCTACAGTCTGCCGGGATACATGGTTTTATAGTGGTAGCACCCAGAGGTCCAGAATGAGGTATCCAGGGACCACGAGTCAGCTCCTCACTCTTGCATATTCAGTGCGTCGACTCTGACACTGACATTGTCGTGGGTACCTTGGCCTCCTCCTACGGAAGATGGAACAGGAGAACCTTCAATTACTCCAGGGTTGTGATGAGGATTTGAGAATGGCCTTCCTGGAGGCTGAGGATGTTAGGGGTGAGCTCTGGTTTCCAGTAATCTCCTGAATGGGCACCTCTGCCTAGAGCTTTGTTAATACATGTCTGAGACTTAGAGGAGGCACCCGAACACAGGGGTGGACATCGGGGCACAAGGGTGGACATCTGGACTGACCAGCTCACCTCCTACCTAACTCTGGTTGTGGCATCAATTCTTTTAAAAATATGCAAGACTAAAGGCTGTCTGGTACCTGTTTCCTAGGACCCTCTTCTGCTATATAGAAGCTCCCCTCCCTCTCTCCTTCCTAACTTCTACCTATAAATGTATAGTAAACTTCTCTTTAAACTCAACCTCTGTGCTCTGTGAATTCTGTTCACTGAGAGACACATGGCTTGGAGTGGCTTTGGTGGCTGTTAGCTTTCCAGGACCCTAGCCTCTCATGCTAAACACAACCAGAGCAGAGAAAGGTTCTGTCATCCTCAAAGATACCCTGCTATTCCTGTGTTAGCAGTAAAAGGTACAGGAGATCCCTGGGTAAGTGACATTGTTACCACCACAGTTGGGGCATCATTTTCTCTGTAAGGTAATGTGTTTTCAGAGCAGGGGGTGTGATAGGCTGATGGCCCTTAGTGAGCTGGCTTGGGCTAGCCCTGACAGGCAGGTGTGGAGAAGGTAAGATGGAATCACCAAGGTTCTCCAGGTGGGCAGGATGGGGATGTGAGCTCTCTCTGTCTACATCTGTCCTCCATGTCTACATCTGTCCACCATGCCTCAGGGTGTGGGAACCTATGTAAAAAAGCAATAGACTTACTGTGAACTATAAATGTGACAAAGTACAAAATGTTCTTTAAAAAACTACATAAATTATGGTAAGTAAATACACTTAAAAACAAAAACATTTAAAAGATGCTCTAATATGTCTACATTACCTCTGCAAAAAGAGACAAATGCCTTTTATTTATTTTTTACAAATGGTTTGTATATGCCAGGCCCAGGGAATAGCAAATTTTGGAGGTGTGGCCTTGTTGGATGGGCGTGCCACTGTGGGCGTGGGCTTAAGACCCTCATTCTAGCTGCCTCAGAAAGTCAGTCTTCTCCTAGCAGCCTTCAGATGAAGATGAGGAACTCTCCTCCTGCGCCATGCCTGCCTGGATGCTGCCATGTTCCCACCTTGATGATAATGGACTGAACCTCTGAACCTGTAAGCCAACTGTAATTAAATGTTGTGCTTATAAGAATTTCCTAGATCATGGTGTCTGTTCATAGCAGTAAAACCCTAAGACAGCCTGGGAGAGATATTGATTCTTTCACATGGCCAAAGACCTTAAAACATAATACCAGGTGTATTCCCTCACTGTACTTGTGTTGCTTAAGCTAACTGTAAACTTCATGTTTTGCTTATTTTAATAATAAAAATGAAAGTGCTTTGTTTATACTACTTGAGGTCAGAGGCCTAGAACGGCCTGGCTTCCCACTCTGATCTGTGGAATAGCCTTCGATGCTCAGAAAATGGGTTTTGCTGGCCATCAGGTGAGTAGACATCAGGATACCTGGGTGGGAGAGACAGGGTAGAAAGCGATATCCTAAGAACCTGACCAAGGATTGGGTTGAAGTTGGGCCTTGGTGGAGAATAGGCCATCTCCTCTGTCAGAGCCAATCAGCTATCAGCATGGGCCAGCACAGAGGTTATACGCATTTACAGGTGCGTTGTCTGCCTTCTTTGCTTAGCCAGGCATCCTCACCCAACACATGGGCACCCGATGAGGTGGCTTCATCATGTGTGCGTGATCCAGAGGGCTTCGTAAGTGAGCTTACTAATGGCTTCGTTGTTTGGAGTGATGGGGATGGGCGGGGCGTGACTGGGCGGGGCAGTCACATGTTAGGGCTACACAGAAGATTGGAAAGCAGGCCTGCTGAGGCACAGCCAGTCTGTAGAGGAGCTTCAGAAAGTTGAGCAGAGTAATGGGTGAGGCAAGTCACTCAGGCGTTGAGCTGGGGAATCTTTAAGAATTGATTTGAGGCAGAGGGATTGACCCTGGGTTAGAGTTAGTTAAAGGAGTGTGCTGGAGAGGAAACAGGGTTGCTTGTGCATAAAAGCTATGCTCCCAGCCAGACGGATGTCGGGTGGGTGGGTGAGGAGGGGCTGCGATCTTTCTCTGATCATCAAGATTTTTTTAAAAAAAGATTTATTCACTGTAACTGTCTTCAGACACTCCAGAAGAGGGCGTCAAATCTCATGATGCATGGTTGTGAGCCACCATGCGGTTGCTGGGATTTGAACTCAGGACCTTTGGAAGAGTAGTCAGTGCTCTTAACCGCTGAGCCATCTCTCCAGCCCCATCATCAAGATTTTTAAGGGTTCAAATCATCATAAGATTTTTTTTTAAAAAGTCATGATTAAGACAAGACTCCACATACTATCTGGGGAAAGACCTCTCTGCCTCCCCAGCTCCTGGTGGCTCCTAGATCATTGTCATAAGACTCTTGTCTCCCAACCTTCCCTCTAAGTGGCTAGGAGTGTTTGATCGCCCTTGGGTGAGGGTCTGTCGTAAACCCGATGACTTCATCAGAGTCATATCTGCAAAAGAACCCTGTGCCTAGGTACTGGGGGTGAACATGAATGTGTCTTTTGGGAGGTCGGGTGGTGTGGGTGGGGCAAGGGGAAGCACCCACCATTTATCAGACAACAGCCGCCCACCTGTGGGACCTTCACATGCAGCTGTTGGGTGGTTTTTGTGTCCTTGTGACCTCGGCTGTGGTCTTTCTTGACCTCCCCACCCTTGCTCACCTGATGGCCACGTGATGACCGAGGAAAGTAAAACCTAAGAATCACAGCCTAAGCCTATTTTGCAGTCTCTTCCCCCGTAGTTTTCTACGGGAGCAGAGAGGAGAGGCTCAGACCATCCCCGTGAAAAAGGTTCCTCTTGCGCTAGGGCCGGAGAGCCTCGCTCCC
Organism: Apodemus sylvaticus; assembly: GCF_947179515.1. Classification (NCBI taxonomy): domain Eukaryota; kingdom Metazoa; phylum Chordata; class Mammalia; order Rodentia; family Muridae; genus Apodemus; species Apodemus sylvaticus. Next base: position 8,786,821 of record NC_067490.1, read on the forward strand.
ATTCTCGCGCCCTGACACAGGTTCGTTCAGGGTTAGGGATGGCTCAGGGGTCCCAGAAGTGAGTGAAGGAAACTTCCCTCCAATCTCTTCTTCACTTCCTGCTCCTGGCTCCAGAGCCACCCCGAGGCCCCTCCAGGGTGTGTGTGGTCCCTGGGAAACCCCTGCTGGATCTTGGCCTTCTGTCCCAGCGCGGCTCTCCGGATGTCTCAGCACTCGGGGGGTGGGGTCATTGCTGGCGTCATTGCAGGGGAGGCTCTTTCTAAGCCTGTCTTATTTAATACTTGCTCCGAGCTGCTCCATTTAGAATCCATTAGCAGCGTGTGCGTCTCCAAAGCCACTACCCCCAGCAAACCTCAGACCCAGTAAGCCAGGAGGAAAAGCATTTGCCCCCCCCCCCCTCCCTACAGAGGCTCCCGGAGGGAGGGAAGGCGGTGGGCAAAGAGGACAGAAGTGCACTTCTCAGAGGGAGGTCCCTTTCCGGGGACCTGCCAGCGAGACATTACCAGGCTGCCGTTTCCTAAATCAACTCTTCAGTTTGTAAGAAGGAGAAAAATCACGAGTTTCTGAGTGTGCCCGCCCGGTGGGGGGCTCTGCCACGGGCTTTTCAGAGACTCGCTGTTCATTTCCTTTCACTGGCTGCCTGTCAGGTGCCACAGGCAGGTGGTGGCCTGTCATCATGCGCCATTAGGAGCCACGCAGCAAGGGTTGGAAGATGAGACTGTGGGGTCAAGCAGGGCCGGCGGCTGCTGCACAACCGCAGCCCTCCCAACCCCCCCAGCCTCCAGTAACGTTCAACTCAAGGAGCCTAGGTCTGGGACTGGGAAAGGGATGGGTGGACCCACCTAGAACTGCCCCAGCCAGGAAGCATTTTCCAGCATCCCTTCGAGTTGAGATTTTATCATCTCTGTGACTTAGTAACTTGTTACCACTCAAGGATGGATCAATTAAAGGGGAAGAAACTAATTACTGGCTGGCAACATAGTTCTTTTAGGTTTTTGTGAGTAGCCTAGCTCAGGTGGGCTCACGGTCGCCATGCTCAGAGGGTCACAGGGCCAGTCACACACAAGGTGGATTAAGCCTTCCCCGGGGAAGTGGTTCTGCTTGGTTCTCCCATCCTCTCAGCACAGGAGGCCTCCCCGCCAGAGATGTCACAGCCACTTGGAGTCAATGAAAGCGACAGAAAGCCCAAGAACCAGCCGTAAGCAGAGCCTTGGGCAGCAGAGGTTATACCGGCAGGATGGGGCGGGGCGGTTCTCCATGGAGACCCTTCTCAGGCTGAGAAGACAACTGGGAAGATGGCAGAGCAACAAGAAGGAAGGAGTCTGGGTCTCAGGCTGTTGAAGAAAAAGAGGAAATCTCTGTTGTGCTTAGTGGCTCTGTCCCTCCAGGCTCCGTCACCTCAGCCCATCCTGCGTCTTCATTAACCTTGCCCGAGTTCTCTACCCAACCCAACCCCATCCTAAGGCAGGGTTTTTAAATCTTCAGAGATACATTCCCATGATTTTATTTCGAGGTTTTTTTTTCTCTCTCTTTTTTTTAAATCAGACTATCTGATGAGAACTATTTCTGTTTCCCATCCCCCACTCCCAAAGTCCTTGGCCACCCTCCCTCTTTTCCTTTTCCATCTGAGTTTTTAGATCGCTGCCTAGGAGTTTTGGTGCTATGAGGAGGACTCTGTTTCCTGGCTTTATGAGGGATGGAGAACACCAGTTCTGCCGCCTGCCTCTGTGTGGGAAGAGTATATGGGATGACTGACTATAAGGTATCCTGATAATGGTCTCAGAATCAAGTTGTCTAGAAAATCAGGGTTGGCCTCAGGGAACACTCCTGCCGTGTGCAACCTCATCTTCCAGTGTTAATCTACCTCATGAGTCTGCTGCAAATATGACTTCCTTCTCTCTGGGTGCGTGCAGGGCCTTGTTTGAAGGGCGAGTGAGGATCCAGAGAAGGGGCAGAAGGATTCTGGGTCTGACGCTGAGTCCAGCCACCTTGGCTTGGCCTCTCCTGGACTCACCGGCCTCTGATTCACGGGGTGCCAAGGCCAAACACATTTGAGTGACAGCAGCTTCCTTTAGCCTTGCCCTTGCCAGTTCCGTGTTCCCTTGTCCCAGAACAGCTACTCAGCAAATGCCGGCTGCTCCCAGTCACCAATCCGCAATGTACGTGCCTGCTTCTCTTCCCATGGTGGAAGCAGGCCAGCTTCTCATCAGTCTCTGCTGGGCCCTTCCCCCAACCCCCTTTTAGGCCAGAGTTTCTGTTAGCTCTTTCTGTTGAGGCGGGGAGAAGAATATAGGTTAGGGTATGGAGCCTGGGGTCTCGACAATGGCTTCCATCCGAGATCTGAGGGCCCTGCTGTGACGCAGGCCTTTTGAGAATGCTGCAGATCTGTGAGATGGATGTGACCGGGGGTTGGGTGGGGGGTGTTGAAAGGTCAGCAGTCCTTCCAAGTAGGCTGGCAATGTCCTCTGGGGTCTTGCCAAGGCTGGGGACATGTGTACGTAAGAAGGAAAGATAAGCTTGAACAGGTCCTTCCGTGGAGGTTCGTCCCTGCTAAGGAGTGGAGGGGACATAGGAAGAATGGACCGAGTCCCACATCCCACATCCAATGACTGAAAAGGCAGACCCCAGAGCCTCATCCTCAGAGACTGCGTGGGTGGCAGCAAAGTTATGGCTGGTGGGACTTCCTTGCAGGAAGTGAAAGAATGGACAAATCCTGGGGCCGCTTTGCCAGCTACTCTGGAATCCATGTTTCTGTCTGGAACCCCAGTAGAGGTGTTCCCAAGAGACTCCCTGCCCAGGGGTATGCTGAGTCAGCAGAAAGCACACACACACACACACACACACACACACACACACACACACACCGTCCCCAGGAGACCATGAGAAGTGTGTTCTCCCAACCTGGGCTAATAGGGTAAGTTCCTGGCCACACTGGGCTTCCCCTGAGGAAGGACCTGTCTCCCACCATTTCCACAGACAGTTCCATGAGGGGACTTAGGACACTGGGGCTCAACAGCTAGCCCTTGAACATTTTTAGGCAGGCTCATTGGAAATTAAGGCAGGCTTGCAGAGGCTGCTTCTGGGCTCCGGGTGTAGGAAGGATTCCCACGCCCTCAGGAGGAAAGGGCCCCAGGAAGAAAGGGAACAAGAGAGGCCTCTGCCTTAGCCTCAGGCCTCTGACTCTCCACAGCTCTGCTTCTGTGTGAAGAGCTAAGCTCTTTTTTTTTTTTTCTAATTAATTTTTATTTATATGAGTACATCGTAGCTGTCTTCAGACACACCAGAAGAGGGCATCGGATCCCATTACAGATGGTTGTGAGCCACCATGTGGTTGCTGGGAATTGAACTCAGGACCTCTGGAAGAGCAGTCATTGCTCTTAACCTCTGAGTGGTCTCTCCAGTCCCAGAGCGAGGCTCTTTTTGCCCTGAGTCCACCACGTGTCTGTGTACGGCTCTCACTCTGCCTCTTGCTTCTGGTCTACTGATGTCTCCTGTGCATAGGACGCCCGGTCGAGGTGGGCTTCGGAACCCACGCCTGCCGCTCTGCTCATGGGCACCATTTGTCTGGAAGGAGCATGAGCAAGCAGAGGGCTGGGTGGGTCTCTGTGAGTTGCAGGAAAATCCCTGGTACCCAAATTGATGTCTCCTCTATCAGCCTGGGCGCAGAGACAAGCCTAGAGTCACCATAAGAGACATCAGCTTTCCACTGGAAGGGACACCACCATGGACCAGTGCCAGCATCCAGGTACCTGAGGACAAAGAGGCAAGGCCCAGAGGAAGAGCTGCCAACAGCCCCCTAAAGTTGGGTGGGAGTGCACCAGAGACCATGCAAAAAGTTCCTTCTTCAAGATGGGGCTGGCCAGGGGCCTCTCCTCTAGGGGGCGGTGTTGCTATTTTTACTGTTCTCCAGAGTGTGCAGCAAGCCTGTCTGGGCCTGCCATGCTTGTGTGACTAGGACCTTGGCTCTGGTCCCACACTGAGCCTGCTGGTTCCTGGGAGAACTTCATCTTGCAATGGGGTGGGCAGCTTGGGAGACAGAGACTGCCTGGCAGGAGGAGGCCGGGGCAGACATCTGGGTCAAAGCTAAGTGAGCAGGGTGGGGTGAAGGGGTGCCCAGCTGGTCTCTGGGCAGGTAACATGGGTTGGGCCAAGGGACACTGGCTGAGTCACGTCCGACATCCCACGTTGACAGGTTGCGGTGCGGGCATGAGTCAGCTGCAGCTGAACCCCAGGAATAGAGCCTGGGAGGGCGGCTTTCTGATCCCAATGCTCTTGTAGGATCTGTCTGGGTCTGTGGAGTGACGGGGAACTTGTGTTGAAGAGGCAGCTGTTCTGTCGCTTAAAATGAAAGGACTGCCCCTGCTACTGCCTGCTGGGGGTCTCTCTGGGTTGCCGGACCAAAAACTCGGTGAATAGGCCACAGAGGAAAACCTTTGTCTATCACTCGCAGTCCTGAAGGCTGATGTCCAATATCAGGGTACCTAAAAGTTCTGTCGGGTGAGGGGAAACTTTCTCCTTGGTAGATGGTGTTTTCTTGCTGAGTCCTGACTGGGTAAAGGGGAAGGGGAGGTCTCTGGCATCCCTTCTAGTAGGGCTCTGTGTTTATTATTTTTCTCACTGCTATGAACAAAATGGCAGACTGAGAAGCGACTTCAGTAGTGAGGGTTTATTTGGGCTCCCAGTTGGAGGGCACACAGTCAGTCTGTCACAGAAGGAAAATGATAGCTACAAGCATGTGACGGAGCTGGGCACTCAGAGGACAGAGATGGATGCCAGTACTCAGTTCACCGTCTCCTTCGTGCTCAGTCAGGGATGCCCCAGCCCATGGGATGCCACCTCCATTTAGAATAACTCTCTAATTCAGCTAACCAAGTCTAAAAACACAGATACAACCAGATGCTTGTTTCTACGGCAACACCAAATCCCATTAAGTTGACAAACCGGAATAACTTTCATAGACCCTACCTCCTTTCTGGGGGCGCTCTCTTGTCACCGTGTTAGCTCCCATCCCTAGAAACTATCTCCTTGCAGGTTAGGTATAAACCCATGTATTGGGCGGGTGGGGGGGCACACACTCTTGGATCATGTCACTGCAGTAGGCATACTGACTTATCCCATGATGTCTCTTTCCCAAGGCCACCAGGGCAGGAAGATGTGCTTGCTGACAACTGTTGGCCATCTCTGAGGAGAGAACCACTGTCCAAGATGGAGATGCCGTGGTTCGGACCCTCCCTCCACTTCTCCAGTCTCTTGGATACACACAGTCTGGATTCAAGGTGCTGAAATTGAGAAAAGCTTCCAAGAGTGGATCTGGGGAGCTGGAGGGGATATAAGTCCCCAGAGGCCAATTGGATTCAGTTTGTGGGGCCCCAAGGGCTACAAACTGTGCTGTGGACTTCCTCAGCTGAGGAAGTCCTGGCTGAGAATATGGGCCTGGGGGGGGGGGACATCAGGATGAAAGCAGGTCTGAGGGACCGCTTCTCTGTGGCTCATGGAGGCCCATTTTTCCCTATAGAGGCTGAGAAGTAGAATTTCTCAGGATTTGGACAGGATTTGGCTTCTAGACGCAGCACCACAGGTCACGGTTTAGTTGAGGTAAACCTGAGGGGTGTGGTTGAAAAAGCTACCTTGATCCTTCAGGAAGCTCTTGTGTGTCCCCAGCACACACCACCACTTGAACTCACAGACTGGAAAATGGTGGTTTCTCACCCCCGACACCCCCTGTGTGGAACTCTCTCAGTGTTGCACATTCCTGGAAACTGCTCTTATCTGCCCGGCCACTTGACTTTTCCTGGACCCCCGGTCTCAGTCAGGGACACTGAGAGCTCTGGTTCCCAGAATCTCCTTCTAAGGCCTCTCATCCTTGGCCTTCCTGCAGAGCCGGCCACCCCAACTCCCCTTAAGGGCCCCTGCTGGAATGAGCCCCACACAGTTGGACACCCTGGTCTGGAATCTGCCACAGCCTGAAGTACCTCCTTCCCAACTGTGGAATGGGGATGTCGGTGTCAGCGGAATCTTGGGGTGTTTGTGGCCCACTTAATGGAGAGCTCCAGTTGACAGCTGCGTGCCTTTGATGCTGACCCTCCGGATTACTTGATGTGTTATAATTAACTCTGCTGCGAGGGTGTGGACTCTGGGGTCAGCCAGGATGCCCCGGGTTGCTTGATTAAGAACAAGAGCTACCCCAGGCCGTGAAGCCAACTGTGACCATAAAAGGCTTTCTTTGGCCACTTTTTTTTAAAGACCGATACCACCTAGCACAGAAGGTCCTCTGGTGGCCTTGGGATCCCCCTGAGGGTGAATGCGACATTTTTGTTCTTCACTCCTGTTCTGTACCTGTCAAAATTCTTCTGGGAGGGCTGGAGAGATGGCTCAGAGATTAAGAGCACTGGATGTTCTTCCAGAGGCCCTGAGTTCAATTCCCAGCAATCACATGGTGGCTCACAACCTTCTGTAATGGGATCTGGTGTTCTCTTCTGGCCTGCAGGCAGAACACTGTAGACATATTAAATACATAAATAAATAATCTTTTTAAAAAGAAAGTGAAGGCCTTGTGTGTGTGTGTGAGTACACTGTCGCTGTCTTCAGACACACCAGAAGATGGCATTGGATCCCATTACAGATGGTTGTGAGCCACCATGTGGTTGCTGGGAATTAAACTCAGAACCTCTGGAAGAGCAGTCAGTGCTCTTAACCTCTGAGCCATCTCTCCAGCCTCAAATAAATAAATAAATCTTCAATAAATAAATAAATCTTTAAGAAAAATCTTCTGGGGAAATTCACTTTGCGGGCATTCCTCAGACCTCCGGGAGGCTACGGAGCCGGGCTGTCACTGGCCACATAACCAGCCCGTACACTTTCCTCTGCCCACTTTCCATTTTCTCAGAGGTCTCTTTGGCATGAATCACTAGGTCTGCTGAGAGTCTGGCCCTCCTATGTCTCCCTTCACACTGGGTCAGAGAAATACAGCTGTTCACAGAACAGGTTGATTCTGTTCCTTCTTTGGCCAGGTTGGGGCTACGGTGGATCAATTTCTATACAGCAGCATTAGGGCCTTCCCCAACTCTCTCACTCTAGCTAGGAAGCTAGCTAGCCCGGGCTGGACGCTGGTTTGAAGCAGGGAGAGCCGGTAATGTGAGGGTGTCAGAAACATATCGCCTCTGTGATGTGGGTGGTCACTGGGGGTAATAAGCAACAGAACTTGACCGACCCCAGAGCCCCCCACCCTGCCTGTCTGGGGTACAGGGGTCTCAGCAGCTGAGCTATGCTGTAGCAGAAACAGGCTAGTCCTGGCTGGCTCACAAACAGTTGGAGGTGGGCACCAGCCGTACACACATCTCAAGAAAGTAAAAGTCGCAACAATAAGGGAACCTCTTCTCCCTGTTAGCCCCTTCTGGAACTCGGAGCGGTGAGGTGAAAGGGATCGATGGGTTGTGTCCTTGCTGCGCGCGCAACTTCCGGGATCTTCCGGCTTTTCTACCCAGGCCAAAAGCAGGGAGTCCAGTGAGGGCTGCTGCTAGCGGTGGGTTCCAGGCCATCAGAATGCCGATCTCGCACTGTCTTCGTCACGGGTGATTGTGAACTTGCCACTTGCTAAAGTATTTCTGTAACTCCGTATCAGTGCTCACGCAGCTTCGTGGACCCTGGGGTGACAAGCTTGAGCCCAGGGGTGACGTTTGACGCTCATTCCCGACTGAGGCCAAACATTCCTGCTTAGCTCATGGTGTAAATATTTCCCCAGTCTATTTAGACTTTATGGTGGTGATTTGGCACTTCGGGGTGGGGGGGGCCACAGGCAGGATGCTCTAGCTGTGTAGTGCCCTGGAGCATTGCATGACCACGTGACTCAGAGAACCCTGGTTAGAGGTACCAGTTTCCAGCGGTGTTCCGGAGCTGTCGCAGTGAGTGGGCTCTATGCTAATGACCCGGCGACAGGGAGCAACAGGTGTCTTCAGACTGGAGCATATATCAAACCAAGTCGTGTATTCACGTTCCCCTGCTGTGTCCCCCCCCCCCCCTGCAGCAACATGCTAGCCTGCATGGCTAATGAAAAACCACTGAGGTGAAATGGGAGCCATTCCGCCCAACTGCTACGTCAGAGGCAGCACACAAAGCTCGGATTCATACTGGGCAGGTGACCGTGCCCACTGATGTCTGGGGAGACCTAGCTGAGCCCTGAAGCCATTTCACACACTTTTACCCTTCCCCTGGAGTCACACCCACTGCCCGAGCGACACAACTGGGCTGGCCCTCTCTGCTTTTTCTCAGCCAGTTCTGGTCTATGAGACTTTACTGACGTCAGTGTGAGTGTTGCAAAGGGAGGCTTTGGGCCCCGGGTGTGAAAGCTCAGGCTGGCCCTTCTCCTCTGCTTTGTCTTCAGATTGCGAAACTGAGAGGCAGGGCTCCGATGATGGCTCCTTACCCGTTCCCACCTTGCAAAGAGGCTCAGTCACTGTGCTCCCCCGCAAAGCAATGAATGAGGCCGGGCGTCGCCCCATTTTACAGAGGAGGCTCTGAAGCACACCCTGGCTCCTGTGCTCCCTTTCCGGCCTCAGCCTCTTCCTGGACAGGTCCAGCGGATGATAGATAGATCCCTTCCATGATTCCAGATTGTTGGCTTCAGATTGCAAACATTTCCAGCTTGGGGGAGATACCCAAGGGCTGTGATCTTTTTGTGGTACGATCATCAAGTTCACTTCAAATGGATCTTAGATCTGCTTTGTGTAGGCTGTGGTAAAATACAAGGCATGGCTATAGGCAGGTGGTGGTGTTTTGATCTATGCAGCACTTAAGCTAGTGTTGGGCACATAACAGGTGCTGTCTTAGTTAGGGTTTCTATTGCTGTGAAGAGACAACATGACCACGGCAACTCTTACAAAGGAAACATTTATTTGGGGCTGGCTTACAGTTCAGAAGTTTAGTCCGTTATTGTCGCGGGAAGCACGGCGTCACCACGCTGGAGAGGTAGCAGGAAAAGATTACAATTCAGTGGGCGGGGCTTAAGCATCTGAGAACTCAAAGTCCACTTTAGGGACAACACTTCCTCCAACAAGACCACTCCCATCCCAGCAAGGCCACACCCACTGCAACAAGGCCACACCTCCTAATAGTGCTGCACCCCTGTGGGCCAAGCATTTAAACACAGGAGTCTATGGGGCTCATTTTGAGTCAAACCACCATAGATATCAGTAGATATCTATCACTGTAAGCATGAAATGGAAAATCCATGAGACACTTAGCATGTTACCTGACCTCTGGCTGACCACTAATGTCTACTTGGTTGAGGCAGATAGTTCTGGATCTTTGGAGGAATGGGCTTCAGGAGAGGTTAATGAGGTTATTTTTCTGTTGCTATAATGGCTACCTTGTGGAGGGGTCAGTCTGTGATTGATAAACCCTGTTGTTTTGGGCTCATGGTGGCATGTCATAGGCAGAGTGTGCTCATCTCATTGTCAGGTGTGAGAGAGACAGTGACCATGCTTTCACAGTCCTCTTCAGAGACAGGTACCCAAGGACCTAACTTTCTCTAGGGCCCCACCTCTTCCAGGACCTATTACCTCCAGATAGCTCCCGGGAGTTGAGAGCAAGCCTTTAGCGCACAGGCTCAAACCACAGCAAAGACTTTATTGTGAAACAGTCTCGCCTTCTGGTTCTAGCTAGAGGATGGGGGTGGGGTGGGGACGGAGGGGCGGGGATGACACCAGCGGCTTTGTCTCTATACTTCCAGACGATTACAACCAGCCATTGCCTCCGACTCCCAAATGAGTTCAGATCACTGCAGGTAGATTTCCTGTTTCTCAGAGGAAGGAAGGTGCTGCCTGCCGTGCTACTGTGTGAGAGGCAACTGGGGTGGGGGGGCGCCTCGCCTCCAGTTCCCCTCCCAAATTCCTCCCCACCCCCACCCATCCCCCACCCCCACTGTGCTCTAACCTACCCTTGCCTTTTGGAAAAGGAAAGAATCCCAGAGCCTGGCTAGCAGAGACTTTCCCCGGCACACTCTCATCTCCCTGGGGCGTCTTCCTTTCGTGAATTTGGAGCAGGCAGGCTGTATCACAGGCCTCAGACTACATAGGTAAAAGCTATTCAGACAGCTCGCGGCCAGCGCGAGGAAACGATTGCCCTCAGGAGCCCGCCTAGCGTCTGAGGCTCAGATTCTCTGGGTTCTGGGGTCACCTGGTGCAGGGTTTGGGAGCAGTGAGGGCCGATGGAAGGGTTGCTCTCGGGTGGGGGGGCTGCTTTGAAGGTTCACGAAGAGCTTTAGATGTCTGCGATGGTTGTCCTTGGATCCTCATTCTCTGCACTAGTCAGGGATCTCTACAGTTACCAAAACGTACGGAATATCTCTACACATTAAGGGAATTTATTATAATGACTTGCGGTCTGTAGTCCAACTAACCCAATAACCGGCAGCTGTGGATGGGAAGTCCAAGGATCTAGTAGTCGATCAGTCCCACGAGGCTGGTGTTTCCGCTGCTCTTCTGTGGAAGTAGATCCAACAGATGTGCTGGCCAGTCAGTGCAAGCAGGTGAAGAAGAGTGAGGCTTCCTTCTTCCAATGTCCTCAAGGAGGCCTCCAGAAGAATGTGTGGCCCAGGTTAGAGGTGTGGCCCAGGCTGACCTTGAACTCAGAGATCTCCTGGCCTCAGCCTTCTGGGATTAAAGGCGTGCACTACCTGGCCTGGGCCTAAGCTTTTCAAGGACACTATGCCTCAAGATCTCCATGCCAAGCTCCAGGTCAGAAACTTGTGTCTTCCAGCCTCACGATCTGGATCACAGGTGAGCCTTCCAATTCTGGATTGTAGTTCATTCCGGATATAGTCAAGTTGACAGCCAGGAGTAGCCTTGACGCCTTCCGTGGCTTCAGGCTGATAGCCATCCAGTACAGGAACCAGAGCCGTGTGAGAGACAGTCTTCCCCTGTTTGCCTTCGGAATAAGATGTAAAACTCTCAGCTCCCCCAACACCGCGCCTGCCTGGACACTGTCAAGCTCCCACCTGTCATTTGTTTATTTGTTTGTTTGTTTGTTTCTTTTTTTCGAGACAGGGTTTCTCTGTATAGCCCTGGCTGTCCTGGAACTCACTCTGTAGACCAGGCTGGCCTCGAACTCAGAAATCTGCCTGCCTCTGCCTCCCAGAGTGCTGGGATTACAGGCGTGCACCACCACCACCGCCCGGCCCACCTGTCCTTTACAAGAGTCGCCTTGGTCATGCTGTCTGCTCACAGAGATGGAACCCCTAAGAGAGGCAGGCCGTGGAGATGGGGGCAGGGGCACGCTGGCAGCTGTTTCTTTGATAAAGAGAAGGTCCATTGTGAAGATTCTCCTAGGGAGTGGTGGGACCTGTAGGTTAGGCACACAGAAGCTGTCTCACGCTTCCATCTCCCATGATCCTCCTGACAGCATGGGAACATCTACTCACTTGGGCCCTGACAGGAGTCGCCAGGCCACAGTAAGAAGCCCTCTGTCTCTGAGTATCAACGCCAGGTTGTCCTCTGGCCCCTGCTCAGCATCAACAAAGGAGTGGGATCTCTGGAACCGATTCTATGGATATTGCTGAGGGACCCCAGCCAGCGAGCCACCAAGTATCACACAGACACACGCCAATGCTCAGTAACTACTGGGCTGTCTTGCTATGGTCAAGAGGGAGTCAGTGGCAGAGGTGTCTGGTCAGTAACCACTGCTAGTATGCCCCCACCCCCCATCCCCCATTCCGGACTCTGTCTCAGTCTGGCAGGAGCCAGAAATGATTCTACTTCCTGTTTAGCTTTGACATCCCATAGCCGTGTTCTGATCAGGGGTGGGGCAGGAGCTGGGTTGGGGAGGGGCCAGTCTGACACACACACACACACACACACACACACACCCTGGGCCTGGCTGATGCGGTCATCAGGCAAAACAAGGTCATGTTTGCAGAACCATTTCCAAAAGGGCAAGGCCTAATGACACTTCACAATGAAGCAACTTGGTGGCAGAAAAGAATGAGGTTCCAGGCTGGTATTATGGCCGGGCAGTGTTGTAGAGCCTCCGGAAAGGCCATGGTCCCTTCGTGGCCTCAACCCACCCATCTGTAAGTGGGTTTAGCGTGGCTTTCCCTGTCTTTTCTGATAAATGTTTGGTTCTGGAGCTCCCAAATCCTGGCACCACATACTTGTGATGGAAGATATTTGGGGTTCAGGAGGTGAAGAGGCTCCAGGGATGCAGAGGTATGCAGGGGCGGCTGTCATGCTCCTAGGGTGTCCGTGAGTGCCTGCTGTGAGCTCTGAGTAAAGTGGTTGGAAGAGAAGCCCCTTGGAAGGGACATGCCCCTTTGTGGGTCTCAAAAACAAAAACAAGGGGGCTGGAGAGATGGCTTAGTGGTTAAGAGCACTGACTTCTAGAGGTCCTGAGTTCAAATCCCGGCACCCACATAGTGGCTCACAACCATCTGTAAAGAGATCTGACACCCTCTTCTGGTGTCTGAAGACAGCTACAGTGTACCTACTTATAATAAATAAATCTTAAAAAAAAAAAAACCCAAGACAACAAAACCCACAATGGTCAACACAGGGTTTTGGGAATTAGGACACACTATGCTGATGGTTAGCAGTACCAAAGAGCGTGATTGCATTCATTAACTGCATCACCATGGTGGCTTTTGGGATCAGACCAAAGGCATCATTACAGCTTTGTCCCCTTCAGTCCTAGAATGAGCCCACAGCTGCACCTGACAGCAGTCTTTGGCGAAGGTGAGTCCTTTCTCACCTCTCTGCCTCTTCCCTTCAGCTCCTCCACCTCCTCCTTCCCCGTCTCCTAACGTCTCCAAGTTAAGATGAGGACTGCTCCAGGAGCTGACAAGGTTTCTATCCTGTCCAGCTGGACTCTGCCTCAGACTACGGGTCTGTGGGTTCACCCCCTGGGATTAGTAGGTATCATAGTAGAGGTGTGGAGGCTACAGAAGAGAAGGGGAGGAGGGATGGGAGGAGGGACTCTGTGAGGGAGTGACCAGGAGGTGGGTGGGGGCAGCATTTTGGGATGTAAACCACCCACAACTCAACATAGGAACCTGTGAATATCACTTTATATGGCAGAGCATGTTAGCATTCTGTCTAAGCTCCACCCCACAGTTACCTGGCAACAGCCAGATAGGCCTGGCCCACTATAAAAGGGGCTGCTTGCCCCCTCCTCTCCCTCTTACTTATTCTCTTACTCTCTTTTTCTCTTATTCTCTCATTCTCTTGCCTCTTGCCCCTCATTCCCCCTCCCCATCCCCCCTTCCTGTTCTCCACGTGGTCACGGCTGGCCTCTACTTCTCTTCTCTCTGCCTTTCTCTGCCTCTACTACCCCCTTAACTCCCCTCCCCATGCTGTGAATAAACTCTATTCTATGCTATACTGTTGTGTGGCTGGCTGCTCAGAGGCAAGGGATGCCTCGGCATGGGTCCACTGAGGCACCCCCTCCCCCACACCACACCACACCCCCACAGGACATATCTTAATATCTCTTTATCTTTTTATAATCACAACAGAGCATCAAATTGGCATTTAACTATTACAAGAAATTACAAGAAAGGGGCTTCATAGCTGCTCACCCACCATCTTGACTCTTGAGAGACAGGGATCTAGGGAAGGAAAAAGAGGTCTGGATGCCAGCCTGGCGAGGATGAGAAGCTGGGACAAGTGTCTGCAGGCTGCCATCCGCAGGGTGAAGTGCCAGTTGAGGAGTGTCACCTGACCCCTCAGAGCCCCCCACAACCTCCAAACGCCCAGCCATGGGTAAGAGGTGGGATCATAGAGAGTTTTGGGGTAGAGTCTAGGCCTGTGACTTGTGGGCCAGCTGGAGTTAATGCTCATAGAGTTTCTATGTAAACAGGAATTGGGGACACTGTGGCCCTCTGTGATGGGTTTTAAGTCAGGGTTTCAACATACATGGTCTTTGTTGGATTAGCCTGCAGCTGTTAACTTACCCATTTCCTTCTCTCCCCTCTAGCCTCACCCCTGCTCCTGGCTTTTAAATTAAATTTAGGACATCTCAGGATGTTTTCTTTTATTGTGCTGACAGACGTGACTAAGGGAAGGTTCTTTAGAAGAGGCCCTTGTCCTGAGTTAGGCAGATGGGCCTAGTGGCCACCATTTGTGTTTAAGAGAGAGGCAGAGAGAGATGGCAGAAATAAACAGCAGGAAGCCATCTCGAGGAAGAGGAAGAGGAGAGACAGAAATATGGCCATAGCCAAGGGATACCCAAGGCTACTGAATCTAGAAAAGACACAAAGGACTTTCCCCCAGGGTCTTCAGAAGAGCTTTGACTTTGGACTTGTAGCTCCCAGAATGGGAGGAATCCACCATGTTGTATAGAGAGCTGCCCTATAGCCTGACAGGAGTTCTAGTCCCAAGACTTTGATTCTGCCCTTTCCCATTTAGAATTTGTGTTGCCCATCTGCCTCTCCGGCTACACGTGACCCACCCATCTTTCTCTTTCTGGGAACCCCTCCCCCAACCACCTCGGCCGTGTGACTGGGCAGGAGTCATAGACATCAGCAACTAGATTTAACCCTTCTGAACTTTCCGCTGAGCTATCTTGTCACCCTGGACACATGAAAGACAGCTCCCTCCCTGCCTCTGAACCTCAGAGGTGGACCCTATCCCCAAAGCTCAGGAAACTCGACTCCTAGCACTCACTACATTTTTTGCTTGACCAAGGTGTGTAAAAAAATGGCTGGGCTGGGGTCCAGGCAAGGCAGCACCAGCCCTGGAGCTAAGAGCAAAGGCGAACAAAGAAAGCTTCAGTGGAGTCTAGCAGCCTCGGGGCCCTGGCTTCAACCCGATGGTGTATGCAAAACATTCTTTCCTCTCCTCCTTCTAGCAATCTGTCTCTCCAGGGTAAAAATAAGAAGCGCATTTACCATTCGGCTGGCATCGCCTGCGCTCAGGCTCCGCACCCGCGCGCCTGCTAACTGGCAGCTGTTCAAGAGGCACCGGCTACCAGAACACTCCCATCTCCCCATGGGAGCAGGTGTAAGTTTCCATTCACGGGCCTCAGGAACAAGAGGCTTTCTACGTCACAGCTTACGGTAAAGGCATGGTCATCACGACAGTGTGGCCTTAATAGAGAAGTAGAGGGCCCGACCTGTGCCCAGCTGATTTCTGACAAAAGGACAAAAAAGTTACTCCATAGAAGAGAGGTACGTGTTGCTGGAGCAAAGTCAAGTCTGAGAAAAAAAAAAAGCCCTTGGCCTGAGCCTCAAAGCTGTCACTGAAACAAACTCACCATGGGTCACAGATTAACTGTGAGCCCCAAACGTGTGGGAAAATAGAAACTCTTCAGGCCCCAAGGTCGGGGAAAGAGGTTCCAGGAGTAACACCAGAAGCACAAGCCGCCAAAGGAAAGGCAGGCACGCTAGACGGCAGCATCAAAAACGAGACGCCTGTGCTCTGGGAAACATCTTGCGCAAGGGCTAAAAGGATGTGCTACAGACCGGGAGAAAATGTTTGCAGACCACGCATCCGGCAAAGGACTGGCGCTTCTCATACACAGAGAGCTCTCACAACTCAGTGGTCCAAACCAAACAATGCAGTGGGAGCTTAGGCAAAAGGCACAAGCGGGCATTTTGTCAGACAGATCTGGGGCTCTGAGTACGGAACATCATTAGCCACTACAGGGGACGCTCACACTGTCTGATTGCAGCCCTTGGACAGTGGCCTTCCTCCCTTTTCCCATGTTTCCCCCAAGAGCAGGCTTGGTGGTGGGCAGCAGGCCTCCCGGCTGGGTGACAAGGCAGGTCTCGTCTGGCTGCCCTCGCTTTCATCAAGCCTGGAGACTCTACGCGGAGCATGGGTTTGGGCGCAACACCCATCGAGTCCCTTGTCCCTTCCCAATCTTTCTAACCAGCTGAAACTGCTTGACAAAGCTCCAGCTACCTGAGGCCTGAAGCCGCCATCTCTGCTCAGCCCTTAAGGCATTGCTCTGTGTGTGTGTGTGTGTACAAATGTGTGTTTGTATAGTGTGTATGTGCATTTATGTGGTGTATATATATGTGTGTGTAAGAGTGTATGTATATATGTATGTGTGTGTATGTGCGTACATGTATGTGTGTATGTGTATGTACATATATGTGTTTATATAGTGTGTATGTGCATTTATGTGGTGTATATATATGTGTGTGTATGTGTGTACATGTATGTGTGTGTATGTGTATGTACATATGTGTGTGTATGTGTATGTATATATGCGTGTATTTGTATAGTGTGTATGTGCATTTATGTGGTGTATATATGTGTGTAAGAGTGTGTTTGTATATGTGTGTGCGTGTGTATATATGAATGTGTGTATGTGTGTGTATGTGTGTGAATGTGTATGTCTGTGTATGTCTGTGTGAATGTGTGTATGTGTGTGTAAGTGTGAATGTGTGTGAATGTGTGTATGTGTGTGTATATGTGTGATGTGTGTATGTGTGTGTATATGTGTGTGTGTAAATGGGTGTGTATGTGTGTGTATATGTGTGAATGTGTGTGCATGTGTGAATGTGTGTGCATGTGTGAATGTGTGTGTATGCTGGGATGAATACATGCATGCATTGTTATAATGACAGCAGATTTGGAGATGCAAGAAAAACTAAGTAAATTCATAAACTGAATCTCACCCTCTTCAAAAAGCAAAACAAAACAAAATAGTCCTTTGGAGTCCACAGGCCAAGCCAGTGTCCAGGTGAATGAAGCCTCTGACTGCGGCAACCTCAGAAGTCCGAGAATGCAGCTGCCCTGGCTGCTGGCTCCCTGCCTCAGAGATGTCATGCCAACTCCTCAAGACGGGCCTCCAGGACGCCATGGACAGTCTGTCTACTACCGTATTTATAGTCTTGTCTTCCATCAAATGCTCCTCTCTGGAGAAACCCCCGAGAGGCACTTTCTAGCTGCCCACACTCAAGTGATGGTGTCTTTGTGTCAAGCCATCTCAGGCGGAGGTATCCATACATGCTAGGCCTGAAAGTAGTGTGGGGTATACATGCCTTAGACCATGCTGGCTGTGACACAAATGCCTCCATGATATTGGCCTGTAGGCAAGTCTGTGAGGTATTGTCTTGATTAATGATTGATGTGGCAGCCCCCAGAATACTTCTGAGCAAGCCAAGAGGAGCAAGTCAGTAAGCAGCACCCCTCCATGGTCTGTTTCAGCTCCTGCCTCCGGGTTCCTGCCCTGGCTTCTCTCCATGATGGAGTGTGGCCTGAGAAATGCAAGCTGGAACAAACTCTTTCCTCCCCGAGTTGCTTTTGGTCATAGTGTTTCACCAGAGCAACCAAAGTCTAACTAGGACATGGACAATAGGCTAGTCAGCCTTGGCACACCAAAGGCTATGAGCAAGGCCCGTCAGCCTATGAGAAAAAGGGCCTAGAGAAGTTGCTCAGTGGGGAGGAGTACTTGATTTGGGATCATGAGGACTGAGTTCAAATCCCTAGCACCCAAATAAGAAGTTGGTCTTGGTTGTGTATGCCTGCAACCCCAATGCTCAGGGAGCACAGAGACAGGCAGATCCCAATAGGGCACTAACCAGAAAACTTGGACAAAATGGTGAGCTGATGGTTTGGTAAGAAGCCCTGAAGTGAGGCAGTAAGATTGAAAATGATAGAGGTATGTACCTGACTTGGGTTTCCATTGCTGTGAACAGACACTATGACCAAGGCAACTCTTTAACTCTTTTTTTTTTAAAGGATTTATTTATTTATTATATGTAAGTACAATGAAGCTGTCTTCAGACACTCCAGAAGAGGGCATCTAATCTCATTATAGATGGTTGTGAGCCACCATGTGGTTGCTGGGATTTGAACTCAGGACCTTTGGAAGAGCAGTCAGTGTTCTTAACTGCTGAGCCATCTCTCCAGCCCCCAAGGTAGCTCTTAATAAAACAACATTTAACTGGGGCTGGCTTACAGGTACAAAGGTTCAGTGCATTATCATCAAGGCAGCATGCATGCAGGCAGGCATGGTGCAGGAGGAGCTGAGAGTGCTACAGCTTCATCTGAAGGCTGCTAGGAGAAGACTGGCTCCCACGTGGATAGGAGGAGGGTCTCATTGCCCACTCCCACAGTGACACACTTTCTCCAACAAGGTTATACCCACTCCAGCAAGGCCACACCCACTCCAACAAGACCACACCTCCTAATAAGGCCCCTCCCTGGGCCAAGCATATCCAAACTACCACAGTACCCAACTTCTTGCCTTCTTCCACAAGCATGGGCACCAGGTCTCTGCATACTTACATGCCCACAGCACATACAGACTCACACCACACCTCAAAGTATATGGGGCTGGGCTGTGGCTCGGTGAAACAGTGCTTGACTGAGGCCTTGAGTCCCAACCCTGGGGCTGTAGGAAAAAAAAAGGAAGAAAAATGAAAAAATGCAGATATAATGCAAGGTTTTTTATTTCACATGACTGGAGCATGGAAGAGGGCAGTCACAGCCAGACACAGGACAATGACACAGTGTCTAAACAGGTGTGTCTCCCTGTGTCTCTCCTACTTGTTTAACCCCCTGAGACCTCTTGGTGCCCACTGCCTGGAATTCACTCCTATCCTCTTTCCTTCCCTTTTTTCTGTTTTGCTTTTTTTTTTTAATATCAACTTAATGAACAATTAAAATATGTTTTTACTAATTCATTGGGAATTTCACACATGCATACCGTGTGCTTTGATCATATCCATTCCTGCCTTCACCCCTCCAGATCCGCTCCTACACCTCCAACTTTCTTTTCTCTCTTTTATAATCCAACTGTCCTGGCTGGTCTGATCTCAACTTGACACGAGCTACAGTCTTCTTCTGAAAGGAAAGACCCTCGATTGAGAAAATGCCTTCCTAAGATGCAGCTGTAGGGCATTTTCTTAATTAGTGATTGATGGGTGGGGCCATCCCTGGGATGGTGGTCCTAAATCTATCTAGAAGAAAGCAGGCCGAGCAAGCCACGGGGAGCAAGTCAGTGAGGAGCATCCTTCCATGGCCTCTGCATCAGCTCCTGCTTCCTGTCCTGATGTCCTCCAATGATGAAAAGCAACATGGAAGTGTAAGCTGAAATAAACCCTTTCCTCCCCAACGTTTTTATGATGGTGTTTCAGCACAGCAATAGGAATCCTAAGATACCTCATTCAGTTAGTGATGCACCTGTAAGACTGAATGTGGGACCATCCCCTGCAGAGAGGTTGAAGGAAAAGGGGCCACACTTGAAGAAAAGTGACTCTCCCTTCCCCAGCGACCATCAGTGGTGATCAACAGCCCCCCAGCCACGGGTGGGAGCTCGTGAGCCCCCCTTTCTCCTCCATGCTGAACTACTAACTGGCTAGGTCTTGTGCAGGAAAAATGAGAAGGGCAGTATTTCCTCCATGATGGCGGCTCATCTTCTCCAGGTGCAGGGTAGCCACACAAGCTCCATCCAGTACAGATGTGACAATCCTATTCCCTTGGCCAAGAGGGTCAGATAAAGTTCATCCCAAACATATACATATACACGTATATGTATATATATGTGTATGTGTGCGCGAGTGTTTGGGATGCTATGAGGAGCAAAAGGGGCTGTACTATTCTCCCGGACGGAGAAGAGCCTTCCAGAGTGTTTGAGTGGCAGCTGTTGTGGGCGGGGACTTGATTGATTGATACAGGTGAGGGCTTTACTTCACAAGCAATGATCCTTAAGAGGCTTTGGCCCCGGCAGCCACTCAGGCTAGCAGCAGTACAGATGAGGCCCAACCTCAGTTGCATCTTTGCAATGGGGAGCTCCTTGGGTGAACCTGAGTCCTCTGCAGCCATACTGTAGGTCTCATGCTCCCAGGGGGCTGGCTCTCACAGTGTCCCCTCTTGGGACTGTCTTCTTTGCTTCCCACACCCTGTCGACCAGTTGGTCCTTGACCTGTGGACATTGGACCGAACCTACTGGATTGGATCCAGCTCTTTAAAGCTTCCAAGCCACCTCAGGCATGAGTGATGTGTCCAACGTGTTGCTGCCCCCCTCCCCTCATCCTCCTTCCTGCTAGGGTAGGAAACAGATTTGCATAAATACTCTTGGGGGGGTGGGGGGGCACTGATAGCCCACCTGTTGGTTCCCTAGTGGGTGCTGTCCTTCCTGTTCTCCTGATGCCGCTCAGAAGTAGTGGAACCAGACCATTCTGGCTGCACGGTCCCCAGGATGCTGTAAGCGATAAGGACAAGAATGGGAGAGCTGGCCTTCAGGAGGACACGGGAGGCTGTGTGTGAACCCTCTGGAGGGAGCTTTGCCCAAAGGAGCGTGTAGCCCTGCAAGTGACCTCAGGACAACCTCCTAGCCCGGTCCCCTGAGCCATTGCACGTATCCAGCATCGCTTGTACCCTCCCCCACACTATTTCTACATAGAAACCACCCTCGTTCTTCACATTCCAGCTCAGAAGCCTGCTCCCCCCCCTTCCCCCCAGGGAGGCGGCAGCATGAATCCCACAGGAAGCTGTCCCCGGCACTACTCCTCAGAGGAAGCACTCCTCAGGGCCCCTTGGGATCTGGCCCTGGACTTCCCAGGCCCAGCTCCTCCACGGGCAGGCTCAGCACTGGCTCCTTACGTGACTGCCGGAGGGTGCACATGCCCCGCTGAATGTGGGCGTGTGCCTGCGGCCTGACTGAGGAGCAAAACCTGTGTGGACTTGTCGTCTGGAACAAACCGGCAGGCAGAGACGTCAAAGCCACGCGCTGAACAATGTTGCTTTTTTTAGCCTGGCAGCCATCTCCTGGCAGACACTGGGACAGGGGAGCGAGGTGCTCGGCCCTGTCGGGTTGACTGGACCCACCCCCAACTCGGAGTCTGGAACCCAGTGTATGTGTGGGGGGGATGTCCATCATCTAGCCCTGAAATCATCTCAGAGTTGGCGTGTCAATGACATTGGCAGACTCTGTGGAGATGTAGAAGGCGGGCATGTGGAGCAGACACCAGGCTCACAGAGTAGCTTGGTTCCCTGAAGAAGGCAACAGGGTGTTGCTCTGAGCAGGGCACTATGGGACTCATGGGAAAGTTCCCAGGGCGTTCTTCTTCTAATGCAGATGGCTCTTTACCTGAGATACCTCCATCTAGAGGAAACAAGCTGTTGGAAGCTTCCAGTACCTAGGTGGAAACCAGTCCATGGTGTGTGCGTGTGCGCATGTGCGTGTCGTGTGTGTGTGTGTGTGTGTGTGTGTGTGTGTGTGTGTGTGTGTGTGTGTGTTTGTGTGTGTATGTGTGTGTGTCTGTGTGTGTATGTGTGTCTGTGTGTCTGTATGTGTGTGTGTGTCTGTGTGTGTCTGTGTGTGTGTGTGTGTCTGTGTGTGTCTGTGTGTGTGTGTCTGTGTATGTCTGTGTGTGTGTGTGTCTGTGTGTGTGTGTCTGTGTGTGTTTGTGTGTGTGTGTGTGTGTGTTTGTGTGTGTGTGTATGAGGGGGGTGAGGGATGAATTATGTGAATAACACCATAAAGCCAAATGAGGCTCAGCTAGCATTTACATCACAGTGTCACGTGATGAACACTGGCTTGTAACTCTCCTTCCTGCTCTCTGGGGCTCAGCGGTGGTGCTCCTGTGTCCTTTGTTCCCTGAACCCAGGTCCTGGCCAGGCACACTCTGCTGCAGCGAGGCAGGGCCACTAGGACCCTGTCCAGCCCCACTCTTCTGGTGGCCTCTGAGCTCCCAGGGAGCCAGTGACAGGGTAAATTCCAAAGCCAGGTGCTTGCGAGCAGCCCTCAGCCCTGTCAAGGATCGGGGAACAAATCTCTAGTTTTCCCTGGCGCTGAGGTGTGGTGCAAAGAGCTCCTGTCCAGGGGGACACGTGCAGATGTCTGAGTTAGGAGGGGGTACCTGTGACATTGGCCAATGTGAAGGCTTAGGGTCTGTCTGTGTTTCTGTTGCCCCATGCCTCAGTTTCTCCTCTGATGAACAAAGACGGACCATGTCCCCTCCATCTGGT
This sequence comes from Apodemus sylvaticus, assembly GCF_947179515.1. Taxonomy (NCBI): domain Eukaryota; kingdom Metazoa; phylum Chordata; class Mammalia; order Rodentia; family Muridae; genus Apodemus; species Apodemus sylvaticus. The sequence goes on from NC_067490.1 coordinate 8,808,735, forward strand.
TGTTTCCAAGGGCTTCCCTGGCTAGCCCAGGCTAGCCTGGATAAGGACACTGGGCTTTGATCTGGGCTTTCTGGAGTGTCCTGGGAGGGTTGGACTGGTCTCGATGAAGAAAGTCTTGCATCCCTTACTCTGGTAAGGGGCTGCCTACGTGGATCCCAGCACTCTACAGACTTGCTTATGCACAGCTTCTACTACCCAGGGCTTGGCTGTGTTTGTTGAGTTCTGCACCTGGCCCTGCAGGGCAAGGAAGGTGCTGAACAGGCATTCCCAGACAGGCCCGTCAAGAAGAATGCTGTGTGGCCACATAGCTGTTTCCCTGGCTCAGTGGCCATGAATAGTCCTGGACATTGCACTTTTAGGCCAGCTGTGAGGGCCCACTCCCTGGCTACCAGAAGCCACACCTTCAGTAGGGACTAGAGAATGGCTTGGCTAGTATGTCTATACTGTGCCTGGCTCACCCCAACCTGTCTTGTGGTTATATCACCCTGCAGCTGCCAGCCATAGTCCCTGAGAATTAGCCCACTGACTACTCTAGGCAGTGATTGGCTCTGCCCAGCACTCACTTGTGCGTGTGTGTGTGTGTGTGTGTGTGTGTGTGTGTATGTGCATGTGTACACACACATGTGCACACATGAACCTGTGCATGTGGTATACCTGTGGCATGAGGAGTATATGTGATGCTGTATTTATACGGTATATAGGAGTATGTGTATGTGCGCATGTGTATGTATTAGTGTGGATAAGAGGTGCTATGATGCAGGTGTGAGTACATCCGTGGGGTGTATGCAACTTGATGTGTATATGTGAACGGTTGTGTATGCATTTAAGTGTGTGTGTAGGTGTGTAACATAAATGCAAGTATGTCTGGGCTGTGTTATGTCCCTGATGGTGTTCGTCACAGTGTGCATGTGATATGTTTGGGAGTATGTAGGATATGTGTGTAATTTGGTCATTTGGAAGGTACCCATAGCTCTGCTGTTTCCTTACACGCTACACACTATGTCCTGCCCCATGGGTGAGGTACCCCAGCACCCCTGCTACCATGTCCCTCTGGGCTCCCCAGGTAGCTCCATGGTGGAGAGTTTGGATAGAAACTCTCCAGATGAGGTTCCATCTTGTTTGGGGGTGCAAAGGTCAGAGGCGAGAGCTGTCACACTGCTTGCTCTTTGTCAGCCTGACCAGCCCAGGGACACTCAGAGCGGCTCAGAAAGAGAAACGCGTCATGGTCCACAGCGCCTGATATTTGCTCAACCATTCCAAGACATGACTGGCGCTGAGTCAAATGTACCTGGTGTGTGTTTTGAAACCAAAACCTCGGAAGCTGCTCTCAGCCGTAAGGCCAACCTGGAGCAGGAACAGAACCTATGGCTTTAGTCTGTGAGGAAGTGGAAGCCAGGAGTCTGAGCAGTGATCCCAGGGTGTAACTGGGCACCCGAGGCAGGAACAGGACGAGGCAGAAGCCTTGAAAAGGAGGGAGGCCAACCGACAACAGCTCGACTCCCCAATATCCCAGTGAAACTGATCTTGGGAGAGGAAACATGGCCGGACTCTATGATTCCATCTAGGTGAGGGTTCGTGGGCATGGGCAGAGCTAGGCAGAGCTGGGCAGAGCTGGGCAGAGCTGTCCAGAGTTGGCCAGAGCTGGGTAGAGTTCTAGCATCGCTCAGGTCATGGAGACGGCTGTCAGCTGGCCAGTCGTGGTACAGACCCAAGAACCCTGCCGCAGAGCGAGGGAGAAAAGGTGGGGAAGAGTGTGACTGAGGCCTCCCTGGAAGACTCCATCAGGGTGCTGTATGGTCAGGGAGGAGGGGAGGCTGGCTTTCTAGAAACTCAAAAGGCAGATTCAGAGAAAGTGAGTAAGAGCTTCTTGGATAAGATCACATTTTGTTTTTGGCAGGACTCTTCCGGAAGAATGAGAAAAGATAAGACCTTGGCACTGAGAAGATGCCTCGCTGTCCAGTGGCTGGGTCTGTTAGGGAGCTGTGAGCATCACAGGACCGGACATCTAAATTCAGACCAACATGGAAGGACGATAGAACTAACGGAAGCCCCAACTCCACGAATGTACAAACCAAGCCATCTTAGGGCTCCTGAAGCCCAGATGCCTACAGCCAGAGTGGCAGCATGTCCTGCAGAGGTTGCAGGGGCCACCACGCAGCCTTGCCTGCTAGGGGCTTCTAGCTATTCCTGAAGCACCTGCTTCCAAAATGCAGAGGGAATCAGGTTGTCCTTTCTTTCTGGCTGCCCGTGTCCCTAGGCTGCCCAGGTCTTTCACGTGGATGCAAACAGGAAGTTGTAGCTGGTGTGTAATCGTAGACAACTCTGCGTTCTCTTGGGGGAACACCTAGGGTGTTGCATTAGCAGTGACAATTCCTTGTGCAAGGCTGAGCCTGAAGCTGCTTTCTCCTGTCACCCTCAGAGCTATCGGTATGGCTGTAGCCACCAGTTACTATAGCTATTAGTAGCTACTTCTTTGTGGTCGCCTTGTGGGTCCAGCTAGCTAACCCTGGTCCACACCCACAGTGTGCACAGTCCTCAGAGCCAGCTCGTAGATGGGTGGTCTTGGGAACCCCTCACCAGGGCAGAACTGACAGCTCTCCACCTTTTCAAGTTTGAGTGGTAAGTGGGTCCCAGGGAAGGTCAGTTGCTTGCTTGCTTCTGGAAGGTTTACTGTACTCCCGAGGGCAGGATCACTCCAAGGTCACTGATGGACTCCTAGAGCCAGTACCTCTGCAACTGCTATGGGGCTGACGGGGTTCTTCTGATGGCATTGTTTATGCTGAGGCTGATGTACTCATTCATTCATGCATACATGCATTCATTCATTCATTCATTCATTCATCTGCCCAAACCAATGTGACGATTAGCGTTAACTGTCAATGTGATACAATCTAGAGTAATTTGGGAAGAGAGTCTCAGTGGAGGACTGTCTAGATCTGGTTGACCTGGGGGCATGTCTATAGGGACCTGTCTTGATTATGTTAATTGAGCCTAAGAGTGGGCGGTGCTATTCCCTGGGTTAGGTCCTGGATTATATAAAACTGGAGATAGTGAGTCCGCTGGAAGCATGCATTCTCTGTTCTTGATAGTGGATGAGGCTGGCTGTGTCCAGGTCCTGCTGTCTTGAATTCCCTGCTGTGCTGGCCCAAATCCTGGAACCTTTCTTCCCTAAATTGCTTTTTTCAGGGTGGCCTTTTTCTTGTTTCTTTGTTTCTTTGTTTCTTTCTTCCTTCCCTCCCCCTTCTTTCTTAATTGCAGCAACAGAAAAGAAATTAGAATACCATCTACCCAAACCAAATGGTGGCAGGAGACCTCTGTGTATCTGGCTCCAGGCTCCTGCAGAGAGAGCTCAGGTGAGCACAGAGTCCAGGAGAGGGTGACTGTGAGTGAAGCACTATAGCGATGGTCAGGAGGGCCCCTGGAGGTGATAAGTGGATAGAGCAGGTGTATATGTCTGGGCAGGGGGGCCGGTTAGCCTCAAGGAAGTGAGAGGACACAAAGAACCAGGAGGCAGATGGGGTAAAGTGGTCTCATGTGGCCCCAGGAACCAGGCAGGTCTTGACTCTGCCTGCCACGAGGGACTCATACTGCTTCAGAGCTTCTGACCTGTAGGATCTATCCATCTGAGGGTGGCCTGGGGCTCATGGCCCTTCTCCATGGTAACCTTCACCTACCCCCTTCCTCCTGCCCAAAGGGCTACTACCGTAGCCACCAGGGATATTCCCCCAATCTCTCTCTTCCTTCTCCCCCTTCCCTGAGTTTTGAGTGAGCTTGTCCCATGTTGAAATTTTCACTCCTCTCTCTCCCTCCCCTTTCCCTTTCCCTTCTTCGCTCCCTCTCTTACCCTTGTTCCTTCCCACCCCACTTATAGCAATGTTACCCTCATCAAGGTTCTGGTCCTGCCCATTTTCCCAACTGTCCTCTCCTGGGGATCTCTAGGCCAGTTGTGCTCCATGGTGGGCACAGGAGACATTTACCCATTCACTCTCTACTCCCACATGTGAGGGAAGGAAAGCCCATGTTGCAACTCCAGGACTCCTGGCTCCTCTCAGCCTCCTGTTATCTCCTTCCACGAGCAAGATCAGCTCCTTGCTGATCCTTGAGACCCAAGAGCCGTTGAGTTTCATGGTGTCACCCCAGGTAGAGGAGGTGGCACCATCTGTCCTCAGTTGGGAATGAGAGATGAGCTCGCAGGAGAGGGGCCATCTCCTCACAGACACCAGGCTTGGGTAGGGTAGTCATATCTCCCGAGCTTCTTTAAAAATCTAGAAGATGATATGTCTTGCTTCTACCATATGCCGGAGTTGGCCATCTCCTCCCAGACCTACCGGGACTGTAGTAGCTGGTGTTTGAAATCGCCATCCAAAACAACCACTCTTACCCCCATGGAAGGCTGAGTCTCCGGTAAGGGAAGAGAGTCGTGAAGGCTGCTCAGGCCTCCAGAATGCATTCTCATTGACCTTGAGAGTCAGGGGTAGCCTGACAGATGAATGGACACAAAAGAAAAAGCAAGTGCACTCTTGGGGCACCCTACAGCAGGCTAAAGACTGAAGACACCCTTTCCTCTTTCCATCTGCCCTGCTGCGAAGCCATGAGGTCAAGTCATTGTACCCATGGTGATAGCCTGGTTTTCCAGAAGGCTCTCAGACCCAAACCCTGTCTGGACCCCACAATACCATATACTTTCTCTTCCTTGGCAGTGACCTGCTCCGTGCATCCCACTAAGTCCGTCTCCATGACGATGCACTCTTGGAAATCAAAGCTCCATTAGAAGTATTCCGAGGTGGGTGCACTGGAGAGTCTCCACTGGAGTGTCTGCATCCCAGAAAGCTTGGGCTTGGCAGCTGGGCAGGAAGTTGCAATGTCTGTCCCACTAAGTGCTTGGTAGAACACAGTGGGAATGTCAGGGTTATGCGTGACTCAGATCACCTTGAATGGGACCTTACAAACCCATCCATCGGCCCTCTCTAAGGACAATAGGGCTTCAGCGGGGCTGGCCCTCGAACCTGGCCAGGCCTAGCTGACAGACTCTAATGCTCTCTCAGCTGGGGTTTTCCCAAGGGCTCTTACAGCTGCCTGGAGAGACCAGTACCCCACCCACTGAAACTGGTTTTCCCTCCTGTTAGGGTGGAGGCCCTTGTAGCTGGAGGCCCAGTCGAGAGCAGAAACTGAACAGGCTGTACCCAGGAATGCAAATGTTCCCGTCCACAGAAAAGGGAAGGGCACCATCCTCCACTGAAACTGGCAGCTGGCTGTGAGCACAGTGGAGCAACAGTTCCCCCCTCCCCGATCCCCCTTCCCCTGCTGTGTCAACTCTGTCCCACTGTGGGGAGTGGCAATAGGCAGGGAGGCATCTCTGGTTAAGTGTGCCCACTGCTGCTCGGCCATTTTCAAGGACGCCTCTTGCTCATCTACTTGTGTCAACTCTGACCTCCTGCCACAGGGACCCAGTTTGTCAACCTCCTCCAATGCTACCAGAGCACTGCCACACCGTCATGGTCAACGCACTGTCTCCTGCTGGCTGGTCTCTCTACTGGCCATCAGGATATGCCAGAAGCTCAGGTCCTGCCCAAGGCAGGGCTGGGGGCAGGGAGGAGCACTGAACTCTGCAAGCAGCTGCTTGCTTACCCAGGATTCCCTCCCCACAACACTCCCCAGCAGGTGTTTGGCTGTGAGCTCTCTGCACCTGAGGCTCAGGGTGGGAATGAGCTAAAGCTCTCCCTGCAGGTGGGAGCCTGGCCAATGAGAGAAGCCTGGTCACAAGGCCTCTCCGGGGACTGTCAGAGGAGGAGGTATTGATATTCCACCTGGAAGGCCATTCCCACCAATACACACATAGTCAGCCTGACACTTAGTAGGAAACATCCTCATTCTCAAGGCTTCCTACTATAAAGTAACTATAAAGTAACCCCAGACCTTGGAGTTAAGCTCATGAGTTTACCAACAAAGACTCAGCAGGGAGCTTCTGATGGGACCATGTCATGGAAAGGTCCAGAAGGAAGGTTCAGCTTGGCAGCTCCCAACCAGGCTATTGTGGGCCACTTAGAGGCCAGTCAGTCAGGCTAAGATACCTTTTAGTTCTTTGCTGGCTGGATCTCCTGCAGGCAGTGGAAGGGACAGTTCCCAGGCACAGCACGTGGGTCTGTGACTAGAAGGACTAAGATTTGACGTTGGTTAGCTCTTTTCTCTAGATTACCATTTTAAGGATGGAGGGGCGGTGTGGTTATTAAAGTGCCTGCCACACAAGCTCACATCACAGGCAGCCTGCCTGGCCTGATCAGCAAGCTCTAGGTTCAACAGGAGATTCTGTCTCTCATAGTAAGGCTGTGATGGAGGAAGCCTCCAGTGTTGACCCCTGCCCTCTGCCTCCACGCGCATAGGTCACAAACACACTGCCATGTATCATTTTAAATCATTTCTTTTCATTTCAATTGTCATTTTATGTGCACTGGCGTTTTGTCTGCATATATGTCCATGTGAGGTTGTTGCAGCCTCTGGAACAGGAGCTGCAGACGGTTATGAGCTGCAGTGCAGGTGCTGGGAATGGAACCCAGGTCCTCTAGAAGAACATCCAAGTGCTCTTAACCCCTGAACCATCTCTCCAGACCCATTTTAATCATTTCTTACGTGTGGCTCTGAACATGCTCCCTATTGGGCAGTGGTCCCCGCTATCAACTTCTCGTTGGTTCACACTAAAGCTTGATCTAACTAAACCACCACCCCTCAGGTCCCCTCTCCATCCCTTGCACCCGCTGTTCTGCGTTCTGTCTACAAATCTGACCCTAGAGACTTTGAGACAAGGTCTCATGTGCTCTAGGCTGTCCAACGCCCTGTAGGTGAGGATGACCTTGACCTCCGGATCCTCCTGTAACCTCACAGGTACTGGGTTTGCTCTTGTGATGTCTGTCATGTTTTAAAATTCCTCGCCTCTTTAGGAGCAGGCAGTAAGTATTTGGTTGCATGTAACTCCTCACCTGGTGATGAGGACTCTTAAGTGCTTCTGATTTTGTGTGACTCCCGTGAATAACAGGACCACAAACATTATTATGTGCACAGATACATCATCAAGTTCCACTTTCAATTCTTTAGGGAACAGAAGTGAAATTGCTAAGTCAAACGGTCTATCTCTAACTCAGTGAGGAACTGCCACTCTTAAATTTTGTTTATGGTTTGGGGTTTCTCTAGATGTTTCCCTAGTATTTGGGGGAATATATTTCCCCAATTATGGGAAAAAATAGAATCCTCCGTGTTTTGTGTCTCCTTTTCTTGGGGCACATTGTTGTGACGTGAGTTGCCCGGGTTGCTGGGTAAGGTGGTAGGGTGGTAGGGTTCATAGTGTTCCTGATTGGTTAGGAACACTATCAAACTCTATAAAAAAGAGTCAGTTTTGTAATTCTCTACAGACAATGATGCACCCTCTTGTGCTTGCTGGTGAGTAGACTCAATGTGCACTGCCCACCCCCCACCCAGGTGCTGTGCTATGAGGCTAATATAGCCACAAAGTTACAAATGGCTCCAGGCCCCGGTGACTTTACAAGTGATTCCTCCCACATCCCAAGGGGTACCAGCTTTGCTGCATAGTTGGCTGGGAATCATGGACAGGAAGGATGGTTTCCAGATTCCCCTTTTTGAGGTGCTCAGAGCAATGGTGCTCAAACCAGAAGCACAAGAGAAGTAGGGTGCATCTCGGTAGGTAGAGTTCTTACCCGGCATTCGTGAAATCATGGTTTGATGCCTGGCATGTAATGCACCAGGCATGGTGGCATATAGCTGTGGTTCCAGTTCTTGGGGGATTGTACTGGCTGGTTTTGTGTGTCAACTTGACACAGGCTGGAGTTATCACAGAGAAAGGAGCTTCAGTTGGGGGAAGTGCCTCCATGAGATCCAGCTGTGGGGCATTTTCTCAGTTAGTGATCAAGGAGGAAGAGCTCCTTGTGGCTGGTGCCATCCCTGGGCTGGTAGTCTTGGGTTCTATAAGAAAGCAAGGTGAGGCCGGGCAGTGGTGGCGCCTTTAGTCCCAGTACTTGAGAGGCAGAGGCAGGCGGATTTCTGAGTTCGAGGCCAGCCTGGTCTACAGAGTGGGTTCCAGGACAGCCAGAGCTACACAGAGAAACCCTGTCTCAAAAAACCAAGTAAAAAATAAAAATAAAGAATGAATCTGGAGACTGGAAGTCCAAAGTCACAGTACCAGGAGCACCCTGTCTCCTCTGAAGGCACGAGGGGGTGGGGGTGGGACTCTGTTCTCTTCCCTTCAAGCATTTGGCTTCCCCTCTGCTACCCTCTCCCCAGGCTCCCTCTTCTCCCATCTCCTTAGGTGACAGCACTGCCTCTAGAGCCCGTTCCAGTCCGGGATGCCCAGCATTAGACCCTCAGCAACACCGCATCTGTAACCCCGCTTTCCCAGAGTGGATTTCCCGACACCGGATGGAGCACCGACAGGGATCTTGCCCTCTCTCTAGCTGCTTCTTCCTGATTCACTGTGGGTCCCCAAACCTACAAACTTCAGGTTAGGTTTGGGTCTGGAACAGACTGGAGTGGGTACAGTGCCCCTACACTGCGCCCTCTGCGGTGGGAAAATCGAGGTCAGAATGCATCAGGTCACAGCCTGTGGGATTCAGGAACACGTGCCAAGTCTGGGTATAAGCTACGTTTCTGTGGAGCAGGCCATGCCCCCGCCATGCCAAGGTGCCTTAGAGGAGCTACTGGATGCTCATAGCACCTAGAACCAGGCTCCTCTCTGAGATTCTCACACCTGATCATGCAGGGGAGACACCTTTGAGCATGTGGACCGGTGCCCCCAGGGGTGTTCCAGGAACAGTCTCTCTCTGCCCAACCCCTAGCTTTCCTTACCCAAGGGCCCCACAGATGTAGCTGTCCCCAAACTTCACTCATTCCGATGCAAGCAGTCCTAAGAAACATGCATGCTCTTCAGACCCTTCTGCAGACCCGAGGGATTTTCTTGGCAGCCTCCCTTTCTCCTGTGTCTTTCCGCCAGCTTCTCTTTGCCCCACGGACAGACATTGCTGGGCTCCCCAGCCTTGCCCTCTCTCTAGCTGCTTCTTCCTGATTCACTGTGGGTCCCCAAACCTACAAACTTCAGGTTAGGTTTGGGTCTGGAACAGACTGGAGTGGGTACAGTGCCCCTACACAGCTAGCCATCTGTCTATCTATCTATCTATCTATCTATCTATCTATTTTTTAAAGATGTATTTATTTATTATATATAAGTTCACTGAAGCTGTCTTCAGACACACCAGAAGAGGGCATCAGATCTCATTGCAGATGGTTGTAAGCTACCATGTGGTCGCTGGGATTTGAACTCAGGACCTCCAGAAGAGCAGTCGGTGCTCTTAACTGCTGAGTCATCTCTCCAGCCCCGTCTGTGTATTTATTGATTATTAGTGACAATAACCTGGGCCCCCGGACACTGCCATAGCTTTGGTTGTCACAACTGGAAGCACTGATACTCCCCAGTAGGTGGGTGACTCAGGGCATCTCAGCACCCCAAAGACTGCAGGCAGCACATACCTGCATGGTGGTAAAAGCAGCTCTACACCAAGACAGCTAAGCTTCGGTCCAACAATAAAGATGGCCCGTGGGAGAGTGGATCCCTGAGAAGATCCAGTCAGCTCCTGAGGCTGCTCTGGTGACCCTCCCGGAGCACAGGTGTGTGCCCATTGTCTTTGCATCTCTCTGAGCTGATGGTGGCAGTTCTGAGCCAGGTCACACATACCTCTGTACTTGGGCCATGGTTCTGGGTTCTACTTCCTGCCTCCTGGAAGTGGCCACCTTCCGGTGTCCCTGGGGACCTACTTCTCCTAGGCCTCACACTCAAGGTGGCTTCCCCTGCTTCTCACCCAGTGATCTAGCTTCTTAGAGCATCCGTGGACTTCTTGGGCTTCACCCAGCCTGAGTGAGGTATGTCTACCATTGGGTTTGGGGAGATGCTCATTGGCTGGAGCCTTGACGTTGCCCATTCAAGGGCAGGATGGACTCAGACTGTCGCTGTATAATGGAGAATGCCACAGTCCTGTCCTTTCCAGTAGACGCCGGATGGTGGAGGACTCGGGTACCTTCAGGCCTCACTCAGACTCCCGAAACATTAGGATTTTGAAGACTGGGGATGGAGGAACCCAGGCTGAGCCCAGGGTCACCAAACCACAGACCCACCAGCCCAGCTAGACCCTGGGATCAATCCCTGGTGGCCAGGCCAGCTCCTCGGCTCTCTTAGAAGCATGGAGGCCATAGATGGACCCTTATGTTAGGCTTTCCTTCCTCTGGAACATTCTGGAAAGTGCATCACAGCTATAGAGTCCCCACAGCCTTGGTTGGTGTGGACTCTGAGAACAGCGTTGTGGGACGTGAACCTTCCTCTCCTTGTTCTAGAAAGTTCTTCCTGTTTCAGAAATGACACAACCCAGCCCTGTGCCTGTGCATAGGCTCTAAGCTGCACAGCCCTGTTTTCTTTTTTCTTTTCCTCCTCCCCTCCCCTCCTCACTCCTCCTCCTCTTCATCTTTCTCCTCTTCCTCCTCCTCCTTTTCTTCTTCCCCTCCTCCTCCTCCTCTTCTTTTGCCTCCTGAGTTTTGGGATTAAAGCTGCACACCACCACTACCCAGTGTGTCTCTCTTTTCTTAGTTATCTTGCAAATATCTTCCATGCCGTTAGATGTCTGCTCTATTCTCAGAAGGGTCATATATTTTCCGATCCTCTTCTGTCACCCCAAGTCCACACCTGACACATGTCAGTCTGCAGCCCATGGAGAGCAGACCTCCGTAGCTGACCGCTGTGATCAGAAGGCCCTGGAGGCTGAGGTCCGAAGTCTGTAGACTGGGAGGCCATACTGGGGTGGGGGAGCCTTTTCTGCCTGTGTCCTTCTGTCACCTTCCCATGGGAGAGCTTCACAGGCAGAGGGTGGCACTGACCCCATCATGGGAACCCACCCTCACGCCCCCATCTACTGCAGACATCTTTCAACTTCCCCTCCCCCAACACCCTTACATTAGGGGCAGGCTCAATGTAAACTCAGTGTTGGGGGACATGAATCAGTCTGCAGCAGGCAACACAGTCCTACTCCTTAGCATGATTTCTGGAGGGAGGACACAGCATTTTTACTTAAAATTTCTTGGTCTGAATCATAATACATGGTCACAGTCTGTAAGAGCTAGGGAATGCCCCCAGCTAAAATTAGGAGACTCTGCGGCAAAATACTCAGATACAAAACCAGGATGGAGCCTGCACAGCTGCAGTGCTGAACACTTTGAATTCTTGGATTCAGGCGTGCCCAACCTTTGACACCCAGCCCTGATGTCATCATCATCTATAAAATCCACACCCAAGAACCACACAATTGAGTTACAAAACACACATCTCATAGTGTTTGACAAACGTTTATAATAGTGTATTGGGACCCCGTCATAGCTATACTCGGAGACATGTGGCCCATGGATCCATCATTTATAGATCACGCCTTGTGGCCCAACATGACTGCTGGAACAGCTGCCATTGTGCCTGCATTCCAGCCCATAGAATCTTTTTCACTGAGTCATGATAAAGGGTGAAAATTCAGTCTCTTGTCTGAATGTGGTACATTCATCAAGGGCTGGGGTTCTTATTATTAGCAGGGAAGTATGCCAGGGGTTTTCATACTTTTGACTTCATAGCTTTTCATACTTTGATCTCAAGGGTATTGCAAATAGATGCCAAATAGGGCACTTTCTTATTTTGACATTCACTGTCTAGATCCCATCTTTGCAACTTAATATCACAAGTTGTGACTTTTAGGGAAAAGTCACAAGTATTCCAGTTCCTCCTGGTGTGTGGACTGCCTCTTCCTCTATACCAGGCATCATCAAAACTTGCTGAGCTGGTGTGAGTTGGGCCGAGTGGTTGGCTTGGGCATCAGGGCAAGGGTATGTCCATCCTAGGATGATACCAACGACTCCTTGTATCTCTCCAAGTTTTAAGCTGTCTGAGTCTGCGCCCCTTCCTGGGCACCCTTGTCTGAAGGGTTGCAGGACTCTTTGTGACAAATTCTTTATATATATATGAGTACACTATAGCTGTACAGATGGTTGTGAGCCATTATGTGGTTGCTGGGCATTGAACTCAGGACCCGTGCTTGCTCCAGCTCCACTCTCTTTGGTCCAAGATTTATTTATTTATTATATATAAGTACACTATAGCTATCTTCAGACACACCAGAAGAGGGCATCAGATTTCATTATGGATGGTTGTGAGCCACCATGTGGTTGCTGGGATTTGCACTCAGGACCTTTGGAAGAGCAGTCAGTGCTCTTAATGGTTGAGCCATCTCTCCAGCCCCTTTCTGACAAATTCTAAGTGGACGAAATGTTCTACAAAACAGCTAGATGTACTTGGAGACATTCTAGAGCCCGAATAGTCAAGGAGAGTCCAGAGCTGGGAGGTGCTCCTTTCTCTACAGCCCTGACATACAACCGTGGTGACGAGAAGGGATGGGAACAAGGTACAAGCCTTGGCTGCATCTCTGAGGCTAGAGGTAGCTTTGCTTGTGCCTTGCTTCCCGATACAAACCTCCTGGGTCACCTCTGCAGGTACAGCAGACGTGAGAGGGAGGCTGCCTTTTCCCCCACCCTAGGCCTGGGTAGTGATTGGCTGGAGACAAGATGATGAGGAAGAGGTTCCTCATCTTGTCTCCAGCCAATCACTACCCAGACCTAGGACATCCCCTAACCAATGTGCATGTATATTTCAGATTCATGGGCCAGTGGAGGGTGGCCAGTAGCTTCTGTTTCAAAGGAGCCAGTTTATGCATCAGAACCTTCTAAGTCCAGGGAACATTGTCCCTAAGAGGGGCTTCTCCTGTACCCAGAGGAAGTCATGCGGATGTGCCCAAGGCTCTTCACCAGTGCATGTGGGAGGTGTGCGGGCCATGTGCAGAGGCCCATGAAGTTATGTAGAGAAGGAACGTTCTGGGTACTGACTGACCACGCCCAGGTGCCCACTCGAGTCCGTGAGAAGATGAGACAGATGTTCATGTCCTTTTGGCTCTAATGAAGAGCAGTGAGTGGCAGCAGAGCCTGGATGCTACACTTGGAGTTCACAGCTCCAAGTGTAGCATCCAGGATTGGAGCTTAGGTGCAGCTTTATGCTTTCATGTAGGGATAGGTAGGGTGAGGGGTGGCCTGCAGCCTCCTCCAGAGGACACTAAAGCCCTGACCCCAGTCACTGAATGACCTCAGTTAGACTTAGGGCTTTGTGGAAATGGGGTTCCTTCGAGCTCAGCAGGGGGCCCTCGAGGGCCAGCATCCTTAACAGCAGGACTGATTTGGATTTGTGAGGGCAGCCAGCATGAGGGCACTGGAGAGGGTGGCCGTACCTGGAGGACAGAGGCTGCTGGATGCTGGGAAGCCTGAGCCAGAGCTTTATGTTGGCTGCGTTAATGTTCCCATCTTTGATTCTGGTCTTCTGAGCTGTGGGACAAGGGTTTCCTGTGGCCTGGGGCCAGTGTGCTTTGTTACACAGCCCAAACTGGCTGATACACCTGGCTTACAGAGTATGGTAACATCAGTCCTAGGTGGCTGCACTTGCCCGGTGGTGCTAACCTCAGTGCCTGCTTGTGCCCATGGTTCTTGGAGGACCACTGCTGGTTCTCCACCCAGCCTTGTGTCAGACCCCTGTGACCTCCCTGGCGGTCACTCTGGCTCCTACTGTCTGGCAACCTCACATCGCTCCAATGGTGGATTTTCTAAGCTAGTGACTCTGGCTCCAGGCCTTTCCAACCTTGGAGACCCATAGGAGCACAGGGGCTCCAGAGCCCCATGTTCAGGAATGGCCATTAACTGTCTCTTCCCTTCTGATGGACAGATACTGTGGTGGTTTGATTAGTTTGGCCCCCACAGAGTCACGAGTTTGAATTCTTGGCCTTGTTGGAGTGGGTGTGGCCGTGTTGGAGTGGGTGTGGCCTTGCTGGTGTGGGTGTGGCCTTGCTGGTGTGGGTGTGGCCTTGTTGGAGGAAATGTGTCACTGTAAGGGTGGACTTTGAGGTCTCCTATGCTCAAGTTACATCCAGTGTGACACACAGTCTCCTGCTGCCTATGGATCTAGGTGATGTAGAACTCTCAGCTTCTTCTCCATAACCATTTCTGCCTTCAATTCACCATATTTTCTGATGTGATAATGGACTAATCCTCTGAAACTATAATCCAGGCCCAAGTAAATGTTTTTCTTTATAAGAGTTGCTCTGGTCATGGTATCTCTTCAGAGCCATAAACCCCTAAGAAAAGAAGTATCCTCTGAAGGCCAAGACTAGAGGTCCAGGTACTCACTAGCAAAGCCTATGGCTGTCCCAGGATCTGCTCCCAACTGCTGCACCTTCTGAGTGCTCTTCAAGATGGTGCCCCTATAGAGAAGACAGAAAAAGTCATCTTCTTGGTCATAACCCTTCCCTGACCATGTCTCACGTCTGCCTCAGCACCTCAAGTTGTCCTCCTCTGCAGGCACGTTAGCTGAGGGCCCTGTAGGAATTGGGGTGGTATGTTGGCCACACTTGCACCTTTGTCCCATCGTGCTCTGACTGGGGCCACTGATGACCACCGAGTCCTAGTGACCTCGCGGCTTCACCATCCTACCACAGGTATCTTGGAAATTAGACTGTGTCGATGTGTGACTGCCCCTGGATGGGGAACACTCAGACACACTTCCTCACAGGATGTAAACACATTTCAGAATCAACCCCACCTCTAGCAGCTCATGGGAACCCCAGTGCAGGGTTTCCAAGGTGATGATGGATTGGCAGGGCAGGCATTCAAGCTACACTCACAGACAGCTTCCTTCCTGGCCATGGTAGCTGTCTTAGGGTTTCACTGCTGTGAATAGACACCATGACCCAGGCAACTCTATAAAGGTCATTGGGGCTGGTTTACAGGGTCAGAGGTTCAGTCCATTATCATCAAGGCGGGAGCATGGCAGCATCCAGGCAGGCATGGTGCAGGAGGAGCTGAGAGTTCTACATCTTCATCTGAAGGCTGCTAGAAGACTGACTTCCAGGCAGCTAGGATGAGGGTCTTAAAGCCCACACCCACAGCGACACACCCACCCTAACAAGGCCACACCCACCCAACAAGGCCACACCCACTTAAGGCCACACCCACATCCTACTCCAACAAAACCACATCCACCCCCCCAGCGACATACCTACTACAACAAGGCCACACCCACACCTACAGCAACACATCTACTCCAACAGGGCCACACCTTCCAATAGTGCTGCTTCCTGGGCCGAGCATATACAAACCATCACAGCAGCCCAACATAAACCTTCCAGAGATGACACTGGGTGATGGAGTGAGGACCTTGTATATGGGCGGGGCAGGCCAGCATTCATAGGACCTGCCTCGGTTCTGCGTGCGACTCAAGTTTCAGGCCGAGTAGGTTCAGGCAAAAACCGAGTAAGCACCCTGCATCCTGCGCCTCGAGGCCTGAGCAGGAGAGCCCTTTCCAAAGACTTTACAACCTCCTGGCCGTTCTCCTGGAGAACCCAGATGGCTTATGCAAAGAAGGATGGAATTTGGGGGCTTACCTGTATAAGACCGAGAGGGGCACCCCTGAGGCAGCCAGGAGGGAGAAGCTTGAGTCCGACCCTGAGAGGAAGGAACAGCGCCGTGTATCAGGAGCAGCCTGGCTCTCAGGAGACCTGGAGCTGCGGCGGGCTGACTCCATAGTCCTAGCTATTCTAGGAGGCAGCCTGTGTTGCTGTCCTTTTAGCACAAGATCTGGGCAGCAGCAGAGGCCTGAGGCTCACTGGCACCCTGGGGTGGAAGTGGTTTCTTGGGATCCACACCCCTAGCCCTGTAACCACAACCTAGGCCAGCTGGCCTCAGGGACCACCACACCCAGTTGTGTGCTAGAGAGACCCACCTGGGCCCATGTTTTCTTCTCTCTATTGTTCGGAGCATGGCTGGGCCCAGGACCAAGAGCAGAAGCTGGGTGGGGCTCACAGGTCTGCTTTGTTTGACACACATTCTGCACTTAAAACAGATTAAGTGCCGATATTGAGACTTCGAGAATTAATGTAAAAAAAAAAATTCTAATTTTGGTCTTTCTGTAAAAAAAAAAAAAAAAAAACCAGGAAGATCACTGGCTAGGTTTCGGGCCTAACTGCTCCTGGGCTGTTCTGGCTCACTAGTTTCCCAGTTGCAAATGTTTGGAAACAGCTGGTTCTCCAATGTTCTTCTTAGACTCTCAGATAGCACCCAGTCACATAGTAAGGGTTGATCAAAAGCTTCATGAGTGGGTGAGTAAATGGATGTGTGAATTAGTGAATGAGTGAAGAAATCAATGAATGAGTGAAGAAATGAATGAATGAACAAGCGAAGAAATGAATGAATGAATGAGTTAAGAAGTGAATGAATGAGTGAAGAAATGAACGAATGAATAAGTGAATGAGTGAAGAAATGAATGAATGAATGAGTGATTGAGTGAATGAATGAATGAGCAATTGAGTGTGGCAGGAGAGAGCCAGGGAAGAGACGGAATAGGACAGTCCTCAGAACTCCTGCAGTGGGGGAAGTCTGGGGATAAAGCACACCGTCTGTTTCCTCTTTGACTGACTTTGTAACCTGCTGGGTGACTGGCTGGTCTCTGGCCGTTGAGGTCCCAGACATGCAGTCCTGGGTGGCAGACTGCTCCAAGGCCCTTGATGTTCCTCGTGAGGCCTGGAAAGGCAGCCCTGCCATCTGCTCCAGCACGGCAGCCTGCAGCGGGAGCTTCTGCACCGCCTTTTAATGGTCCGCTTTGTTCTTGGCGCTGTGCACACAGCCAGCCTGCTTGGCTGCTGAGCGGCCACATGCCAGTCATTAAGACAGCAGGCTGCCTGTGGAGCTGAACAGCCTCCATGATGGCAGCTCGCCTAGGAAAGACCCCATTCTTTCTGGGAAGGGGCCTGGTTACACAGGAGCGTGCCTGCAGCCTTCTCTGTCACCACCCGTGCATTTGGACTTCAAGAGGAGTCCGTGGGTGCCCTGTGAGGACAGGGAAGATGCATCCACGCTGACTTCTAACTGTGGTGATGCGCTTCTTCCTTTTCCTCAGTAAACTCAGGCCTGTGCTCGCCCCTGCCCGCCTGGACCAGGACCAGCAGCTCCGTGTCACTGGCAGGTGGCCTGGGAAAGGCAGATGCACAGAAAACGTTTGCTGCATTCCCTTTATCTCCTGTTCTGCAAGTGGGACAGGGAGCATTGCTCTGGACCAGTGACCCCAAAATGCTTGTCCTTGTGGGGAACACGGGCCTATCTCAACATGCCTAGCAGGTGGGAAGCTGCTAAACATAGCTTCTGGGCTCGGCCCCAAGTGCTGGGTCTTTCTTCTCTGGAGTTCGCATTAGGATGCAGAGCAGACCCGCTCCGATGAGGACACCCGCCCCCCTCCCACCTCCCTGTCCATTCCATCCTAAGCCTCCCCGTGGGGCTCAAACTGCCTAATCTCACTAACATGAAGCAGAGTCCACACGAGGTTGAATAATGCCCTCGATAAGGGGGCTGAATGGGCCCCCAGATCATGCCCCGTACCACTGCGCTGCTCTGCCTGGATGAACCAGAGGGGGAGGCAGAAACAATGCATTGTGTCTCTTCTGACGGAAGGTCAGAGGATGGACCACTCGAGGGGAACATGATGGGGAAAACCCACAGCCAAGAGACTGAGGGTGGCCTGCAAGCTACTCCTGAGCCCCATGTTTGTATGAGCAAGGAGAATTTAGAGACAGAGCTCCCCTGTAGACCAGGGTCAGGCCTCAAAATATACTCCAAGGGACAGTGGCGTGGTCCCAGGAGGCTGGGGTGGAATTAACCTCAGTGTGCTCTGAGATACATCTACTGTTGAGAACCCCTTCCCAAGGACAGGTTTCTTGTGTTCCTGGTAGCCTGGCACTGCCCCTGGGTGGATGGTGGGTACTACCTCCAGGTCCAGGAACTCAGCTCCTATAGAACACTCCCTATAGGAAGAGCCCATGCTCTCTTCCAAGGGTCTCTTTTGCATGCTGAGGGGATACCGGATGCCTGCTACACTACAGGAAGCAGAACAAAACCTGGATATCTCTTCTCATCGTGTGGACAGACAAGGGCGCTCATCATTCAGCGTCTTTGTATGTGGCCCATCAAGTGACCGAGCCTCCAGTTCCTGTCCCCCACAAGCTTCCTGTGGCTTCCTTCCCCAGTAAAGTACCAGCGACCAAAGAGATATGGAGGATATGACAGACATGTGTTCTCCTTTTCACTGGTTTTTTAAAGGGCGTTTGTGTCTCTTTGTGCATATGCATGTTTGTGTGTGCATGGGTGTCTGTGTATGTGTGCATGTGTGTCTGTTTATATGTATATGTGTGTGTGCCTGTTTGTATGTGTATATGTGTGCTCTGTGAGTGTGCATATGTGTCTCTGTGTACATGTATATGTGTTTGTGTGTACATGTGTGTGTATATGTGTGTCTCTTGTGCATGTGTATATTTGTATATGCCTGAATATATGCATGTGTCTATATATGTACTTCTGAATATATGTGTGTGTGTGTCTGTGTATATATGTGTGCATATATATGTGTATCTATGTGTGCTTTGTGTATATGCATATGTGTGTCTCTTGGTACATGTGTATATATGTGTGTCTCTCTCTGTGTATGCATACATGTATATATTATCTGTGTTTGTGTGTGTGTGCAGGGTGTGGCTGCTCTAGAATGGTGAGGTGTATATATGTGCATGTGTGTATATATATATACACTTGTATATGTGTGTCTGTGTGTGTACTTGTGTATGTGTGTATATATGTGTGTGTATATGTGTATATCTCTGTGTATGTCTGTATACATGTATGTATGTGTATGTGTGTGTGTGTATGCAGGGTGTGACTGTTCTAGAATGTAGAGGTGTGTATGTGAGCCTGTGTGTCTGTGTGTGTAGATATGTACATGCATATTTGTGTGTGCTTGTGTATGTGTGTGTATATATGTGTGCATATGTGCGTGTCTCTGTGTGTGTCTATATGTGTGTGTGTGTGTGTGTGTGTGTGTATGTTCAGGGTGTAGCTGCTATAGAATGGAGGGGAGGAGGCTTTGAGAGGCCATTGTATGATGTTCTGAGGTAAGGCCCAGGCTGCTCTTGGAAACAGGATATTGAAGATGTCAGGGACATGGGGGCATTTGTGAAGAACTGTGGGCATGGAGTGGGCCATTCTAGGAGAGAATCTATGTGCCTGTCTGACAGGCAGAGCAGGCTTTATCTTTATTATCAATCAAAGCCAGCTGGGGGTAGGGACCCTCAGCATCTAGAAGCACAGCTTTTGGGAGGCAAATTAAGACAAAGCATTAGAACCAGTTCCCAACAATGCCAGCCAGCCAATACCAGTCCATGCATGCTTTTCCCATGGTCCCTGTATTGATCACTTTCCTGTTGCTGTGAGAAACTACCATGATCAAGGCAACTTGGAGAAGAAACTAGCGGTCTGCTTCCAGAGCATTTGAGTCTATAATGGTGGGCAGCACGGCAGCAGGAGGCAGGCACGGCAGCAAGAACTAAAAGCTCGAGTTCTGAACTGTAAACACGAAGCAGAGAGAAAAACTCAAGTAGGTGGGGTTTCTGCTCTCCAAACTTTTCCCCAGTGATGTAAGGCTGTACTACTTAAACCTCCTCAAACAGCACCACCATCTGGAGACCGAGTGTCTGAATACCTGAGTCTGTGGGGGACCTTCTCAACTATACTATTACATTCTCTTAGTCTTTTTCCACAGATGGTTGGTTTGACTGATGTTTGACTAATTCTGCATTTTGTCTTTGTGTCTCTTAATTTTCTTCTCAATCTAGACCAGTTCTCCTTTGTTTTTCTTCCATGCTAAGATCTAGCCAAGAACCCAAGCAAAACCTCTTGTTTGGGATGCTTCTGTTTGCAGGTCATACTGTTAACTGGCTACCCTGCCCTACTTCCTTGTGTTGAAAAAGAAAACTTCATTGCCGTCTTCTGGCTCTGGAGTCACGCTTACGTCCACCAATGCTGACACCCATCAGTTAATACATAGAGTGGCTACTTGGTATTGCACTCTGCCAGCCGGGATGGTGGCCCCAGGACATCCAACTTCACTTCCTAGAGGCGTTTGCTTTAGTGGGCTGGGGCTCTCTGGTGACCATGATGGCTACTTGAGAAATGGCTTCCAGAAGGCTTGCACAAGGCCAGTTCCCACTTTCTACACCTACCCTGAATTTGTTAACCAACTTTTAACAAAGAAGAGCTGTCCACATCATCTGCTCCAAACTTACAAGACACAGAAGGATCAGGCGAGTGTCCTGTTCCCTCCCCAACCCCCGTAATTAGCAATTGTCAGAGTGAGGCACAGTTAGTCAGCACAGAAATGCTCTCCAACGGTCATAAGTGAGATTAAACCTTTTTCATTATTCTTCGGCATCGTGGAAATGAACAAGGGTGCACACATGCTTGTGTGTGTGTGCTGAGGGCAAAACTCGGGGTTAGGTAAGCACTATTACTAAGTCACACCTGGTCCTGGAATTAATTCTCTAAATTATACACATTTGAACCTGTTGCAGGTAGGGGGCCTGGACTGCCCAAGAGGGTCTCCTCAGCTCAGTGCCCTAGGCCATGACCTCTACCTAGTCTCCGCTTCTTTCCTTAACTTTTTGCATAACCCAAATCCTGTGTGCACACACCCCCTTCCTTCCTTTGCTCTGTAATCAGTCAGCCACAAGCAGGTGGGTCAGAGCTGTGTTCAGCCTTATGGCCGGGACTCCCAGCCTCCTCAGAAACACAGAAATGAAAGTTCTGTTTTTAACCATGAAATCCCAGGTCCTGTTCACACCTACAGTTCTCGTTTGCTATTTAACCAATTAGATTCTGCATAGGCTAGCTTTTCTGGGGCAATAATAACTGGGGTACCTTCTCAGAACTGTTGATCTCACACAAGGGGGGGGGCCGATGGCAGAAGCAACACTGATAGTGGGGTCCCCACTGATCCAATGCTATCCATGGCCTCTGCTGTTCTAGTCTCTGTGAAGAGGTAGCCCGCTAAAAAAAGGTCCACTCTGAATATTGCCCTCACATCATTTGGAGTTAATCTTTTCCCCCCTCTGCTTGGTTATTGTATAAATCTCCTATAAGCTTTATTATGTTGGCTTCTTTTTAAAGGATACTTTGTTTTAAAGCTGAAGGTTATTTTTTTTTTTAAACATGGAGAATTGCCACACCAGTCTGGCGTCAA
This sequence comes from Apodemus sylvaticus, assembly GCF_947179515.1. Lineage (NCBI taxonomy): Eukaryota > Metazoa > Chordata > Mammalia > Rodentia > Muridae > Apodemus > Apodemus sylvaticus. The sequence goes on from NC_067490.1 coordinate 8,829,967, forward strand.
CCGCTACAGCCAAGCACATTCGGGAAAGTTAAAAATCTACCTCCCCGGAGCTCCTAAGTCACTATTTTTTTTATTAGTTTCTTATTTATCTTTCTAGGTCATCTTTGCAACTATAAATAGCCTCGTGTGTATTCACGTTTTGCCCTTTTCCATACAAAAGACGGCACACCACATATCACACCCTGCCTCTTCACAGTAGATCTGGAACATGCTCCCATCTCTGGAGTGGTAGGGGTGCCACAGAGGCAGCCCAGCAGGGTTTGCTGTGGGGATGCTGGCAGCAAAGCACTATCTGGACTTCAAGGCATAGATGCTACTGAGACGGTGAGGGTTAAAGTTTACCCCAGGCTCTCACCAACTGGGGGACTCTGAACTAGGCTCACACACCTTACCCCACTAAGCATTTCTTCTTCTTCCTCTTCCTCTTCTTCTTTCTTCTTCTTCTTCTTCTTCTTCTTCTTCTTCTTCTTCTTCTTCTTCTTCTTCTTCTTCTTCTTCTTCTTCTTCTTCTTCTTCCTCCTCCTCCTCCTCCTCCTCCTCCTCCTCTTCTTCTTCTTCTCCTTCTCCTCCTCCTCCTTCTTCTCCTCCTCCCCCTCCCCTGCTCCCTCCTCCTCATTATTATTATTATCTTATGCATATGGGTGTCTTTCCTGCACATATGCTTGTGCACTATGTGTATATGTTCAGTACCCTCAGAGATCAGATCCTCCTGGGACTGGAGTTCTAGAGGGCTGTGAGGAGCTACACGGGTGCTGGAACTCGAACCTGGGTCCCCTGGAAGAGCAGCCAGTGCTCTTAACCACCGGGTCATCTCTCTAAGCCCCATCTTCTGAAGTTTTGCAGTGTAGTCTATTGGCCCCCAAATTCACGTCCACCTGAACCCATGAATATGAGTTTGTGACATTGTGACATTTGTGACATCATGAATGTGAGTGTGTGTCAGTCTTGGAAGGACTGCTCAGGGAAGGGTGAGGTCACCCTGAACTCAGGGGGAGGTCATGTGAGAACCGAGGCAGGAGCCGTTGAGAGGTGGATGAGGCCAGGACACCAAGGTCGTGGAGAGCACTGGAGGATCCTGAAGAGCCAGGAAAATGGAGTCTCCCTGGAGCTGCCGGAAACACCTTGTTCTCCTGTGTTTGATCTGAGCCTCTGGGTTACAGAGCAGAGGGAGAAGGGTTACCCAGTGTTTACCATGGTCCTGAGATCCAGGTGGGGGGCTAGCTCCTTCTCCAATACCCCAAGGTGTTGTTCTCTAGGTGTTCAGAGAACATGATGCAAAGGTGATATTCTGGGGGTGGGGGTGGGGAGGGGACTGGAGAGATGGCTTAGTGGTTAAGAGTACTGCCTGCTCTTCCAGAGGTCTGGAGGTCAATTCCCAGCAACCACAAGGTGGCTCACAACCATCTATCATGGGATCTGATGCCCACTTCTGGCACACAGGGGTAGATGTAGGTAGAGTGCTCATTTATGTATATAAAATAAATAACTTTTTTAAAAAAGTGACATTGCATGGAGGCCTGATTAAAGCTGGGGCAGGGTAGCAGCCATGGCTGGCACTCTTTAGTGTCTTTTTCTGACTGGCAGAAGGGGGCTTCCAAGATGGCATTAGGGCTGACATGAGAATCAGGCACATTCACAAAACATGCAGGTCAACATGGGCTCATGGAGTAGAGGCCACAGGGTGGCCAGGCACCTAATAGGAAATGCCACAGCTAACTAGTAGTGTGGATGGTGGGGCCGGAGGCCCTAAGGAAGGCCTGAATGTGGTCACCTTACACGGGTCCCCAGCCTTCCTTATCGTAAGTGTTTCTGTAGTGTTACAGACACAGAACTTGTGGGGCCATATACACATTGGCATTCTTTAATGCCTGCTCAGTCTTTCTTCTCTTGTGGCTGACTGAAAGCCTGGTAGGAGTGAGAGATACCTGAGATAGGAGGGGTAGCCTGAGGTACATTGAGACCACCTAATGTTTGCTTCCTGAAAAGGACTCTGGGTGAAGGTTCCTGGTTAAAATGCCACTTAAACTGGGGTCCCCTGGGCCACCACAGTACTGGCCCTTCCTCCTCTGGCATAGTAGGAGTTATAGAACGAGGATCTGGGAAGGGGTAGAGGCAGGTGAGTGGACAGACATGTAGACAGGCAGACAGACATGGGGGCAGAGTCATGAGGGCAGATTAGGGGCATCACAGAGAAGGGCAGAAAGGAGGAGAGAGAGAATGTTGGGAACAAGAGTGGGGGAGGGTGTGGGAAAGGGGGAGGGGAAGGGGATGGAGAGGGGAACGGGAATGGGGAGGGGGCGGGGAACGGGGAGAGGGAGGGGAACTGGAGTGGTGGGCAGTCCTTTTATTTGCAGCCCACACCTGGCCTGGTGCATCTGGTAGCAACAGGTGATGGCTGATGACGTGTGATGTGATGACATGTAATGTGATGATGTTAACACAATGACGTAAGCCAGCCTTGCTCAGCCCCTGGGAGGAGCCTAGGGGAATTGCTTGCGAGCGATTCTTTACTTATGGAGGCTTCTCCAGGGTCTCTGAACTCCCTAAGGTTCTCCAGGAGACACCTCCATCTTCCTGGGTTGGATTCTATGCTATAGTTAGGACTAGAAGTATGTGTGGGACAGGACTCAAATAGACTTTTGAGGCCTGGGGGCCACTGATCTTATTTGAGGGTGAGCATCTGAACCCCTTCCTTGAAATGGCTATGTGATGGGGGCCAGGGGGTGGGGGAGGGGACGCAAGTACAGAGTCCACACCCTAAGGATCTTTCACCTCGAGCTGGAGGATGCCGGGTCCTTGGTCACCACGTGACCCCAGGCATGTGAGTTTTCTAAAACTGTCCTCTTCCCTCGCGTTCCCACCGGTTTTAGGAGCCAACATCCACGTATGTTTGACGCTAATGGAAACTCTGCCTTGTGACTCGTAGGGTGGCTCGTGGGGGTGGGAGGTGGAGGGGAGAACACGTGACGATGGGGAGGGCCAGGGTCAGGTTGCTTCACTGCAGGCTGGGTGGGAGGGGCCTCCTAAGTACAGTCCTCGAGCTGTCTGACCTGCACTCTGGGCTTTTGAGTAAAGATGAGGTATAGCAGCAGGAAGACCCTCTTGGCAGCCAGCTTGGGGGCGGGGGTTAGGGGGGGTCAGCCTTCAGCTGGCCCTGCTTGCTGGGTGGGAGGGACTCTAGAATTCCAGGCATTTGGCATAGAGCAGCTGCAGGGCACACACACACACACACACACACACACACACACACACACACACACACACAGCCTCTGCTAATGTCTGCCTGACAGCTCAGCTGCTCAGAAACCTGGGAAAGGCTTAGGGTCCTCGGAGAGATCTGAGGAGGAAGGAACAGCCTTGCCAGCCTTAAGGGCTGCCCTCTTCTTTGTAGTTTCTTCCTGTCCTGGGTTTCAGTGTTTTCTGGGCCTCCCCGGGGCTGCAGAACTGCTTTCTGTGCACTCATTCCCTTAGCAAATATTTACCATGTTCTCTTCTTCCTCCGCTTCCTCTTCCTCTTCCTCCTCTTCTTCCGGTCTTCCTCCAACTCCTTTATTAGCCCTTGACTAGCACGGCCAGTGGAAGCCTTTACCTTTCTGGGGTGCATGTCCCATTTCCATGGCTGGGAAAGGATTCTGGCGCAGGTCCCTGGGAGCCATGGCCCTGCTCCACCGACTGAGCGACGCCTGCTACCTGTTAAGCTAGAGGCAGCAGCATGGCTAGGAGCCGAGCCCAGGGCAGGTGCTGTCTCCTGTTGTGGAGGCTGCAGCATGAACCTGCAGGAATCCAGAGCTGACTGGGGAGGGATGCAGGGTCTGGTGCATTTTGTTGCTGAAACTAAAGGCCTTTCCTCGGGGAACCAGGAGAATAGAGCTTGAAGTTGAACAACATGCCGCAGCCACAGCAGGTACAGCGGGGGAGGGCAGGTGTATCTCCTTGGAGATGCTGTTAAATGCCAATCAGAGCAAAGAGGACAGAGGAGCTGAAGCTGGGGATAGCTCAGCTGCTAGAGGGCTTGCCCAGGATGCTGAGGCCCTGTCCCCAGTAAAACAAAAACAAACAAACAACTGGGCAGGCTATTCGAAAGGTGGGACTTAAAGAGACCAAGGGTCACAGAGTCCTCTGTGATGACAAAGTGTCTTTAGGCTGTAGAAAAGGGCTGTAGAAAAGTCCTGCGCACGTTCTTTGACACTCGCCCTTTCCCTAAACAGCCTTTCTCACAGCTGGACTTCAGGAGTCCAGGCCTGTTCAGAGCCCTCCTAAGGGTTGGGCAGTCTAGGTAGATACATGGTGGTCACAGCAGACCCTGGGCTGTCTTTCTTTGCCCCAGGAGCTTGTCACATCCCTCCATTAACCACTGGGGGCATGGTCTAGAAGTGAAATGCTTCTGTGGTCAAGGTCCTAAAGGCAGTAAGGAAAATGGACGGCAGCCTCCTTTTGGCCTACACCAATGTGGGAACCCTCCCCCACACACACACCTAAAATCACAGAAGATGAAAAGGCGCTAGTGTGTGTGTGTGTGTGTGTGTGTGTGTGTAGTATATGCTCTATGGTATGCATGTGTGTGTGCTCTTGTATGCTTATGACTTTTTTGTGTATACATTAAAGTGGATGGGCTGTGTGTGTACATGATGTGTGTAGGTATGTGGGAGGGTGTGGTATGGTGGTGTGTGTGTGTGTGTGTGTGTGTGTGTGTGTTTTCAAGAGCATGTTTGAGAATGCCACATATAGGTATGTACATGGTGTTATGTGCACACAGGAGTATTGTGTCATGCATGACTGCATGTGGTATTGAGTTCGCATGGATTAGGCACATGAGGATGTGTGTGTGTGGCATATGTATGACATATGATTCTGTGCATGGTCTATGCCCATGTATGCTTGTGTGAGTGTGTTATGTGACCGTGCAGTATGTATGCAGTCTACTGACACATGTGTGCTTATGGCCAAGTGTCATTTGAAGAGTGACAGAGGAGTCGAGGAGCTGGAGCATCTAGCTCAATTTGCCTGGCACGCTCCTGGACCAATCCCCAGGGGGGAAGAAAAAAAAGAAGAAAGAAAAATAAACAAATAAAGAGCAATGGAGTGAACCCGTGCATAAACCATACAGGATCAGACTGCTCTATTTTGTAAACTTGGACTGAATCCACCCACCTGTTCTCTACCAGGGTGCAGAGAGCGTGTGCTTAGAGGCCAGGCAGGTATGGGTGCGCGGCCAACAGCCTAGCTTCTGGGTGTCAGTGTGTCTCTTCTCCCAGTGCCAGCCAAGTTTCTCACTGACAGGGAGGAGGGGTGGCTTCCTGGAGGCCTGAGAAAGAGAGAGAAAACTTTGCCTGAATGAGCAGATTCCAGGGGAGAAGAAGGGAGAGAAACCATGGGTAGCACTAGCTCCCAGAAGCAAGCTTCCTCTGGGTGGCCTGCAAGGGTCTTGGGAAATGAGTGACCCAGGCAGGGAAGGGTTAGTGACAGACAGGCATTGGAGCCTGCCACAGGATGCATGACCTGTAGTCAGCCATCCAAAAAGAACTAAGATGTATGTCAGAGTGGGTAAACAGTCACTGAGTGGTGACTTAATGGCTAACAGGACTCATCCTGGCTGGGGGTGATTTCCCAAGCCTGGCGACATTACTCAGCAGTCCAGTGTGGACAGAGGCGACTCAGGGTTTACCTAATGTTTGCAAGATGGATGAGTGGTCTGAAACACAGTAAAATGTTACAAGACAGTCCAGGCTTTTCAGACGATGACAGTTTCATTACCTGCCCTAGTGATGTCATCACCGTGACCACCACCAAAAGTAAGAACGTGGCCACCATTGCTGTTATTTCCCTCTTAGCACCACCATGACCATGACCAACAGCAGCAATGTCACCATCAGCACCAAAACCAATGTAATGACCACTATCACTATCCCTGTCACCATGACCATGACCAACATCAGCAACATCTCCATCAGCACTAAAACCAATGTAATGACCACCATCACTACCACTATGACCATGACCATGACCAACATCAGCAACATCTCCCATCAGCACCAAAACCAATGTAATGATCACCATCACTACCACCATGACCATGACCATGACCAACATCAGCAACATCTCCATCAGCACCAAAACCAAGTAATGACCACTATCACTATCCCTGTCGCCATGAACATGACCAACATCAGCAACATCTCCATCAGCACCAAAACCAATGTAATGACCACCATCACTACCACCATGACCATGACCAATATCAGCACCAAAACCAATGTAATGACCACTATCACTATCCCTGTCACCATGACCATGACCAACATCAGCAACATCTCCATCAGCACCAAAACCAATGTAATGACCACCATCACTACCACCATGACCATGACCAACATCAGCAACATCTTCATCAGCACCAAAACCAATGTAATGACCACCATCACTACCACCATGACCATGAACAACATCAGCAACATCTCCATCAGCACCAAAACCAATGTAATGACCACTATCACTACCACCATGACCATGATCAACATCAGCAATGTCACCCTTAGCACCAAAACCAATGTAACGGCCACCATCCCTATCACACCACCGTTGCCACCACCATTACCACTATTACCAACATCACCACCAAAACCAATGTAATGACCACCATCATTATCACTGTCACCATGACCATGACCAACATCAGCAACACCACCATCAGCACCAAAAACAATGTAACGGCCGCCATCTCTATCACACCACACTTACCATCATCACCACTACTGCCAGTACCAGGACTGTATCACTGTCCTCCACCCTCGTACCATTACCAACATCAGCAGCATCAGTGTCACTACCACCAAACCTAACAACATGACTGACACCCTCACCATCCCCAGTGACCGCTAGTACCAACATGGGCACCATCACATCCTCTAGACCTAAGAACATGACTGCCACGACCATTACCACCAGTGTTGCCGCTGTAAATATCATGATCAGTAAAACCATCACTAGGACCATCATCATTATCCCACTACAGCTACGACCTCCAGTCATGACAGCAACAGGGGAAACAACTCGATCTTTGCCCACAGTCTTCTCTGTGCATCTTTGTCTTATCTATGCCATGCATAGAAAACTCCCTGTCAGGTAGGCAAGTATCACACCAGACCCCCGCACCTTTGAGCTTGGGTTGGGATTTCAGCCATTTGCATGCAGGGAAGAGCATCAGAGGCAGGAATGGCAGATGATAGACGTCTGTCCTCCCTAAACGGTCCCTGCCCTGCTCTCCTTCCAGGAGAAGACTCCGCTGGAGGCCCTCCTCCCATAGCTCAGCCCTTGTTTTGACAGTACCTTTCCCTCCTTTGCCCTTTGACCTTAGGTGTGGCTCCATCTCTCACAGATCCCCTTGATGTCCTTGGAGAGGTAGTTTCTCCACAGCTTGCCACCGACCCATATAGCTCGCCTCATAAGTTCCTCTCTCCAAGCCACTCCGCATGGGCTACCTGTTCACATTAGCCCTTGGAATGACACCCGTCCCGCAGAGCTGCAAAAACAGCAGTCACAGACCCGGCAGCTCCCGGACGAGCCTGGCACTCTTTCAGCCCCTGGCGACACATAGGCTCAGAGTGTCAGCCTGTGCAATGTCTCCCAGCAAGGCCTCAGGCAGCTAAGGCAGACATGAGGGCCCACCCTCCACCAGAGGTATACCCTACAAAGGCATTTCCTGGCCTGGCACCATGAAGGGCCACAGGCGTCTGGTGTCTGAGGTTTTGTGGGAGGAGTAGAGGAGCCTCTCTCTGCCCTCTACCTCAGGACAGAAACAGGACCTCCGTCCTTGGGCCTTCAAGAGCTTTCCATCAGCGCCACCCTCCCCGCCCTCCTTCCTGCTTTCCTTCCCTGCCCTTCCTGTACCCCCACCCAGTTCTCTTTTCACAAAAGTAGCTCCCTTGTTTCCTCCCTCCCTCCCACCCTGACCCTGGCGCTAGGGACAGTCCCGGAGCCGCCATTGCTTGGATGCCAGAAACTTCTCCTGAAGTCAGTGGCCATGACCTTCCAAAGAAATAGAACAAAAAAGGAGGCAGCGAGACTCTGGGATGGCCTCTTCTGTCCTGGGATCCAGGATAGGAGGCCAAGGGATGCCTCGTCCCCAGGAGGGTCTGTAGCGGCCAGTATCCTAAAGCGCATGAGGGGGACTTGGTTACAGTTGTCCAGACTCTTCTCAAGAGTGTCCCCGTTCTCGAGCCTCTGAGATGCCTTGACTCTCAGCATCACAGGCCCCTGGTCCTGGGGTGTTTTCTGAGCCAGGGTGCAGGTTGACTCCCTAGGACTGGCTGGAGATACAATGCTAACTTCTGGATGATGCAGTGCAGCTCTTCCCGGTCTACGAGGTCCTAACTGCTCCCAGGATCCTTTGCACCCCACGGACTTCTAGACTTCAACCCTTCTCAGGATGGCAGCCTCTACTGCTCATTGTCACGTCTCGGCCCCCTCTTCCCACCTCTCCTTAATCTTTTCCATATTGACACACCAGGTTCCCAGCGCCACCTAAGGCAGGTCACCCAGGCCAGCCACAGTGTCCTCCCAAGCACCATCTCCCTTTAACGTCACCAATGGTAAGGGACTGGTCCTCAGTTGGTGCCTCTGTTGGTCTCCTATGGATCTGAGCCCTCTGGCATGCGATTGAAGAGCCACACGGTCACCCTGCCTGGGGACAGGGAAGCTGGGAGCAGGCCTTGGCTCATGTGGAGCAGGGTGGGGACCTGCTGCCTTCACAAAGGCCTTTTTTTTTTTTTAAACCAGTGGGAGGATGCTGTTGCTGGCTGGCCAGGCCCTGTGGGACCCACCCGGTGAAACACAATGGGCGGCTTGTGCCTCAGGCCACCTGATCCTCTTGGGCTCCAGGCCTGGCGCCACTGACAAGGTGAAAGTGGAGGAAAGGGTCAGTCGAGGGACTCAGTGTCACTGTCAAGGTACACACGGGTGACAAGTACAGAGTCCCCAGAGGGGCTGAGTGTGGTCAGCAGAGAATGGTCCCTTAAAGATGACTGTTCTGTTTCATAAAGCCATTGTGTGTATGCGTGCGTGCGTGCGTGCGCGCGCATGCACACGCGCGCACGCATGTGTGTGTGTGTGTGTGTATGCGTGCGTCTCCATGTACAGGGAAGGTGGGTGATATAGGAGGGTTAACTGACTTATCTCTGGAGGTTTGGGGTGCACAGAGCTCTGCTAGGTGGGAAGAGGGAAAGGAGGGTTCAATCTTAGAGAGACGGGCTGCCTACAGCTGGCTGTGCCCACAGAAGATGAGAGGTGTGTGACCTCCCAAAGCTTAGAGGCATGGAGACAATCTCCCTGGAGCTTCAGGGAGGAGAGAAGCCTTGTAACACCTTGACCTAATCAGTGGACTGACCCTGACACCCCCCCAGAACCACTGGAAGCTAAATCAGGGCTTTGGTCCTTTAGGTCTGTGGGCCTTTGCCACAGCAGGGACAGGAGATTCAAAGCACACGGAATGTCTTCTCTGCTCTTAGAGATCTTCTATAGGTGTGGGACGGGCCACCTGAACCTGGAATTGTCCAGTCGGTGATCAAGAATGTGAAACCCCCTCCTGCAAAGCCCTGGACCAATGAATGTATTTAGGGCTCAGCATAATACAGCCTCAGAGAAGGACAGGATCTTCACTTCAGATGGGAAGCTGAAGCTATCAGGACACTGGCTCAGTCGGTCCATTTGTGTGGGTGTGGTGAGGGTTCCGTAGGCTTCAAGGGAGGCTGTAGGATGAACAGGTATAGGGTAGAGAGGTGAAGGATTCTTAGAGAGGGAGGGTAGCCCAGGGTCTCTCCCTTGGTAGAAGCATGTGGTTATAACTAGGGCTTTCTAGCTCTGCCCTTGCCTCAAGGGGTTTACAGGTGGGTGGAGCCATTGATTCCACCCATCCTAGGCTTTGGAGAGCGGGGATGGATAGCATCCCCACCACCACCCACACCCCACACCTGCTGTGGCTGTGATGGTTTGTTTATGCTTGCCCCTGGGAGTGGCATTATTGGGAGGTGTCCATGTTGGAGTGGGTGTGGCCTTGTTGGACTGGGTGTGCCCTTCTGGAGTAGGTGTGTCACTGTGTGTGTGGGCTTTAAGACTTTCATTTTAAGTCTTCTGCTAGCAGCCTACATATGAAGATGTAGAGCTCTCAGCTCCTCCTGCACCATGCCTGCCTGGATGCTGCCATGCTCCCACCTTGATAATGGACTGAACCTCTGAACCTGTAAGCCAGCCCCAATCAAATGCTGTCCTTTATAAGACTTGCCTAGGTCATGATGTCTGTTCACAGCAGTAAAACCTTAAGACCACACCCACCACAATGAAAATGCATTTCAGTGGGAGTTGGGGGCCTGGCCCTGGAGGCTCCCAGGAGGAAGGTGGCTGCTTTCTTTAGGGTGTCAGGATATGGAAGAGAGGTATAGGTGTCTGTAAACAAATTATTCTTAATATAAATATTAACAGTGAATTAGTCCCGTGGCTGTATTTCTTCATTAGCCCCCAAGAATCACACAGACAAACCAATATTTATTTAAAACTGCCTTTCAGTAGCTGAGCAATTATATGATCTACGTTTACTTTCTATGCTGATCTCACTGCCTCCATCCCCATCCCCATCCCATGAGACTTGCATATCCTTGTTGATCTGCCTCTTCCAATCCCTTCTTCATGGCTTCAATTCCTCCATCCTGCAACTGATATGACTCTCCATCTGTCCCTCTTTTCCTCTCTTTCTATCCCACTCTTCCTATGTCCCTCTCCTCTCCCTCTTGCCTTCCTCTGGTTGGTGGACATCTTGCTCTAGTCTCTCTTCTGCCCAGCTATTGGGTGATCAGCATTTATTGACAAGGCAGAGAATAAATGGTAAGAACTGTTTACACAAACTTGAGACAGGAGATTCTTGGTTATAAGCATTACAACGTCGCGTCTGGATTGAAACAAGACCTGAGGACAGAGAGATTGGCATTTGAATAACAGCAGGGTAAACATCACACAGTGCATGAAAACATCATTCCTACAGTGGGTATGGAGCACGGGCATTGAGCTGAGGGTCTGTGTTAAGCAAGCGAGTGGGTGAGCGATGTCTCAGGAAGGTCAAGGGAGCAGAGGAGCGAAGCCACTCGCCCATCATGTCCACGTAGGACCAAGGAGAGGTTGGTCCTGTGCAGAACGCAGCTGACTGCTTCCTCAGATCCTGTCCTGGTTTTTATTCGTAACTTTCCCCAAACAGAGTTTAAATACATGAAGACACTTTGCTCACATCCCTGGGTCTGGGCTTCCAAAATCAGGATGCTGTAGGGTTGAGTCCCCTCTGCAGCCCTGAGTGGGTGGGCATCTGCCCCTAGGCCTGGATGGTTACCAACACTGTGCTGGTTTGAATAGAAATGGCCCCCATCAGCTCATGGATTCGAATGCCTAATCATTAGGGAGTGGTACTACTTGAGAGGGATCAGGAGGCGTGGCCTTGCTGGAGGAAGTGTGTGTGTGTGTGTGGGGGGACTTTGGTGTTTCAGATGCACAAGCCAAGTCCACTGTCTCCTTTCTTCTTGCTTCCTGTGGATGTAGAACTCTCGGCTACCCTATCTGTTTGCCTGTTACTGTGCTTCCCTCCATGAGGACAATGAACCAAACCTCTACAACTATAAACCAGCCCCAATTAAATGTTTTCCTTTATAAGAGTTGCCTTTAGGCCTGGAGAGATGGCTCAGCGGTTAAGAGCACTGACTGCTTTTCCAGAGGTCCTGAGTTCAATTCCCAGCAACCACATGGTGTAATGGTAAACAACCATCTGTAATAGGATCCAATGCCCTCTTCTGGTGTGTCTGAAGAGAGTGACAGTATACTCACATACATAAAATAAGTAAATAGTTGGGCAGAGGTGGTGAATGCCTTTAATCCCAGCACTTGGGAGGCAGAGGCAGGCAGATTTCTGAGTTTGAGGCCAGCTTGGTCTACAGAGTGAGTTCTAGGACAGCTAGGGCTATACAGAGAAACCCTGTCTATAAAAACCAAAAATAAAATAAAAAAAATAAAAATAAAAAAAGAGTTTCCTTTATAAGAGTTGCCTTGGCCACGGTGTCTCCTCACTGCAATGGAGCATTGACTAAGACAGATCCCTCTGAAGATCTTATCCAGATCAGTTTTCCTCAGAGAAGGTAACAGCTCCAGGGCTTGAGAGAGCATGAACTGAGGCGTGACCTCCGGGGGAGGGATCAGGGAAGTTCTGATCCTTTGCCTCCTCCAGCATCCTTCCAAATGTTCACTCTGCATAGTCCTCTGTGGGCTGAGCCCCTCACACTGCCGACAGCCTGAAGGATCAGCATCCTCTCCTTTGATGCCTGGTCAGGGCAGAGTAGTGCAGGAAGTTCTCAGCCTGCTATCCACATGCTGTGTGAGGCAGCCTGTCTGGGGGAAATGGCAGCTGGCTGTATAGGATTGTGGCCCCAAACACTGTGCCAGCTCATTGGGACCACCCACCAGCCTAGTTCATCCTGCCAAGTGAATCCTGCTGCAGACAGATGTTAAATAGGAGGTTACGGTCCTGGAGGGTGTGTGGTGAGGTTTCCTCACCTAGACCCACTATATTGCCGTGGGGGAGTCTTGTCCCCTTGGGGTCTACCACCTGTGGGCCTTGGGCTCTTTCTATAAGAAGAATGAGTCTAAATACCAATGGGACCACTGGGCAGCTTCCATTCTTCCTGAGCCGCCATCTTGGGGGAAAGCCACATTCACGGCTACAGTTTGAGGCACTGACTGATGTGGGTCATCATGGAATCGGTGAGGACCGAGGCCACCCAAGGGCTTAATGGAAGAGGATCTGCCATCCCCGTTTACACGTTGATGGGATGGAAAGAAAAATGAATTTCAGTGGGAGCTGGGGCTCTGGCCATGGACTCCAGCCCGGATGCTCTCTGGAGAGAACGATCTTGGAACTCAGTAAGCTGCAGACAAAGTCACAGTGTGAGTCACCGGGAGGGACACTGGACATGCTGAATGTCCCCAGAGCTGCGGGCAGGCAGGTGCTTTGTCTCACTGTGACCCTGTGTCCAGGGCAGAGACGGGTGCAGGTGCTGGATACTCAGCACAACCTCGTCAGAGGCTCTCACTGTCTGGTCCTTCATCACCCTGATCACCTGCCCAAGTACACAAGGCAGGTTTGGGAGCTTGGGACTCTAGAAAGGACGGTCCTGCCTCTACTTCAGACTCCCCTCCTCCTTGGATCTGGACATCCCAGGTCAGCAGAAGTACCATCTGTCCCACTACCCTGTCCTTACTTTTTATTGACCCAGCAGCTCATGTCATGGGTGTCTTAGGGTTTTCAGTGCTAAGAACCACTTCCCAGGTGTCCAGGAGCATGAGGGTAACAGCGTTGTCTGTCTGTCACCTTATCACCAGCCAGGTACTCGCCTTCACCTCAGCCAAGGGGCCTTTGAGAACCATGCCCCTGTTTCAAGAAGAGAAGCCAGGCAGGTGGGGACCCCCAGGCATCCCACCATCTTGGGGAAAGAGTGAATATATTCATGACCACAGCTTGAGTGATGACTCACTGACGTGGGTCTTCATGGAATTGGTGAGGTCCGAGGTTACCCAAGGGCCTAATTGAAGAGGATCTACCATCTTTGTTTACAAGTTGGTGGGATGGAGTGGTCTGATGATCTTCTGAAGGCCGTGGGCTCCCCTCTCTGCAGCCAGCACCCCAAAGGCTGGAGTCAATCATGGCCTCTTGGAAGCTCTAAGATCTGGACAGCTGGCACCAAACTCCAGGCTCACCCATCTTGGTAGACAGTTGGCCTGTGTGTCACTACTTGTGGGCAGGGACTCTTCCTACTTCTTTTTGTGGGTCACCCACCTGCTCTCAGAAGGTCTGTGCCACAAGTCACCCGTAGCAGCCTGACCTTTTGAGACCTCAGGGGCCTCACTTTTGTAGTCAGGGCACTGACCCCAGCAGAAATAGATAGGAAAGAAAGAGAGGGTCTGTTACGCCTCTGGACGAGAAAGTTAGAGGTCCCTTCTGACTCTGTGTGGCCTGGCTTGTGACCTAAGTGACTGGCCACACATACTGGCTCTGCCAGCCTCAGAGCCCTGGCATGTCACAAGGCCTCTTTGGCATCTGACGCATAGCTCTATCCCTGGTGGCTAGAGGTCAGGTTCTTGCCAGGCTGGGTGGCCACATAGAGAGCTACAGGCCGGGAGGAATCAGACAGACAGTGGTTGGTGGCCAGCCACATGTCTGTGAGGTGAACCCATGCAGAGGTCACAGGGCTGGTGTAAGTGGGGGGGTCAGGCTGAGAATCTGATCACAAAAGGAGAGTCCTCTCAAGCTGGAGATGCTCAGGGGTGCCTGGGAGACTTCCCCTCCTTGAGATTCCCCACCCCATCCCGGCACAGACAGAATATCAAGGACACACGGCCTAGGCTGTAGTCCTGGCTCTGCCTCACTCACAGTCTCTGTTTGCTTATCTGTTCACCCAGTTGGGTCAGTTAAAGTTGGTTGACGTAGGGGAACACTCTCCTGCAAATCCCTAAGGGACTGAACGGTAATCTACCCTTCTGTCCACGGGGGACCTGTGAATGACATTATACATGGAAGAAGCTGTGTAGAGAGGGCGAGGCCACTGAGGCAAGCTGGCCTTGAGTTAGATAGGTCTTAAAGGAAACCATTGTAACTGTGGCCATCTATGAAAAAGGAGATGCTGGCCCAAACAAGCAGGGAGGCCAGGGGCCAAGGAGTTCTACAGCACCAGGGGTCGGGAGAAGCCACTCACCAGCTGCCCTCAGACCTTTGGACAGCTGCCTGACCACACCTCAGCCTTGGACTTCTGACCTCCAGATCTCGGAGACAGCGAATGTCTGTGGTTTGAGCCACCCGGCCTTCTGTGCTTCGTCGGCCACAGGAAACAAATAAAACTAAGATGCTCCGAGTTAGGGACCCACGGGTGACTCAGCACCCAGCCGCTCAGCCACCTAGAACGAGGCTGGGAAGCATGGTGGGGTAGGCGAGGGAAGGTCCCGGACACGCGGAAACGGGATCCACACAGTTGTTTGGTGGGGAGGGAACACGCTGCGGCCTTGGCATTCTCCAAACCACAGTTCCATTCGAATCAGACACTGTCACACACTGTCTGTCTGTCACCACCCCAGGTTCCAGTGCCAGCTTCCTGTCCCCTAGGCTGATGGATCCTGGGCACAAGATCTGAATTCTTAGGGTGAGGTCCTTTAACCGCCTTTCTGTGGGCCTAACCCCCTTCCTCCTGGCTTGTTTGGGGTCTCTGGAAACCTCCTTTTCCTGGATTCTTGGATTCCTGGGAGAGAAGACAGACAGTAAAGAGTAAGTGAGAAAAAAAAAAAAAACCCTTCAGCAAGATGCAAATTGCACATTGGATGCCCCTGCTAAGCCAACAGGACAACTAGTGTCTGACCACAAGTCCATTGCAGTCCCAACTGCCCCCCTCCCCCACCTCATTCTCATCCCAGGACTCAGTGAGGGGTGCAGAGGCTGTAGAACAGAAAGCTGGGATGCAGGGAGCTCTGAGAGACCGCAGTATCTTCAGAGTGTTTTCCTTGGGGGAGGAAGCATCTGTGCAGGTACAGCTTGCACAGAGGGTGTTCTGACTAAGGAGGGTGAGCGGCCTGGTAGACACTAACAGAAGGGATATGGGCAGCTCCATCAAGGGTAATTACTGCCAGGAGTTGGAGCATTTTTCTGACAGGAGGGGGATGGGCTGGGTGACCATGGTGACAATGGGTCTCTCTCTCTCTCTCTCTCTCTCTCTCTCTCTCTCTCTCTCTCTCTCTCTCTCTCTGAGAGCAGGCTGCTGGCGCCTTCCCAGAAATTCTTTGTAAGGATAAACCATCCAGTCTTTGAAGTGATTCACAACAATTGCTCCTGCCCTGAGCAGGAGGCATCAGTAAAAAAAGAGAGAGAGGGGGGGGTGCGCGGGGCAGGGGGGGGAGGGGAGGCGTGGAGGGGGCGGACACAGATAGGTTTACACAGCTCCACTAATGACTGCCCAGCTCTTTCCACCCAGGAAAGGGCTAGGCTATGGCACAGCCTCCGTGGCACACCAGGGAAGAGTCGACAGTGGCCCCTCTTTCTGACCCCCGTCTCGCAGCCACGGTGCTCACACTGAGGGCCCTTTGAGGACGCTTTTATCTCCGTGAAATTGCAGGTTTGCCGGGGTGGTGAGGGCTCCTACAGAGGCCCTCAATTAGCAGGAGTTCTCCATGACCGGGTAGCCACAGAGTGACAAGTCCACTGCTCTGGGAGCCAAAGGGAGCCCAATGGGGGAGGGATAATCCACTTCCGCTCCGCCTCTGGGGGCTTGACCTCCGTGGCGCGCGCATCATGGAAACTGCCTTCAAAGCCCGGCACCGTGGGGAGAAGGGGAGAGGGCTCGGCACCATGCGCTCTGTTGACCATGCCGCCTGTCTCTCCTGGGATGCCTGCCTGGGCTCCTGAGAGCCGTGATGTCATTGTGACTCTCTGCAGCTGCCAAGCACCCGCCGTGCAGGCCCCTCCTGGCCAGCTAGGCACTGACGCAAATCCAAAGCTTCCAGCTCGGGGCAGCTGCCACCCGCCACTCAGCTGGCAGCCTGCGGTCCGCGGAGGGAGGGAGGGCGGGCGTGCGGGCTCCAGAGCAGGGCAGCATTTGAGACAATCAGCTGTTCTTTAAAGGGTGGCCAGCGTGGCATATGGTGTTCTGAAGGTCAAGGAGAGACAGCTGCCCTAGGAGATACATGTCTTGCTTGCTAGCCCCGTCCTGCCCCTTGCCCTGTCTCTAGTGTGCCACGGGGGTCTTTAGGCTCTGACCACTGGGTAATTGGAAGGAAAGAAGGCCAGGTGGCTCCACAAACCCAGACAGGAGTGAGGGTGGCCCATGGGCAGTAAGGACCATACAGTGTTGCACTCAGTCGAGCTGCAGTGACCAGCCTTCCTTGGCTTCTGAGGAGCTGCTATCCCTATCAGAAGCCTCTCCATTCGTGTGCCTGTGGCCACATGCACATCTGCCGAAATCCAGGAGGAACGTGTTGAATGAGTTTGTGAAGGTGGATGATTGTGAAGACATCGGGCACTTCCCAGGCACCACTGAATGGGGAAAGATGTGGGAGTCCTGATCACCCTAAGAGGCCAGAAACTCTCCCAGATTGCCAGAGCACACCATTCTTCCTTAAACGGGAGGACTTTTATCCATTCGGGCACACACACACACACATACATGCCCATGAGATCCACTTAAGAGGCACATGCACATCTATGGTAACATGGACATCGCACATAGATGGTCACGATTTCCATAGCTCTGCATGCACATATAAGTTCACAGCATGTATACCCACACAGGCACATAATGAGCCTGCACTCACACACTGGTACACTCACGTGCAAGCATTTGTTCGTGAGCGTGCATGCTGTGTCACGCCCAGACTCTTCTCTTCACTTATGCTCACCTGCACAAGCAGGGCATACAGAAGCTCAAAAGCCATGGGGCAGATGGTTATGGAGAGGCAGCTGGGCCAGGTCCGAGTGGGCGGAACAAACAAGGCTAAGGATACTGACACGATCTTCAAGATGTCTTTTCTGTGACAGTCCAGGTGGACACACAAGTAGCGAGTAGAGCGGGGTGAGGCTGAGTAACAGCAACCTTTGTGAGAGGAGGGCACAATCCGGCCACGGCCACGGAGGGAACAGTGAGGTGACAGCTGGGACGGAACCCTGTGGTGTACAGAGGTAGCCCTTTGCCGGCGAGATTCCTTGAGCCACAGAGCCAGAAGGGTGGAGAGATGTAGCATCCGGGAGCTTAGAGAGCATGGCCCCTCTATAAGAGTGGGCCCCTCTGCCTCAGGGGCGGAACAAATGCTAGTCCCACCATCTCTGTGTGGGTCAGAGAGGCCAGCGGGGGGATGGGGGGGAGGATAGGAGGAAATTCCTCAGCCCCTCTAGTCTCAGCAAATATTCTCTGTCCTGGTAGACCCTGGATCCTGGAAACGTACTTCCTCAGCTTCTCAGAGATCATTGCCTCAGATCCTCAGGACAAGGAGTCTAGGACATGAAAACAACAGGAACTTTTCCAGTCAGGGCCTAGAGCAGCTGGCATTTCCAAGGAAAGTTCCAGAACAGGACAGCGGGGTGACATGGGAGTCAGAGGGAGAGCATTCCCTGTGAGCTGACAGCAGTGTCTCTTGCAGACCAGTCACTGCTGCTTCTCCATGTGGATTGAGACCGCATGAATCGCCATCTCTTGCTAGGATTAGGGTCGGCTTGCTTCCCATGTAGCGCCGTGTCCTTGGGTCACGAGAGTGAAGCCTCCTACCATAGGGTCAAGCTTCCCAGAACTCCTGCATGGAGCTGTAAGGGTGGAGGGTGAAACCACAGCCCCCTGGTGCCAGCATGGCTCTGGCCAACAGCTCCTCCATGGCCCTGTCCTTACCATAGGCCCTTGCTCCTTCAGCTGGACCATCAGGCTACAGTGTGTGAAATGCTTTGCTGCAGAACTCTAAGCAATGGGTGCAGGCCACCAAAGGGCCATTGGAGGATGCTTCCAGTAGGGACCACAGGGTAGCCATCGTAAATAGAGATGAGGTGGAAGAGGAAGGCTTAGGCAAGGGAGTTATCCTTTTCTCCTTGTTGTGTGTGTGTGTGTGTGTGTGTGTGTGATCTATTCGAGTATACATGGGTGCTGCCCTGAGTTCACTTGTGTGCATATACGTGCGGAGGTCAAAGGGCAACCTCAGCCATTTCTCCCCAGGTGCTATCCACCCACTTTTGTGACACAGGGTCTCCCTTGCCTGGATCTCACCAAATAGGCCAACTGAGCAAGTCCCAGAAACTAGTCTATCCCAGGCTGGGATCACACACGCATGCCACTATATCCATCTTTTTCCCCATGGATTCTGAGGACAGAACTCAGCCCCCCACCCCATGCTTGTAAGGTGAGCACTTTATCGACTGGCCATCTTCATAGTCTTCTAAGCAGTGATTTACACCTCTGGCACAGCCAAGATGTCAAAGCTAGAGAGGCAGGACCTGTTCCCATTCCACCCGCCATCTTGTTTCCAGCCAGGGAAGTGTCAGTCAGGATGGTCCCACTCGGAAGACCTGAACTGGCGCTGGCACTGGGCACCTGGCCCTCTTTGCTGTTTGCAGGAAAACAGGACCAGCAGCAGCTCCTGGCCCGGGGCCCAGCCCCAGCCCCCACCACAGCCCCAGCCACAGCCACAGCCATAACCTGCGTAAGCCCAGGGACAAAGGAACAAGTGTTTGGCTTGTGGTGGCCAAGTAAGGCAGCCGGCAGCCAGTTCCTCTTCCCCTGCCTGAGCCTTGCAGTTACGGAGGCCAGCGCCCTGAGAGTCAATATTCCCACACTCCAGCAGGCCCTTTGGCATAGAAGACATAAATGTTTGCTTTCCCATTAAGAAAATAATCCAAAGTTATCCTTTAAGTGGTATCCACACACCGCTGCCCTTCAAAAGCTAACACGGCTCTTTCTAGAAGGCGTGAAGAGAAGGATCGTGGGACAGCTCCCGAGTGCAGACCGCCTTTCCACAACTCTTGCCCGAACCCATTTCGTGAACTCCATGCTCCCAGGGGACTTGAAGAAAACAGATTTTGAGAAGGGAGAAGGCAAGACAGGAGGCCCGGAGCAGTGGATGAAGAAGCTCACAGTTTCAAGGCACTATAACTATACTATACAGCCATATCCCAGCATGCATCTGGGGGAGAAGAACCTCACTGAGAGACCAACCCAAGCTAACTCAACACTTCTGGGCCACCAGGTGCTTACAGACATACAGGGGACACACTAAGTCCCAGGCTTGCATATGGCCCTGCTGGCGACCAGGAAGGCAGCCAAGCACATTACTGAGGGAGCTACCTAGACACTCAAAGCAAAGAAAGGAGCGGGGTTTGCTCTCACCAGCCTCTACTAGCTGCCAAGAGAGGCCAGCAGGGAGTCTCTGGGCAGGGGAACAGCTCCCAGCCATCAGGTCACTTTCCTGAATATCACGGAAGTCTCACCAAGTTCTGGGGTTCAGTGGCTGCTCCCCTGAGTTTCCTTGGAGCCTGTCAGGACCCTATACCAGAGGGGCCAGGAGCCCAGGACTGAGGGTCTCTGGCTGCTTTCTTTAAATGATGACAAGGCACTAGGGAGCCTCTTCAGATCCAGGTGCAGCTCCACAGAGCCTCTCTTTACTCCTCAAGTACCACAGGTGTTACAGAGCAGGATTTGGAAGGAAACAGTCTGAACCTCCCAAGTCTCGTGTTTGCTTCCCATACAGGCCCAGGCCCTTCAACTTGCTTGGAGCCTATGACTTAAGTCCTTGGTCTCCAGCTTTCTTGCCCCAGTGGGAGGGTGACGGGAAATGTGTGTCTTGCAGAGGCTGAAGAGGAGACTGCGCTCTTCCACATGACGCACATTTGCCCACGAGGCCTCTGGATTCCAGGGTGGATGGAGGGGCTCCTGGGAGGGCAGGAGGAAAGATTAGGCTATGCAAATAGGCCAGAAGGAGCATGATTTGTAGTCAATCCCATGCCTCCCATGTGAGAACTCATTCGTACGGTTAAGTCTTCTGCTCTGGTCATGGGAGCAGGGCACATGGTATGGCCTGTGGTAACACACGGAAGCTTCCGTCCTCTCAGCCTCTCATTTCTATATCTCCCTCCTGCAAAGCATCCCCAGACTTAGGATTCTGTAGCCCTCTCTCCACTCATCTTTCTCACTCCTCCTTGGCCTCCCTTGAAGTCTCTGTGGATCTCTCTCTCTCTCTCTCTCTCTCTCTCTCTCTCTCTGCCTCTCTCTCTCTCTTTCTGCCTCTCTCTGTCTCTGTTTCTCTCTCTCTGTCTCTCTCTGTCTCTCTGTCTCTTCTGTCTCTCTCTGTCTCTGTTTCTCTGTCTCTCTCTGTCTTTCTGTTTCTCTCTCTCTGTCTCTCTGTTTCTCTCTGTTTCTCTCTCTGTGTGTCTCTCTCTGTCTCTGTCTCTCTGTCTCTGTCTCTGTCTCTGTCTCTCTGTCTCCCTGTCTGTCTGTCTGTCTGTCTGTCTCTCTCTCAATGTCTCTCTCTGCTTCACTGACTTTCTGCCTCTCCCCTCCCCCAGTCTGGCTCACTGACTTTTTTGCATGACCCCCCCCATGGGTCTCTAGACACCCCCACTCTCCTCTAACCCCTCCTGATCAAGGGTGCTCTGAGCCTTCGGGAGACAGTGGGAACACCGGAGAATGTTCTAGATACTTAGATGCAAGCATGGCTTGTGAGAGAATGAGTGGCTCCGAATTCCCTAGTCAGCCATGTCAGGAGGTAAATGGAGTGCACCCCTTGCCATCACAGAGCTCAGGAACCAGTCCTTGGCCCTCAGTTCCAACCTGGCAGGAACCCAACTCCATCATCGTGGGTCAATGCCTGGACTTTGGGCTTTGGTGGAGTCCAAATTGAATGTTCTTGAGATAATCTGATGGCTCCCACAGAGAGTGGGTCAGGAAGCTGCCTGGGTGGTCCTAGACCCGGGCAGGAAAACACAGGCCTTATCTGTCTACTTTAGGTGGAAAGCGGGGGCCACAGCCTCTTGGGATCGCAACAGCTGACATGCGGGAGCCAAGTGGCCTCAGTAGAAAGCCTGGAGTACTTTTCGCATCTGTCAGCAGCTTGTCGTGTTCCAAGAAGGACTGGAGTGTGGGAAGGAGACCCTTTCTTAGGGTCAGTAAACAGCTTCCGAAGAGTCCAGGTGGCCACAGTATCGGAGTACCCATGATGCCCCAGGAGCAAGCAGGAATGGCTTGCTCAACTGCGTCTGTGTCTCTGAGACTGGATTTTGTGTAACTGTCACGTAGCATGAGATAAATCTCCCCAGGCAAGACATTTAAAAATGTTAAATACTTCCTTCGCCTAAAGGTCAGATACAAGCTGGTCAATTGGACCCTTGACCCTGGAAGCTGACCCAAATAGTCCCCTCTGCCCCCAGCCCGATGGCATACCAGGAGACAGGAAGTTCATGGGAGGGTCTCCTTGGAGTCCATGTATTAGTATTAGTCCCTGGACTAATACTTTTGTACACTCTGTGAGGATGTGTCTCTGTCCTTTCTTGCCCGCCTAAGGGACCTTCAGATTGGCTAAAATAAAAAGCCAATAGCAAAAGGCACGATAGTGAGGTGGGACATCCAGCAGAGAGAGGAACTATGGGAAGGAGTCAGGCGTGGGAAGATTTGCCACCGAGATGCAGGGGAAGTCTGACATATGAAACTGCGAAGAGGCAACCTGCTGCATGGCAGAACTTAGATTAGTATAAGCTGAGTTACAAGCTAGTTGGGAACAGACCTAGCTTAAGGTCTGGGCAGAAATAAAATAAGTTCCCATGCCATTATTCAGAACAAGAGCGGACATAGAAAGGCCCATGGTTACATCCATGTAGCTAAAACACTAGAGGCCAGTCACAAGGAATGCTCGTGGCCATGGTCACCAGCCTGGCATTATAATCCTTGTTGGCTGTGCGGTGCCCTGTATCTTGGGAACCAGGTGCTGCCAGCTCTGACGCTGAGTGCAGCCTGTATCACTTGATTAAACTGTAGCTAAGCACGTCTAGTTGTCCAGGCTAGACCAAGGTAGTCCTGCCTCTCAGTTATGGTGATCAGGCCAGAAGTTGATAACCAAGAAAAATACTCAGGGATCATACTTTTCTTCTCTGAGGTCTCTGAACTGTCCTCCATGAATATCCCAGAGTTCTATGCCTGGGCCTCTCCCCAGGGTCAGAAGAGAAGGAGGGCAGGAAAGAGGCAACCCTGACTCCAGCAAAGACCCTACTTCAAGGTGGCTTCTTGCTTTCTACGGTCCTATGAGTCCTGAAGGTTCATGTCTTGGGTCTCCTTGGTATTCAGATGAACTACCAAGATGTTCTACAAAAGAAAATGACCCCAGGGCTCATAGTTACATAACTTCTAGCAGCTCACAGCCTGAACCCAATGGCAACTGAGGCTGAGGGAGTCAGTCACTTGTCTGAAGGCCAGTAGCTCAAAGAACAGCACTGGTATATGCAGAGAGCAGGGAACAAACCCAGATCTCCAGAACTCTTTATCCAGAGCAGACCCAAGCCTGCCTTGCTTAGACCGGTCTCACTGTCTGCAGAGGAATGGTCCACTGCCAACAGAGGATGGATACAGTTCTATGAAGCAGCCTGTCACAGTTCCAGTCCACTCTTGACCCCTCTAGGACAGCTCATGCCGGCCTCTGTCATTGAATCATGATGACCTCAGTAGTGGTGCTGGAAGATTCCAGAGGCTCAGAAGCTGCCACGGACTATGCTGTGTTATAAAAAACAACAAACAAACAAAAAACCCAAAGGATAGGAAAAGTTCTGAATTCTCAAACTTCCTCTTCTCGTCCACGACTACACAACAGGGTCATTCAGTAAGCTAAACTTAGTTACTGCCTGCTGGAAGCCATGCATCTCTTGATGGGATGAAGCTCTTTGTGGCCAGAGCAGATGAGTTCCTTGGAGAAGAGTATCTGCTGTGAGTCTGGGTTATACTTAGGGGAGCTAGGGCTGAGCGTGTGAAAGAAGCCCCCAGGACTTCTAGAGTTGAACAGCTTCCTCCTACACAGGGCCCACACACAGTCTATCCTTCGACCTTGTAGTAGGCGGCTGTGGGGAATGCAGGGAAGCTACGCCTTCTAACTACCAGTCACGACGCATCCATCCATGACTGACTCCATGGGGGTAGAGTTGGCTGATCTTAGAATCTGGCTAGGTTGCTCATGTTGACCTGTTCCAGGAGCCTTGGGGAAGTCAGCCATTTTGAGCAAAGGGTAGAGATAAGTGAGTGATCCCTCTCATCCTGTTGGGGGAAAACTGAGGTAATGTTGACAAGTGGGACCGTCAAGACCATCTCTGGGGTCTGGGGTGTAGCTCAGTGGTAGGGCTCTTACTCAGCATTCACCCCCTACATTGTACAAAGCACAGTCTGCTCTCCTGACTTCTTGGGTGTTATTTTGTACTTCTGGGAGAGCTGTAAATGTGATATTTTGGAGCGTAGTTGTGAGGGGTTACTGTTGGGGTGTTCCCCTGCTTGGATACTCAAATCATTATACACACTGGACAAAGGACAGACCCACCTGTTGTCTCTAGGAAGGGGAATTGAAGCAGTTGGAAAATGTGTTTCAGAGTCAAGACTGTCTCTTTTCTCTCCATTGCCTGCTTGACTTGTAGACTAGTCCAGAAAGTTTTCCTTCAGACAGGGAGCCATTGTCTTCACCATAACTGAGTGTCACCACAGGGACATGCAATAGATGCTTATGGATTCTATCGGCCAGGATTCAAATTCATTAGTTAATGTATATTTCTCTGTACTTTCTAAGTGATGTCACATGCATTGTTTAAACACCTGGGAGAATGTGACTAGAAAGTGGGAGTGCTCTGTCCACTTACTGACCCCTCAAGGGCTGACTAAATCAAGAAATACTCTTGAAGCTAAAGGTACTGCGGCCATGTCTGGGCATCAGCTCAGTCACCCTCTCCATCCCAAAGTCACTTCTCTCCTGAACCTTCTCTCTCCTCTTTCTGTCATATGCAGTGGGCGCGCGCGCGCACACACACACACACACACACACACACACACACACATTCACACACATACCTGTATGTACATGCACACATATGCATATTCATACACATACATAGTCACACACATACATGTATACACATGCACATGTGTATTCATATACATACATGTATGTACATGCACATAAAATACACATCCTCACACACATATATTCACATACAAGCATGTATGTACGTGCACATAAAATACATATTCATGCACATATATATTCACACATGTATGTACATGCACATACATACTTATTCACATACATACATATTCATATACTTACATAGTCACACACATACATGCATGTGCATGCACACATATGTATATTTACCCATACATATTCACATAATGCATACATACATATTCACACACATACATATTCACACACATACATATTCACACACATACATGTATGTACATGCACACACATACAAACACAAATTCCAGGTCCTTTCCTCCCACTGCAGGTGGACTACAAGTTAGAAAGGAGAGTACCCTAGGGAGGGTAGCCACATGGCTAGGGTGGGCCATCTGTGTAATCCTCCCTGCACACAAGAGCATCAAGAAGTGGAAACTCTGGACACAGTGAAACGTGAATGTCAGACTGTGGGAGCCACAGGACAGATCAGTCAGCTCAGACCTATGGGTAGAACAGGTTGAGGAGGCATGGGGTGCCTCATGGTCCGAGACCATGAGGGGAGAACTGGGCCTTTCGGATCAGGTGACCACAGGGCTTTCAGGACGGAAACTCTGTTAGTTCTTGGGAAGGAAGACCCTGGCTGCCTATCAGTTCTAAAGTACTTCTCGGAGTATCAAGGAGAGGCTATGACTCCAGATCTAGCTGTCTGGAATCCTCCACCCTAGACCTTTTGGGTAATAGTCCTCTCTCTAGACATCAGCTGAGCAGGGTGTTGGGCTGATCCTGACCCACGAGCTTCATCCTCAGGACCATGTGTTCAGCGCAGAACAGGCCTATTCATGGCCAGAACTCACCTGGTACTTCTCTTCCCTTTCTCTCCAGCCGGTCTTAAGGTGCAGCGAAGTAAGTCGTAGCACATGAATCACATCACAGAATGGAATAGATGCGGGGCTCTGGTGCAGAGGCTAGGGTCAGCCCACAGCACCCCAGGAGCCATGTATGAGGGTCAGACGCTTTCTTTCTGTATAGAAGCAATACGTTTCCGTTTACACAGAAGCCACACGAACAGCATTTCAGGAGATGGAAGGGAACAGCAGCGCGTTGTCCCCATCACTCACCTACATACCTGACCCAAAGGCCATGGGAAAGCCCACAAGATCTCCAAGTTCACCAGGCTTCCTCAAGCCAGCAAATCCCCACCGACGCCTTGCTGGAGAAAGCACGTCACCAGGACAGTTTCGAGGCTACTCAGGGCTCACTCTCTCTGCTTCTGTGCTTGGGGCTCAAGATGCGAACGCTTAACTTGGTCCAACCACCGTGCCTGCCTACAGACATACTTCCTCATGGTGATAGTGATGGACTCTTATCCTTTCTGAACTATAAGCTCAAATCCTCCCTTCCCTAAGTTGCCTTGGTCATTGTGTCTTATCACAATGATAGAAAGGTATCTAAGACAGCCACTTTCCTTGGGAAACTCAAAGAAGGTTCCTTGTACCTGTTCAGCCTCACCAGACAGGAACCTGTGGTGTTGTGGAGTACTGGGTGCTCCCCTTCTGTTGTGAGCAGGAAGTTTTCAGTGGCATTGACTTCTCCGTCTTAACACTGCTCACACCTCTATAAATCACATCCTGGGGACCTGTGTGTGTATGTGTGTATGTGTATGTGTGTGTGTGTGTGTGTGTGTGTGTGTGTGTGTGTGTGTGTGTGTGCGGGTGTGCCTATGCACACTCATGCATATGGAGAAAGGTTGATGTCAGTTCGTTTTCACTAGTTTTCTACCTTTATTATTTTTAAAGCAGGGTCTCTCAGGAAACAAGGATTGCCTGTACCAACTAAACAGTAAGCTCTGGGGCTCCACCAGTCACTACTAACCCCAGTACTGGGATTACAGACATGTGCTGCTTGCTAAGATCTTTTTACATAGATGCCTTTGCAGCCCAGTGTGGCAAGTCCCCTGGAGGAGACCTGGATAGGAAGGGGCCACCTTGACACAGCCTACTTGAAGGGATATGATTGGCCTCAGAAAAAGCTTGGTTTAACTACCAGGCCCGCCTCCCGCCATGATAGGGCAAGGACTCGGGGATGCAGGGACAGCTCACACTCACTGCCAGTGGGATGATGTGCCCTCACAGTGTGCCCACTGGTGTGGCAAAGCTGCTTTGTGCACCTCTGTGCCTGTCTCCTGGGCTGGAGGCTGGAGGCTGCACACTCATTTCTAGAGCTCTGATCTTAGTTGTTTAGCTAGATCTGTGGGGGAAGAAGGGCAGTGCTTCTTGCTTCCAGGTAGCCATGACCCTTAAGGTCAGGGAAAGGGCTTTCCTCTGTGATGGTGCAGATGTTGGGGTTCAGTAGGCAACCCCTGGGATTTCAAGGCTTTTGTGTTCCCAAGCAAGGAACTGGACAGAGACAAGTGGACGGTGGTAGAACCAGGGACATTTTATTAACAAAGAAGGAATACTTCCAAAGGAGGAAATGGGCTGGAGCAGGAAGGGAAGGTTATCAGTTCATCACTGCTATGCAAAGGGCAGGCTTTCACACCGCAGGTTTTCTAAGGCTTTTCCCTGCATGCTCTTCCTGTTAGCCAATATCCTTGGAGATGGGGGTCCCAGTCTTTCTCTCAGCTGAATCCTTTCACATGCTAATTTATACCCCGTGTGTAAGGTTTTTGAGATCTCACTCTGTCTTAATCTCCTGCCTCAAATAGAGGTAGCCCCTGTCAACACGTAAGAACCCTCTGCAGCCATGATTCTGGGAACCCAAAAGTGACAAGGGCTTAGCCAGGCAGGACAACCCTGGCCCCCACGAGCTACTTTGGCCCCTTTTAAGCCCCCCTTTTCTTCCTCCTCCTGGGTAAACAGTTCCTAGTATTCGAGGACTACTTTGGGGCAGGATCTGCAGGTTTTCCTAACTGGGCCAGACTACCTTGCAGGTGTCCCTCAGGGTAGCCATTGAGCACCAGGTCAAAGCCAGCCAGCTGTATGCCAGGCAAACGCACCCTGATGCTTCCACCACATCATGCAAACAGGGATGCAGATCTACAGACAAATGTCTGTCTGCCTTGCTGTCCGCCACTGAGTTAGTTCTCTTGGTAGACACTTACCTGTGAGAGTGCTTTGAAGATCACTGTTTAACACGACGCTGGTCCTCAGCCTGACTGTCGGCCACCAGCAACCATGAGCCACCTTCCAATGAGACACAGCTCGGCCAGAGAGAGAACCAAGGCTCTGTTCTGTGGGCAAAGCTTTAGCACGCGGGTTAGGAAGGGAAAATCAAAGAGTGCAGAAGAAAGCCGTAACTGTGTAGTCCGTATATACAATAGATACCCTTGTGCGTGCGTGTGCAACAGTGGCCGTCCTGCAGAGGAAGGGACCAAACAAAAGGGAGACTTCAGAGGACATATTTACCATGGTCCTTTGGCACTTCATAGCCTTGGCGCCTATGCAAAGTCATGTAGAGATGTGCTGCTTCCTCAAAGAATCTCATTTGAGTAAGCTGGTTATTTACAAATGGCGCCGGCACAGATATCAGACAGGAGGCAGAAAGTCTGCGGTGTGAAGGTGGGCCATTCTATTGGCTCTGACTCAGCAGCGTTTGAGGTCCCTGAACATTGGATCCAAACTGGCCCTGGGCCTCTCAGTCCTTTGAGCCTCCCTATCCCCGAGAGACTCATCAGAAGGATAGTCTCCACTTACAACAGGCCCTTGCTTAAGGGTCCACCCCACCACCACCCCAGCTCCTGAAGCCAGGAGCCCAGAGCCCATTTCTCTGAAGGATGTGGGGTGGGTGGGTGGCTCTGCCCACCTCCTCGGGCCTGGAGGAACTTGGTCTGGGCTGGCGCCTGAGTTTGCTTATCTCCACATAATGAATGGGTGTTCCTGGGCTAATAACAGGCAAGGAGGGGCGCCCTGAAGAGCCAGCCAGCCCCACCATCTACTTCAAAACAATGCACTGGTGTTTGGGGTCTGTACAACACGACCTCCTGTGCTTATGCCACCGTAACCCTAGTCAACCAACAGAGCCTGGGAAGAGCCTCTCATTGGAGTGTGAGGAAAGCCACTGAGGTCTCAGTCCCTACTTGAACAGTCCCTAAGGCAGCCGACATATCCACACCATGCTGGCCATCTGCAAGGGCTGCAAGGAGGAATAGCGGTGCTGGGCCGCGGCCTTTTGTGCTGCCCGGGACAGGGTAGGTTGTAGGAGAAGGGTCAAGCGTAGACTGATAACTGCTTCCTACAGCAGCAGGACTTCTTATTGGTCTCAAAATAGGTCTTGGGGGGCTGGGAGGAAACTAAGATGCTCTAATTCAGATGGGCTGAATTGGTGAGCTCCAGGTTTAATGACGAGACTCTGCCAAAAAACAAAACAACATCAAAAAACAAAAACAAATAAACAAAAACAAAAAAACCAAAAATCCCCAAAACAAAAAAGGCAAAACAAACAAACAAACAAACAAACAAAAAACAAGCCAAAAAACCCCCAAAATATTGAGGAAGACATCCAAGTTGACCTTTGGCTTCTCTGCACACATACACACACACACACACACACACTTGTACCCCCACTCACACATACACACAAATGTGCATCTTGACAAGTGGATCATCCGCTGGAATGGTGGCTAAGTCCTCCTAGTTGGACAGTAGTTGAAGTTTTGCTGAAAGCCAGGTTTAAAAGCTCCTGGGTAGGGGGCGGTCTGTCTGTGGGTCCTGACTTGCGGTCCTCTGTCAGTGAGCTTTCCTGTGAGTGTGATGTCTACCTCCACTTGCCTTTCTCCCCAGGTGCTCCCCGACACCAAAACACGGGGACCCCACAGGTGACAGACAGGCCCTCATATCTCACTCTGGTTCCAGGCTCCCACCTTCCCAGATGACCCTTCCCCAACCCTTACTCTAGACTTGAAAGGGCCAGCCAGGAACAATGGCCCTTTTAGCTACTTATGACATCCCTGGGGTTTGGAATTCTCTGTCTATAGCCTCACGGTGTTTGACTGTAAGAAACCAAACCCTTAGCAAAATTGTTAGAGGTTGAATTTGAGCACGGTGACCCAGTGGTGGCAGGTCTGGGCTAAGACCCACCTGCCCTAGCTGTTCCTGTGCTGCTGCGTGTGTCTCTTCTGACTCAAATAATATAGCAATGGGCGCTGGGTTTCCCACAGAAAATAAGAGCTTGTCTCAAATAAATGGGTTGCAACAGTAGCTAGTCACTGTTAATTAAGTGCAGACAGACAACTTACCTATTTAAAAAAAAATAACCCATTTATTAAAAGGCAATTAGTAAGGCTGGATTCCCACTGAGCCCCTGCTGCCTTGAAGAAGAAGGATCCAGGGCTGGAGAGACAGCTCAGCAGTTAAGAGCACTGATTGCTCTTCCGAAGGTCCCGAGTTCTAATCCCAGCAACCACATAGCGGCTCACGACCATCCATAACGAGATCTGATGTCCTCTTACGGTGTGTTTAAAGATAGCTACAGTGTACTTACATATAATAATAAATAAATAAAAAGAAGGATCCATCAGCCCCTTTCCCCTCCCCCACTTATAGAAAGAGGAAGTCAAAACTCTCCGGGATGTAGGCCACATAGACCATTACATTGGCTGGGCAAAGCTTCACAGTCTGTCCAGTACAGAGGAGAATGCACGGCGTGTCTAAGGACGCAGAAGAGACGTGTCTGGATAGCAGACTGTGCCTGGAGCCTCAGGCCGGCTCCCTTCTTGATGCTCACAGTCCTGCAGCCTCTCTGTGGTCCAGCCTGATGGAAGACATCCAGTCACGGCCGCCCAGCAGCAAGGATTTGGAGTCCTGCCACAGAGATGGAAAAAGCTGAGAGGTTAATTAAACTGTTTGTTATCACATGTGGAGCTGGCCTCGTAGCCAGGAGCTGCAGGGAGCCCTGACTCCCAAGGACTCTGGCTGAGTCTGGGAAGGCTGAGGGATCCAGCTTCCCGGGCAGCTCCCACGCCAGCTGGAGAAGCCCCTGGGGCGAGTCTATGGAGTAGCTTTCTTTCTGTTCCTGTAATTTGTAATTCCTTTGTTCCTCTGATTTACCAGGAACTCAAAGATGACTCTGTCAAGAAAGTTGAGGAGCAAATTATTTATATTATTAAACTATTTTCTTCCTTCCTCCCTTCCTCTGAGACAGGGTCTCTTACATAACATACTGGGTAGCCAAGGACGACCTTGAACTTCTGAACCTCCTGCCTCTGCCTCCTGGGTGCTGGCTGGGATTAGAGATAGACCACCACATCTGGGTTTGGGAAATGATGGGCGCTGAACTCAGAAGGTCACCCGTCTAGGTGACCGCTCCGCTAGCTGACCTGCAAGCCTCGTCCCTGATTTCAATTGCTAGCTGAATCTGGAAACTGTCACATCTCCATCGACCAGGGCACACATGGAAGTGATTTCTGAACAGCTCCACCGTTTTCAAATACCGGAAAGCATGGGCAGAACCCCAACCTCAGGTCCCCTCTCCATTTTTTCCTGACTTGTAACCTATCTCCAGGAGTACCAGAGGCTATAGGTGAACGCCAGGAGGTGATCTCTGGGCAACGAGCTGACATACATCCTATACCAAGGGATGGAGGTCATTCCTCCTTTATTAGAAGCTGGGGCTTCACTCCCAGGCTATGTTCCCGGGGAAACAGAGCCTGGGGAGAGATTCTTGTGAAGGTGATTTATTTCAAGAATTGACCCTAGGCTGTTGTGGAGTGAATCATGTCTCTCTCAGATTCATATTTCCTTCCTAATTCCCAATGCCTCAGAATATGACTATTTGGAGACAGGGCATTTCAGAGTAACTCAGGTAGCCTGGAGTCATTAGAGTGGGTCTGACCTAATCTGCCTAGTGTCCTCTTAGGGAGAGGAGAGCAGGTGTACAGCCGCCAGAGATGTGCACACCGGACGGAGTGTTTGCATTGCCTCTTGGAGGTACAAAGGAGGAAATTGTGTCTTGGTACTTTCGTTACGTCCTGGGGTATGGAAGGCAGCACAGACAGGCCAGCGAGGAAAGACTAGAGCGTTAGAAAATCTTCCCGGATGTAGGTAGCACGCGAGCAAACTGAGGTCTAGGAACCAGGAATTCTCAAGGTGGACAGAGTTCCAGCCTTGGGGGTAGGGGTAACTTGCTGCCTCCTAACCTACAAAATAGGAGGATCTACATATTGCTGTCCTGGTTACCTGCCTGCCTTCACATCCTGACTCTTGGGACCCATCAAGAGAGGGCAACACGCCAAGCTGTACCTTGTGCCCCAGGCCTTCCCTGTCACTCTCTGGGACCACGAGTCAACTCCTTGCCTTTCCATTCCCAGTAGAGGCCACGCCCAAGGTCCCTGAGCAAGGTCATTTCCTTGTGGTTTTTATCCTAACAAATGAACTGGCCTGTGTGACCACAGCATTCCTTAGGTGCTTAGAGTTACAGAAGAAGAAGAAGATGAAAAAAATCTTTCACCAGCAGGGCCACGGCCTTTGTTCGAGTACTAATAGTTGGTTACATGGACTAGATCAGCAGGCAAAAGGTTCATGCTTGTCTTTGGCCTCTCCTGAAACATGAAGACCCTCAGGGAAGACCCAGAAATGAAGCATCTAGAAGCTAAAGTCAGCCTTGTAGGCTGGGAAGAGATCTCCCCTTGTAGGGCACAGGGTCTCCTTTTGAGGATCCATTTCTGAGCCAGGCAGTGATGGTGCATGCTTTTAATCCCAGCACTTGGAAGGCAAAGGCAGGTGGATTTCTGAGTTCGAGGCCAGCCTGGTCTACAGAATGAGTTCTAGGACAGCCAGGGCTACACAGAGAAACCCTGTCTTGAAAAAATCCACACAAAAAAAAGACAAGGCATTGAGGATTCATTTCTGAGTAGCATCCAAAGTCAGCTTTGTCACCTCAGTGTGCGCCCCAACTTTCTCTTCTACACATGGAGGGCACGCACAGCTGTCCAGAAGCAGACCTATCCAAACCCAGGCAGAGAGCCCACGCTGTCCTTCTTCCTTATACTGTATATGACACCCACTTCCTGCCCAGGATCCCGGACCTGCCCATGTACAGAGTCCCCCTGGGATCTTAGTCGTTGGGAACGGATGTCACAGACAGTTCTGCAGGAGGTCCAGCTGGCCTGCAAGTGACTTCAGTATCTCTATCCTGTCCTGACTGGAGGTCTTGAGGAAGGAGCTTCCTGACTACCTCTTCCACATCCCTGCTGCACTTATAAACAAAACCAGGCAATTCCATAGTAAATGAAGCTGTCTCCTCAGGTCTTAGGACGCCACCAGGCATCTTCAGCCCTTCCCATCCCGCAGAGGCGGGGCCAGAATACCACATGGTTAGACAACTTGACTACCTCGAGGACAGCTGGAACCAGGTCCCACCATGTCTCTCCCAGATCTCTTTTCAAAAGAGATTCAGTTTAACCTCCCCTGGGAACTGTCACTCCCAACACCCAACTCCATCTAGAATGCCCTGGCCATCCTTGTCCATTAGATGATAAAGGTCGGCTGAGAGGGGATAAGACTGGGATCCCAGAGAGGCGTGTGTATGCATGTATTAAAAAGCAACCACCAGCTCCCTATTGTTTCTAGCCTAGGACAGAGCTGGTTAGTGAAGGGGGGCAGCTATTATTGGACCCAAAGTCATGGTGGCTTTGTTTGGCAATTGCGTGAGAGCTTTTTAACCAACCCCCCACCCCCCTTCACTGGATGAAACCAGTCTCACATTCCTTCAGGTATGAACAAAAAAACTGGACCCCTTGACAGAGATGTGCACCTGCTCGTGGGGATGCTCTACAACGGTGGTGCTGAGGAGAGGAAGTGGCTCCCTTATGGAGACCTCCAGCCCTAAGCAACCATTGCACCATAGATGGCAGAGCCCGCCCCAGGCCAGCCTGGCAGCAGAATCCTTCCTGAGATCCTGAGTCCTGGGTTTTGGTGGCCGTGGTTGGAGTCATCTCTCCCTTAGGGTGAGAGCAGGGCTGACCTGCTTGAACTAGGAACAGCTGGCCCAGCTGATGTTCTGATGCACCTGGGGCTGGTCCCTTGGTGAGCAGGGGTAGGGGGCAGCTATTATTGGACCCAAAGTCATGGTGGCTTTGTTTGGCAATTGCGTGAGAGCTTTTTAACCAACCCCCCCTTCACTAACCAGCTCTGTCCTAGGCTAGAAACAATAGGGAGCTGGTGGTTGCTTTCTAATTTAAAGAAGTACTTGCTGCTTCTAACCCCTCAGAACCCCATTTTGTCTCCTTGCAGAAGATGAACCCCAGTGAGGATAAGGCGCCAAGGGCTTCAGGGCAGCAGATCCTCCTGAATGCTGACAACCCCGGGTGAGTGCCCTCTCCTGCTTAAATTAGGCACAATTTAGCGCTGTGAATCACTGCATCATTTATTTCCCACAGAGAAAATGTCCTGGGGTGGGGAAGGCGGCTCTCTCCTTGCTGTTTCTGAACAAAGCTTTTTCTTCCCTCCCATGGCATATTTTTTGATGGCCCCTCTTCGTTCGTCACCGGTGACGTCATCCTGACGTCATCCTCGCTCCCCTCACGTCAGCTGCTCAATGACCCCTCTGCACAGTGGCATGCCCCTGTTGGGGTGGTGGCACCCCACCTTCCTCCTGCCAGAAGCAAGAATTGCTCTTCCGAGGAGGGAGCAGAGCGTCAGCCCTCACATCTGCTGTTTCCTCTGCCAGCCACTCTCCAGAAGCCCCCGGGGCGACCGCAGAGCCAGCAGGCGGGCACCTTACATCTGCACCACGCTGCCATCCGCTTGGCTGTGCGTCAGCC
This sequence comes from Apodemus sylvaticus, assembly GCF_947179515.1. Lineage (NCBI taxonomy): Eukaryota > Metazoa > Chordata > Mammalia > Rodentia > Muridae > Apodemus > Apodemus sylvaticus. The sequence continues at coordinate 8,864,459 of NC_067490.1, forward strand.
ACGGTACCGCCGTTCAGGCTTCAGATCTCTAAAGCGTACTTTGTTCAGAGCCCTGGTGTGTGTCTGAGATGAAGCCTCATTTTTTTTTAAAAAAAAAGAAGCGAGATCCTGCGGTGAATACACTCACGCTGGAAGTGGGGTCCAGCGATGTTGCTTGGCAAATTACAGGTTTTCTTTTATTGCAATTAAAAAAAGAAGAAGAAGAAGAAGAAGAAGAAGCCCACCAGGAAAACCAAGTCTTTTTTTAATTCACTTGAATGGGAAGATGGGCTTTTGTGGTCACGGGAGGGGGCACCCCTGTGGACTTTTTGTGATTTACTGGGACAAAGGTAATCATAAAAATTCTTGTTCAAGCTTGACAATATAGGAGGACGGTTGGAAGAGTGGTTTCTGGCCGCAGGCATCTGTGGGACCTGCCCCAACCTGCTGGTTCAAGTGCCACCTTAGGATGCTGGCCTGTCCTCAACATGTCACAGACTCTGGGTTATGGACTTCACAGACAGGGCTCTTGGGCTCATTTCTCTCTGGTTTGTGCAGCTTGTTTCAAAGATGCCAGCCTGTTCAGGACGCTGGCTCAGTTGCTGTGGGGGACAAGGGACTGACATGACACCAGAGCCTTCCCTACCCCGGCCACAAAATGTGTGTACCTAGCAGCATCGGGCTTCGGAGGGGCCTCTCCAGGCTAGCTGACTGTCCCATAACCCCTACGTTTCCCCTGATTCTAGAGCTGAACTGGTGCTGGGTACTGACGATCAAGGAGGCACATTAGGAAGCTAGGTGCCCACTCCAGCCATGGCCACCAAACTGGGTGAGAGAGAGAGAGAGACATGTGGAATCAGGTCAGTAACTATTGACTGACAGGGAATCCTCCATGTTCCTGGCAAAGAAGTCAGGGCAGCAAGCAGTCTTGGTCCAAATGGAACATCACATAGATGGACAGAGTTTCAAAACATACCTAGAACAAACAAACAAACAAACAAACAAACAAACCATCAGTCCATTTAGGTTCAGGATGCCCACCAGTATCCTGTGAGTAGTTCTTAGAACAGTGGTTTGGAGAGCCCATAGGTTTCAGCCTCGGTCCAGTAGTTAAGCCATAGAAAGGGGCAGAGGTCCCAGCTCCTGTTCAGTACCAGAGCTCACAGCTACGTATCCCCAGGGACAGAGGACATCCCCCCCTCCCCAGGGGAGGGAGGAGGAGTCTGCAGGTGGCCTATGTTTGTTCCTTGCTCTTTCTGCTTTTTCTGCATCCCTGTCACGTTAATTTCTGCCTCTGGGCTTAACAGGGTTTGCCTGTTCCTGTGAGAAAAGAAAAGACCTTGTGGCCTTGGCTCTTGCTTCTGTCCTTGGGAGAAGACTACCTGGTCCTCTGGTGGCAGGTGGGGCCAGATAGTCCCCGAGATAAGTTGAGACAAAATGAGTGACAGTCACCTAGCTTAGAGTGTGATTTCCTCCTCTGCTTCCCAGCCTCCGGGAACAGCGACAGGTGACAAAAGTGAGTAAGAAATTAAACTTTGACATAAAACACGAAGCCTTAGAGTTGCCGGTGAGACATTGATATAATAATAATAATAATAATAATAATAATAATAAATAATAATAATAAATAGGTGCAGTCACGGCTGTGTAGGGCTTTACGCCATGGCTGTGTGCACACCCTAGCAGCTACTGCGGAGGGGCCTCCAGGATGTGTAAGAAGTGCATGGAGGTCCCCAGAACTGGGGACAAGGGGTGCCAAGAAGGTAGTAGAATCTAGTGATGCCACCGCGCCAGGATGAGAGGGGGTGTAGGGAGTTCCCATTGGGACGAGCCTGTCCGAGCCTGCGTGTGACCGAGATTCAGGGATTCCATGCATCATACCATGCCAAGTGACCTCCTCCCGTGTGACCTGGGCAAAGTGGGTGAGGAGATAGATAGTTCTGGGCCTCTCTCTCTCTCTCTCTCTCCTTCCCTCCCTCCCTCTCTCCTCACCCTTCCTTCCTCCCTTCTCCCTCCCTCCTTCTCCCTACCTGTCTCCCTCTCTCCTTTCTCCTTCCCTCCTCTCTCCCTGCTTCCCTCCCTCATTCCTTCCCTGTCTCCCTCCTTCTTCCCTCCCTCCTCCCTTCCTCCTTTCCTCCTCCCTCCCTGTCTCTCTCCCTCCTTCCTTCCTCTCTCCCTTCTTTCTCCTTCTCCTCCTCTTTCCTTCCTTCCTTTCTTCCTCCCTCCCTCCCTCCCCCCTCCATTCTCCTTTTTTTCACTTTTCTAAAACATATGTAACATTTCAGAGCAGAGAATTAACAATGGAATAGTCAAGAGGTGGGTCTGGGTGCTCTGAGTGTATGTGCGTGTGTGTGTGTAAGCCTATGTGCATGTATGTGTGTGTGCATATGTGTATATGCCTATGTGCATTGTGTGCGTGCATTTGGGTGTGTAATTTTTTAATAGACTCATCTACAAGAGGGCAGCAGGCTGGGCAGTAAGTTGATGACCATCTGTCGCTATGCGCGTGTCCTTACGGCAGATGCTCAGGAGCATGGCTGGTCAGACCCATCTCCATCAAGTTGACGAGGAAAATGGTTCCTGTCAGACTCACCTGCGTCATACCGTGGAGAACATTCAGTGACAGAACATGTCACCCTGGGATGGCAGTGACTCACCTCTGCTTGTCATTTGATGAGAAAGATGTCCTCGAGGAAGGCAGGCAGTCCCAGCCCAACCATGGGAGCATGGTAGTGACAGAATGTCCTATATCCCTCTCTCTGGCCACTCTCACCTCAGACCTGGATCATCTGGACGCAGAACAAGGGGGTTTGAATGTCATTTATAACATGCAATTATATGTAATCAAATTATAATAAATTAAATACCATCTGTGGCCTGGATCAAACATCTTTAATGAAGACTATCTTCATTCAGTGTTCATTCAGTGACCCTGGGGTCTGGGTTCAGGAGCTCCCTAGGATGTTAACTTCTGATTGATCAAGACCTTGTGCAGAACGCCACAGGTCTACATCTAATTTACATATCCATCATCTCTACACAGCACAGCCAACACAACAGACACATCATGGGAGAGGCCATTGGGGAATTCATATGGAAGACAGGGTGTGCGCATGTCTCATGCAGATAGAGCTTTCCCCAGGATATTTCCCATCTGGTTCCACGATGGGACCCCTTGGACATGAAGGCACCACACCATTCTCGTTGCCTCTTTTGCAAAGTTGATTCTCAGCTCAGTCTCTGGAGGAGGTGGGGGCTCCACAGCCCTGGCACCTCTGTGGGCCAGCCACTCAGGGGCACCGAAGGATGGTGTGCGAGAGACAAAGAGCCCAACTTCTGGTCAAACACATGGGGACATGGAGCCCGAGGAAGAGACAGATTAGCCAACAGTCCCCTCTCTTAGCCCTTCTTACTGCTGGGGACCTGTCTCAGCTACTCAGGGGTAGCTTTCTCCTCCGAGGCTTCTTTGGGAATCTGGAAACCTCTCTGACCCACTTGGAGGTGGTATCAGGATAACAAGAAGGAAAAGTGCTCTTTCTTAGCAGGAAGCTAAGCCTTAATTAGCGTTTCTTCCCTTGCCAAGTTAGGGACCCAAGGGCCAGGTATCACTGAGGAAAAGATAGCTGGGCTGAGTTCATAGCTATAACCGGTGCACCCAGGGTGAGTGTGAATGTGTGTGGGGGGGCAGCCCCATCTTCAGGGATCAAACTGCCTATCTGTGCCACCTCCACCAATAGTACCACTCCAAGGAAAGTAAGCTAAAAAGGTTGTCTGTTCATGTCTGCGCAGAAGCCCGGAGCGTGGTCCCATAACAGCCTTCAATTAAGGCTGCGTATTTGCATTTTCATTAAGATTAATGAATCATGCATGACTCACTGTGGAGGAGGAGAGGAGAGAAAGAGAGAGCTAACATACAGAGGAGCCCCTTCACAGTGATCCAGCGTGAGCAAGGACCCCCCACACTGCAGCATCTCCCAAGGGCTTAGGGCAGCACGCCCTCAAGGACACCATGTCCCTTCCTCAGCCATGTGACTCAGGGCTTCTGTTTCTCCACCCTTACACAGCAGCTTATCCCGTGGATGTCAATGAATGTGACATTAAACAAACCAAGTTCCCGGTTAGGTCTGAGAAATGCCAGGTCAGACAAAAGCAAGCAGAACCGGGTAGAACTCTAACAGAAGGATTTCTTGGAGACACGAACACGCTGGTGGTGTGTGCCCAGAAGCCTGGGTTCATGTGCACATTGATGCATTCTCTCCAGATTCCGTCTTTCTAGTCTATTCCTTTAGGCACAGGATTTCCTAGGCAACCCACAGTCCAGAAGGATACGCCTGCATGAACTCGAGAAGGTGACAGCTTTGCTGTCCCCAGGAAGGGGGTGTAGAGTATACAAATACATCTGTATGGAGGTGAGGAAGGAGGCTCCTTCCAGAGAGTGCGTTCTGGGGTGCTGCTCAGACCTGTGATGGTTGCCTAGGCCTCTCTATTCACTGACTGCTTACACACTGAGCTCTCTTTGCAACCGTGCCCTGGCTCTCTCCCCTTTTCCTTGTCTGTGCCTGTCTCTGTCCTGTGGGGTGTTCCTGTCATTTAGTCGGCTTTGAGAAGGAGCAGAGATGAAATTGGATGTTTGCCTGTTTCTGTGGGAACCAACATCCTCCCTCTCCAGTGTGAGGTGTGGAAGCGCTGGCCAGGCTAGGGAGGGAGCAGGCAGGTGGGGAGCATGGAGAGAATCACCGTGCTCACCATGGCCCTCAAGCGGCACATGAAGCTTCAGTGTCACCCCCTATATGGTGACAGTGCTACCTGGCTTTGGCCTGAGGACAATATGGGCCGTCCAATGCTTAAGGACTCTTGGACTTTAGGCCTGCAACCTATGGGTCCAAGAGCATGGCAAGGAGAGACAAATCAGAGCCTGTCACTCTTGGTTTGGGAGCCATGTCTGGTGAGGGTCAGCTGTCTGGAGGTCAGACTGGAAAAGTACAAAGGAACACGATTTGAGTACCCACCCACCCCTGTTGAGTGTTTCCAGGGACCTTGGGGACACTGCAATCTCTGCCATTGACCATGTGACAGGTGATAAGGCTTACAGGGCAACTCAAGGCTCCTGTGGGCTGTCCTTGTTTCCAGAGGCCAGGGGGTGCGCCTCCCCAGAGCACATGGCACACAGTGGAGTCCTGATCTGGCGACAGGTAAGGTTATCCAGCAGACACTTTGTTTTAGGGTCACTCTAGGAGAAGAATCTCTGGGAGCTGCTTACCTCAGGGACAGTCTCATACACACCGATAGTCCTTATCGACACTGTCACGAGATCCAGCCAGTGCCAGGGTAGTGCAGGCACCCAAAGGCACCCCAGAGACTCCTTCAACTGATGTGTGTGTGTGTGTGTGTGTGTGTGTGTGTGTGTGTGTGTGTGTGTGTGTAAGTAAAGCTATTAGCCCTGAGGAGCTGGTGCGGGTTTGCAATAGAGACTGCCTTAATTTTGTCTTCAGTACCGGCGCAGAGTTTGGCACCCAGCGACATGTCTTTTGTGCTAGCATAGATGGCACCGTATTCCTAGAGAAGGGCACTCTGGTAGGATGGTTGAGATTATTTAAATCCCAAAGCTGCTCATCAGAAGCCCAGGGCCCGTATAGACAGCCTCGCAGGCTCTATCCTTGGCCTGGTAAAGATTAGCCTGACTCTCTGAGCCTTATCTAATAAGAATGCACCCTTGAGGTTCTCTGAGGTATGGCTGGGGAGTGGGGCTCTAGGTCACTGTCCCTGTGTCCCTTAGCCACCTGCTCCATTGGTCCTGGGAGTCTCCTGTGAGAGTTGGGTATGGTTGAGACAGGAATTCCCGTATGCTTATGCTATAAGCATGTCTGCTGCTTCAGGCTGGAGAACCTCAGATCCAGGAGGCGTTGGCTTCAGGACCTGATGATATTTGTTGCCCTCTGAGAGTCAGGAAGACCACCAGCTTTAGATTTTGTAGCCTCTTCATCAGCAGAAGCTGAGGCTGAACCATCACTGCAAGGTCTAACCATTTGAGGTTGAACCATCAGCCCCTCTTCAATGCAAGGTCGGGACATTCCCTCTTTCTCTTTCTTAAGTGCCAGGAAGCCAAATCTTCACACCACTGCCTCAGAGGACACAAAGGCCCACAATGCAATGGGCTCCCCTACTGCCCTCAAGAGGCACAAGTTTGGGGAAAGTGTATCTAAAGGGGTCATATCCCGCAGGCCTGCTGCATTGGAAGTGGCAGGCCGGAGCCCAGCATGCGTATTCTGTATCCCCAAAGAACTCAAATTGGTTTTAGCAAGAAAGGGCCAAGTGTTAACTCACATAATTAGAGGTCCGGACACAGGGTTGTTTCAGGCACAGCTGGATCCAGGAGATCTCATGATTCCTTTGACAAGAGGCTCGGCTTTTTTCCAAGAGGACACAACTTCCAGAAAACATCTCTGCATGATGACCCAGCCAGCTCAGCACAGCGGCCTTGAGGCCTTAAGTCCAGCAGAAAAGAACGATGTCTCTTCTGAGGTGTAGCCATGCAGACCCGGGCCTCACTCTGGAGCAGTGTGGGAATTCATGTTGAGCCTGTGTCCTCTGGGACCGACTGAAGCTGAGGATAGAGTCAGCCCTAGGTTAGATGGCTCTGACTGCCAGCTGGCCTGGGGGTCTGCTTGGGGGGCTTGGGGAGTGAGATTCCCCACAGGGAATCAGGAAGCAGTAGAGGTGCGCTTCACAGATGAGTTTGGGAACTGAAAGGGGTAAGGGAGGAAGGGGTATAGGGCTGAGAGCCCCCAGAAGACTTGACAACCAACCAGGCTGAGTGACAGCTACTGGTCCACCTGCCCTCCACTCCCTGCAGCCAGCATCACCATGGCAACAGCAGCAGCATCCAAGGCTTTCAGTGTGCTTCTGCTTCCAGAGGCAGCCTTCACCCTCCCCCCTGCTCCCTCTCACCAGGCGTCTGCCTCAGTCAGATGGGCTTGGAGAGGCAGTTTCCCTGGAGAGCCCGGGGCCCACCAGTCCTGCCGGGTCCCAGCTGGAGACGCACGGGGCAGAGACAAGCAGGGAATGATAATTGTCCTGCCAGGCATGTGGCTGAGGCTCTACCTCCCTGAGCTGTCCTCCACAGACCTCCCTGCTCCCTCAAGAGTGGAGGGTAGATTCCATTTCAAGCCTAGGGTTCTGGGACCTAGGGTTCCAGGGCATCCCTTGTATACAAACCTCCTATCATGTGGAGTACTAGCTGTGAACTTTCCAGAAACCTCAGACCTGCCATGGAGGAACTGGAAAAACATTCCAGAACTTTCTTGCTGCTGAGACCCCAAACCAGCCCCCCCCCCTCTCTCTCTCTCTCTCTCTCTCTCTCTCAGTCAGGCAGCTTGACCCACCTCCCTGTCTCCAGGGATTCAGTCCCTCCTTGTTGACTGAGGAGAATGAACTCACTAGTTGGGTGCTTGACTCAGTGTCTGTCGTGCAGTCATGTAAAGACACCGTGCAAAGACAAGGCCACAAGGGCGCCCACAGCTCTCCCTCCCCCGTCCCCCACAGCTTTTCAGGCTGAGCACTGACAGATGTGTGTTGTCCCACGTCTCCAGCAGGCAACAGGACTCCAGCCCCTTTCTGTAGCTGGGCAGGGCTCAAAGCTAGTACTCAGAGACGGGAGCCAAAGAAGAGGTGCCCAAGAAGGTAGTGTTTCCACACTCCCTGAGCCAGGATGTCACTGACAGAACTTCACAACCCTGTTCTTTTTTGTGGTGGTAGCGGCAGCGGCGGCAGCAGCAACAGTAGCCATGTTAACCACTGGCCTAACATGGCCGGCCTACCTGACTGCATGGATCCTGGGGTCCTCTCAGCCCTTATAGGAAAACAGAATCATTGGCAATGCCAGCGTCAGCCTGCGGTTCAGGCCAAGAGTTTCTAGAATAAGCAGCACATAGACCCTCTTGAAGGTCTTCATCAGGGCCTTCATCGGGGACACCAGGGACTGGGAACGGTGGCTGGGGAGGACTGAAATGTCACATAGCCGCAGGGGGTGAGACAGAGTGGAGAGAGGTGGCTTCACAGCTTAATGGGGTAGAGTACCAACTTGTATCCATGTGAAGGGTGACGGCATAGGATAATGTGGGTACTCAGGGAGCTCGAGGGGTCCGGATGGGAAGCTTTGGCTCATGGAATCAGCAGGAGCTGGAAGGCCAGGAGTCTCTGTCCAAGAGGTCTCTAATGTGAGTCTCCAATCACTCATCAGAACGCCAGTGTGCATGGGGCAGGGATGGAACACAGCCATCAAAGATGAAATCGGGGGATCAGGATAGTGCTGGCACTCACAGCCCCTCCCTCATCACAGCTGGAAAGGGATGGGACTGGAGGAGGGAGGGAGGGGCAGGGGCTGGTGCTCCCTACAATTTTCAGAGCTGGGCTGGGCCGCGCCAGCTCTATGTACCATGACAGATGATAACACCAAGCTACCAGGAGCCTTTGTGGGCCCTGGTCAGCCTTCTAAAGGTGACAGGCTTCTTGGCCAGAACCCCAGGGACTCAAGCTCAGGGCTCAGTCTCCTAGTTCAGTTGTGCATGTGGTAATTGTACGTGAACATACATGTACAGGCATGTCCCTTAATGTGGCTACAGCCAACCAGCATGGTGAACTTCTTTGCGGCAGCCCTGATTCAGGATTTTCTATTGCTGTGATTAAAAACCCCACGAAAAAGCTGGGCGGTAGTGGCACACGCCTGTAATCCCAGCACTCTGGGAGGTAGAGGCAGGCGGATTTCTGAGATCGAGGCCAGCCTGGTCTACAAAGTGAGCTCCAGGACAGCCAGGGCTACACAGAGAAACCCTGTCTCGAAAAAACCAAATCCAAAAAAAAAAAAAAAAAAAAACCACGATAAAGCCAAGTTGGGGGGGGGGGGGGACTTACAACTCTCAGGTCACACTCCATCACCGAGGGAATGCAGGCAGAGCTCAGAGCAAGCTGGGGACAGGAAGTGAAATAGAAGCCACGGACAGATGCTGCTTCCTGTCTTGTTCCCTGCGGGTTTCCTCATTGTGCTATCTTACAGAACCCGGGATCATTTGCCCAGGATGGCAGCGCCCCACACAGTGGCCCCCTGCCCCCATCTATCAATCACCAATTAAGAAAATGCATCATAGGTGTGCTCACAGGCCAATCAGGTGAGGGCATTTTCTCAAGTGAGGTTCCATCTTTCCCAATGACTCTGACTTGTGTCAGATTGACACCAAAACTAGCCAGGACAAGCCCCACAACACCCTGCCACCAGCCCGTCAGATTCCCATCTGTACAGTGAGGTCATCTGCTGAGCCTAAGCCAAGGTCACTAGAGCTGGTCACATGCAGGGGTGTCCCTGGAAGCCCTAGGACTCTCTGACCTGGGTTTCCCAGTCCTCTCCACCGCCCATACCTCTGTGAGGCTTTAAAGAAAGTAGAGGCAGCACGGACACACAGCCCTTTACCCAAACCTTCCTCTCTGGTCACACTGGGCTCCATTCCCACACCCACTCCTGTGCTGCCCGGTTTTGTGTATCAACTTCTCACAAGCTAGAGTCATCAGAGAGGAAGGAGCCTCAGTTGAGGAAATGCCTCCATGGGATCCACTGTAAGGCATTGTCTCAATTAGTGATCAATGGGGCAGGGGCAGCCCATCGTGAGTGGTTCCAGTCCTGGGATGATGGTCCTGGATTCTATCAAAAAGCAGGCTAAGCAAGCCCTGGGGAGCAAACCAGTAAGCAGAACCCTTCCATAGCTTCTGCATCAGCTCCTGCCTCCAGGTTCCTGCCCTATTTGAGATTCTGACTTCCTTCAGTGATGAATAGCAATGTGGAAGTATAAGACAAATAAACCTTTTCCTCCCCAGCTTGCTTCTTGGTCATGGTATTTAAAAGCCCTAAGATAAGACAACCCCTGATGACGTATAGGCCTCTCGTGGGGTCTGAGTTCATGTGAATGGGCCACTGGGCCTTGTGCTCACTCAAATACTTTTGTGCCCATACTGGTTTGAGACACCATGTTTGGGCAAGCATGTTTGGTGTCTGTCTGTCTGTCTGTCTTTGTCACCCTATTCCTGTACCTTCCTAGATAGTCTGTTGCGTGCCTGGCTCTGTACTGCCAGACTGGACCCCTCAGCTGTTTGTCTGTTGCGGGGGGCATCCTGGGCTCTCCAGATGCTTAGCCTGAACCCTGGGCATGAGTTCGAACCTGTGCCCAACCCACATGAGAGATAAGAGTTTCAAGATGCACTGGAGGCTAGGCCAGAGAAGAAAGACAGCAGGACATGGTTAGGCAGAGTTCTCCTGTGTGGGTTCCACACTCCTGCACACAAGCACTGCACTTGCATGCTAGCGCTACAGACCTGCTGGAAGCTTCTGTCATTTGCCACTCCCCTGGAAGCAGAAGACACTGCCCCCCAAGGCCTTTCTGCTTGTTTCCCAGTTCCCCCAAAAGGTTCAGAGAATTCCACAAGGTCTTTAGCTTGGCTGGATGGACTTTAAATCTAGGGGCTAGCAATGTGGGTCGCTCTTTCCTCTTGGAAGACTCCTTGGGAAAAAAAGAGTCACCACTGTGTCATGGTCCCTTGTCAGGATCTTCAAGACCTATCAGGGGTGCTAATCAAGAAGTTGGGGCTCAGCAGGGCTCCCCTTAAAAACCTGGAGGGTGCACCCAGGGTCTCGGGGAGCCCTTTCTCCAGGTATCTCAGAATGACTGGGGACCGAGGCAAAGAGCATGTGCTGGGGAACCAAATACCAGCTGGGTGATTGATATTTTGAAAAGACATTGTTCAAGACAGGGTTTCTCTGTGTAGCCCTGGCTGACCTGGAACTCACTCTGTAGACCAGGCTGGCCTCGAACTCAGAAATCCACCTGCCTCTGCCTCTCAAGTGCTGTGATTAAAGGCGTATGCCACCACCGCCCGGCTGGATTCGGGTTTTGTGGGTCTGCCACTTAGGCCTTACACTGAGCCCCAGTTTACAGAAAGTAATATAGGATCCCCATCACCATGTATTTAGGGTTGGAAACACAGTCAAAAGCAATTCCACCCATGTGAGGAAATCTGGAAAAACAGCAGCCTCAGCTTTTCTCAAGTAACAGGCAGCAGCTCACTGCAAACTGCAATGGTGACTTCTTGGACACCTACCTGGGCCTGTTTTTCACAGGACAAGGTCTGTCCTTCACCTTGAGACTAAATTGGTGCAGAGTCAGCGAAACCTTTGTGAGTATCTTTAGGGAAAGCTCTTCTACTTTCCAAGTAGGAGCACTGACTCCACAGGTGTTGCCAATGATGGGTGTGTGTGTGTGTGTGTGTGCACGCGCACATGCGCGGTGTATAGCAGTAACTTCTGGAAGCTGTCTGTGCTCTGGATGGCAGCAATAGCCACTGTCACAAAAGCAGGCATGAGCCTGGAGTATGAGCTTAGCACTGAACCCAAGACAGGAAGCACAACTCTGTGTTCCCACAGGAGGAAGACAGATTGTCAATCATGCAGGGCTTGGGTGGGCCCCTTGGTGCCTCCTCTGGGTTGGTGAGATGTCAGCTAGACAGAGAGGCCGGCTCTAGTGGTTCTCAGGACTGACTCAAGCATTGTATTGGGAGAAGTTCATGGGGACAACTAGAGGGACCTGCAGGAAGTCTCATTCTGGTGGCAGAATGAGAGAGACATGTGACCCAACAATTTCTCCCTTTTTGGAACAAGTTGGGAACAGTGGAGCCTTTCATCCCCCATAGGCAAGGTCAGTTAAGATGACAAATAGCACCAAGACCCCAGAGGCCTAAAGTCATTTAGATTTATTTCCCTCATAGGGCATATCTATTCAGACGGATGCTGAGGAACTCCTCAACTCATGAACAGAACAGAGGGCAAAAATGAGGGAGAAAAGCAGGGAATTAACCAGGAGCTGCATGATGGTCCCGCTCACTTCTCAGTGACTCATGGTCTCCATGGGATGGACAAATGGACAGATGCACAGATGGACTGGCTGGACAGACAGATGGGTGGATAGATGGACAAATGGATGGATGGATGGATGGATGGATGGACGGACGGATGGACGGGTGGATGGATGGATGGATGGATGGACGGATGGATGTGTGGATGGGTGGATGGATGGGTGGGTGGGTGGATGGATGAGTAGATAGATGTACAGATGGATGGATGGATGGACGGATGGACAGATGCACAGATGGACTGGCTGGAAAGACAGACAGGTGGATGGATGGACAAATGGATGGATGGATGGATGAATGGATGGATGGATGGGTGGATGGATGGAGAGGTAGAGAGTAGGCAGATGGATGGGTGGGTGAGTGGATGGACGGACAGATAGATGGATGAATAGATGGGTGGATGGATGGATGGATAAATGGATGGATGGATGGAGAGGTAGATGAGTAGACGGATGGATGGACAGATGAATGGATGGGTGGGTGGGTGAGTGGATGGATGGATAGATGAACAGATGGATGGATAGATGGGTGGATGGGTGGATGGGAGGGTACAGGAGACTCATGGAAGGTATTGGTGAGGAGACAGGGAACCACCAGTGAGTACGGGATGCAGGGTGGGAGGTGCTAAGTTGACCCTCCCCACTAGGCTGGCCCCTGGGTCAAGTGGCTAAGAGAAGGCTCTGACCCCTGACAACACTGACCAAGCCATGCAGGGGCAACCACTCTGTGTCCCATCCTCCTGGGCAGGCCAATTAAAGATATCCATATGGGACTGAGCTCTGTAGTTGGAGAAGCTGGGGCAGGAGTGGAGACGTCATACAAGTTCTCCCTGTCTCTCGGCTCTGTCACAGGCAAACTGTCACAGAGCCCCATGTGTCACTGCAAAAGGTGACATCAGGGCTTTCACCTGGCCATCATGGTCTCTGCAGTTTTGGAGATATACATAGTATCCTTTCTGGGTGCTGAGGTACACTCTAGGGCTCAAGGGTTGTGTTGAGGAAAAGATGTGTCTTGGAGCCCTGGCCCCTTTTGTAAAATGTCCTGCAACATCTCTTTGTCACCTGGTGCAAGTCACTACAAGATTTCTATTCTCATGCTCTGGGACAAACTGTCGGTTGGGGAAGACCAAAGCTAGGGTGCCATTAGGTTTCATAGTCAATGTTAAGATGGGGAACAGAGAGGCCCCAAGAGGCTACCTGCTGTGTGCCCAGGGATACGGCAAATCTGGACCTACCTCTTCCGTCCTCCTGCACCTTTCTCCCAGACAACTCCATTTGACCAGGAGTTGAGCTGTATCAGCAGGTGGAGTAAGGAATGGAGTCTGACCCCCATCAGTAAGGCCAGCTATGGGGATGTCCTCACCTTTAGCAATGCCTGGAGAGGAATGGGCTCAGCGCTCCATTCTGGCCAAGACCCAGGGCATGTCAGCTTCTCTTAAGCTCCTCAGGATGTCGTACTTCCCGTGTGAGTGGTTGTGGTACTCAACACCATGGCAGCCGCTTTGTAGCCAACCGCATAAACCATAGGATTGGCGAGAGCCACTGGGGCGCGGCCCAGAGCCCTCTCTGAACAGCTGTGGACCTCACTCTGGACCGCTTCTTCTCATCTTGAATCCTGTTCCACTTCAGCAATGAATATTCCAGCAGAGACTGGCAAAAGAAGGTTCTAGGAACATCGTAAACTGGCTGGAGCGGTCAGGACTGGAATAATGGCAGACCCCACACATAGCTCACCCTTGGGGCCCAAATCACCTCCACCTCAACCTCTAGCAAAGCCCCCACCTGACTTCTCCAGCTTCCTCTTTCTTTCTGGGTAGAGTTGCAAGGTTTTTGATGTCCACACATGACCCGTTTATCACGGACCATGGGCAAAACATTGTAAGGTTGTACATGTGCTAGCCTGGTCGTAGGCTTGACCTTCTTTGCTGGAACAAGCTCACTGGGAGAGAGGGTGTACCTGGGTCCACCGGGAGAGAACAGCCACCTCAGGAAGGCTGCAAGCACAAGGGACAGAGAAACAGTGAGAAAGGAGAGGCCTAGAAGATGTCAGAGGCAAATATGTCTGCGGTGTGTGAGTGTGCTGTGTGGTTGCGTGTATTTGTGAAGCTGTAATAGTGCATATGATCCCCTGGTGTGTGTGTGTGTGTGTGTATGTGTGTCTGCATGTGTGTATGTGTGTGTGTGTGTGTATGTGTGTCTGCATGTGTGTGTCATTTGTATGTCTGGGAAGAAAAGAGAAGTGGCCCAGAAAAACATGGCTAAGGCTGCATAAGAGGCCTGGATAGTAGGGGATTCTGGGAGGGTGAGGCATGGTCCCCAGGTCTCTATGAGATGGTCTGGAAGGTGGGGAACAGGGACAGGCTGGCTGCATAGCAGCCCCATGCAATACGGACAGAGCACTCACTTCCCAGTGCAGCACTGGGAGGCAGGAAGGACCCAGAGGGGACAGGAGAATTTGGCTCCAACCTAATATCCATTCAGCTCATGTCCAGGAAAGCACAAGGTCAGTAGTGTGCCGAAGGCATTCCTATGCTGTGCATCCTACAGTGAGTGCCTGACCTCTCTGGGCTTAGCCAGGGTTTTGTTTTTTCCTGACTAGAAAGGAACCCTCGGTGAGTCTGCATGTATCCACTTGCTACTACTGTCCCCCAACTGCCTCAGGAAGGCTTGGCACATGTCCCAGGGTCTTCCACGAAGAGCTGGGCACACCCTCCCAGAAAGCCTTGCACCTGGGCCCAGGCTGAGATCGGCAGATGCTTGACCCAGCTGTGTGTGCATAGCTGCAGTCCAAAACCTGTCCTGGGTGTGAGCGGAGCACATGTGCTGTTGAGTAGCGCATGGGAGGACACCTGCTCTTGTGGTGTATGTGTGTGTGTGTGTGTGTGTGTGTGTGTGTGGTATGAGATGCTGTGTGCTTGTGAAGCGGTGCACGATCAGTGTGCAAGTATGTCTGCGAGTGTGTGAATGCTGTGTGGTTGCATGTATTCATGAAGTGTATATAATCCCCTGCAGTGTGTGTGTGTGTGTGTGTGATTTGTATGTCTGTGAAGTTTGTGTGCCTGCAGTGTGCATTTCTGTTGTGTGTGTTCCCAGTTGTGTGTTAGCGGAGTTTATCTGTCTGTGGAGTTTGTGTGTTGTGATCTTTGCTCACACGGCCCCACCCGCTCTAGCTCCGGCTAGCTCTGCTGGCCTGGCGCCTGGTTCTCCTAGGGTCCTGCCAGGGGCTTTCCTGGCTGGAGGAGCTAAGCAGCGGAGAGCTGGGCCTCCCAGATGGGGATTTCTGCAGGCGAGGCCAAGCTGTGGGGGCTGCATCCTGGCAAGATGGGAGAGTGGCCTCTAGGTACCCCGAGCCCATCTAGCCTGTGAAGACAGCTACCGGAGAACCTCCACGCCACATGAGGCTTTCTTGGCGGGGGACCTGAGACCAGGTTGGGATGCTGCCCTGATGGCCTTTCAGATGAAGGTCTGGAGTTCTGTCCAAGCTGGGCCCACGCTTCCTCCGCGGGAGTGTAACCCAGCCCCCAGTCTTCCCCTGCCTCAGAAATGTTGGCTGTGACACACAGAAAGGAAACCCCTTTCTGTCCCATGGCTGCTGAGCCACCAAGCTGTCCCAGCCTGCTACATGGGTCAGGTCCCTTGTAGACACTGTCATTTCCTGGGCATATGCTGGGGCTATCCAGTGTTGATGGCAGTTAGGGTCAGAAACCATCTTGACACCTTCAAGCACAACCCCCATGAGCTCAGGGGGCCTTGGGATGTTCAATGTCCTTGTCCCCCAGTAACCACGAAGTCAGAGACACCCCAAGGTGATGTACGGGGTAAATGCCACAGATCCCACTCCCTGCCTTACCTGGCCCCAGAGGACAAGAAGACACCAGGCATTTGTTTGAGACAAAATATGAAGCTGCTAGATCCTCATTAATCAAGATCAACAATATTTCAGCACAATACTGTTCAACATCAGAACAAAGGCACAATTCATGGTGAATCACCTCAAGCCTCTCAGCAAGTCAGGATGCCCTATTCTCTCAGTCCTCACCCCAAACTGGCCTCAGGGCTCAGGGAAGCCAGGCCAAACTAGCCCCGCCTCCGCAAGCTGGGTCTCCATAGGGACCAGATTTGGGGGGGGGGGGTGGGGGGGTAGATGAGGTGTCCCTAGGAAGGGAAATCCCTCTAAGAAGATGGACTTCCTCCCCTCCCCCAGGAAACATGTGCCAGGATGTGACAGGAAATGCCCCCCAGGGGCTTTCCCAGGTCAGACCTGGGCTGGCTTCATCCCAATTTGGATATGAACAGAGTCTCCAGGGCACAGGATGGAAACCCCTGCCCTCCAACATCCCACACCACGCCCAGTAGAAGCCTCAGCTCTGCCTCCAGGAGGAAGATGCCCTTCTGCATTCTCTTAGCTGCTTAGCTAGCTGCTATGGAGAACAGCCTTTAGTGGGAAGAAAGCCCAAGCCGTTTTTCTAAGTCTCTGGTTGGATTTCTTGGTTAAAAAGTCTCTGTCAGGGGCTGGAGAGATGGCTCAGCGGTTAAGAGCACTGTCTGCTCTTCCAGAGGTCCTGAGTTCAAGTCCCAGCAACCACATGGTGGCTCACAACCATCCGTAATGAGATCTGATGCCCTTTTCTGATGTGTCTGAAGACAGCTACAGTGTATTTACATATAATAAATAAATAATTAATTAAAAAAAGTCTCTGTCAGTCTCTGGGACTGGGGGGTGGGGGTGTGAAGTTGTTTCCAGATCTCAACAGCTTCCTAAGGCCTGGCAAGTCCCCTCTGTGGTGGTTGGCCTGTGAGGGGAGCAATACTGGAGAGGGAACAGACAGGGAGACCCAGTTCATACTGGATCACTGAGTAGCAATTCACAAAGAACCTATATAGAGGGCTTGGGGGTGGGGTGGGACTCAGGGACTCAGGTCTGAGGAGGGGCGGGGAGTGAATACTCTGTGAGCCTCAGAGACCAAGAGCAGGAGACCTCTGACAGCAGCTTGTGGCTTCTACTGAAAGGACACTGGTAAGCCCTTGGAGTGCAGACTGAATGCAAGGACCTGGGTAGACATGTACCACAGGCCTTCGGGGTCCCTCCCTATCTGTGAGTCGGTTCACCTACTTGGACCTAAGCAGCCAGATACTCAAGTTGTATGTGCAAAATAGTGGTGTCTGCTCATAACCCACATGTGCCGCCCACACGCTTTGAAGGTCACTCCACGCAGCGTCAACCTCAAGCCCGGTGTCAGCCTGCCTGGCTCAGTATGCTTGAAGAAACAAAGGCTGCTTGGGTGTGAAGACGCCAAGTCATTGATACCAAGGGGCAGTGTGCATGTCTGGACCGTAGGAGATGACATCTATTTAGTGTAAGGACAGACTGTTGAAGGGCAGCCTGGGGAGCAGGTGATGGCAGAAGTCTAAAAGTCAAAATTCCTTCCTGGGGAATTTCACTCTAGTGACAGAGCCACACCCAGCCAACCACTGGAGGCTCACTGGCTACCTGGTGTTGACTGACAGCAGGCAAGAACCATCCCATCCCAAACAACATCTGGCTAATAAACGGGGACCTACAGTCTGGCCTAAAAGACTCATTAAATTAGTCATCATGTCCCAATTTTACCTCTCCTGTCCTAGGCTATTTGGGTTTCCTGTTGGTACCAAGGATGCCAGAGCGTACTTGGCTTGTCTCTACCGCTTCATGGACCACACAACACAGTTAGACAGAGGTCAAGGCAAAAGGTCAGCGATCCCAGGTACATAGAGGCTCACTTCAGACCGACCTGGAAGATTGTCTCCAACAGAGGCTTGGCCTAGAATTCTGGGTCTATAAGGACCACTTAGAACAGGGTCACCTGCTGGAGAACACCCTGTGCTCCTGTTATAACTGGGCTCTGTCTTCCCCCCTGAGTGCATGAGGCATGTCAGGGGCCCTGGGGTCTGCTCCTGCCTCACTCACCTGACTCCTATCAGGCTCCTGCCTCATGCACATACCCCGCCCTTCACCATGCAGGATGGCACGGCTCGCTGCCACAGCCAGCCTTCCTCCCAGAGCTTTGAGAGGGCTTGTTAAAGAAGACTGTCTCTGGTCTGTTCGAGCCTGCTTCCTGATGAAGGATCTCCTTGAGGCCTCAAGCACCGGCAGGCTTTGGTGACCACTGTAATGTGCTGTGGATTAGGCAGGATAGCCTGGTAACGGCTCAGTAACCAATGACTCTCTCCATGCTGGTACAATGCTTTCCAAAGGGGCTTGCGGACCGGTCAGCTTTTCCTGCACCGGGTGCTTGGGGATCCTGGTCCCCCTGTTTGTGATACCACCCCACAGACATACTTTCCAGAGGCCCACAGTGGGAGGAGAAGATTGCACTGTGGCCTACAGCCCAGGAATAGTTTGGCAAGAAAGCACACGTATTACTTCTGTTCAGAGCCCATTGGCCGTGGCTGGTCATGTGATCCCAAGCTAACCACAAGGGGAGTTAGGGAGTGTGGAAAAAGACAGGTAGATGTTTAGCAAATAGTACTACTGCCTTTCCTCCACATACTGGCGGAGGGAGAGGGGGAGGGAGAGAGGAGGAGAGAGGAGAAGGGGGAGCGGTACAGGGAAAGAGGGAGAGGGAGGAGGGGAGGTGAGAGGTATAGGGAGAGGGGAGGGGGAGGGAAGGGGAAGAGGAGGAGGGGAGGGAGAGGAGGGGGAGGGGTATAGGGAAAGAAGGAGAAGGAGGAGGGGAAGGGAAGGGGAGGAGGGGAGGGGAAGGACAGGAAAAGGAGAAGGGGAGGGGGAGGGGAGGTATATGGAGAGAGGGGGAGGGGAAGGAAAGGGGAAGAGGGGAGGGAGAGGAGAAGGGAAGGGGAAAGGGAGGGGTACAGGGAGAGAGGGAGGAGGGAAGGGGGAGAGGCAGAGAGAGGGGGGGAAGGGGCAGGGGGAGGGAGAGAGGCCCAGGGAGACAGGGAGAGGAGGAGGGGAGGGAAAATAGATTCCTCCAAGCCAGTTGGCTTCAGTGCTCTGGGTTTGGAAGACACCAGCTCAGTAGGCCTGACTGCTCTGAGGCTAACATGAGCTTGTAGCCGCGGAGTTAGGCAGAGCTGCAAGTGATTGGGTTGGGAGCACATTTCTATGAAGTGTCGCCTGCCACCACCGTTGGCTGCAGGCTTCAGCCTATCACGGCTGATGATGGCGGCTAAGCCCCTGCCACACAGTGCAAGGCATCTCCATAGGGTTGACCGGTTCTCCTCACAAGACAGAGTAACTTCCCTCTGCAAGGGATCCAGGATAGAGCAAAGTAGAAATCATCGGTCATGTGTGACCTTGTGGTGGCCGTCACCCTCACACCAAGCAGCCGCCCATGGATGCTAGAGCCCTGTAACGTGTGGCATACTGTGTGTTAATGTGTCTGAGCCAAGAGGTACCTGCTGGGGTAGGGATGCTTTGGGTGGGGATATGAGACAGACGAGCTGGGACTTGGTGACTGAGAGAGGTACAGGCTCCGCCACCCCCACCCCCACTTCCCCATCCCCCGTCGGAAGG
The DNA here is from genome assembly GCF_947179515.1 of Apodemus sylvaticus. Taxonomy (NCBI): domain Eukaryota; kingdom Metazoa; phylum Chordata; class Mammalia; order Rodentia; family Muridae; genus Apodemus; species Apodemus sylvaticus. Next base: position 8,883,899 of record NC_067490.1, read on the forward strand.
GCACCTTCGGTCTGCTGGGAGCCTGGGTAGATCCAGCTGGCTGTCGGGGGTTGGGGGGTCTTCACTCTCTGCCCGGGAGTCTTTCAAACTGGAGTGTCTTCCTGCTTCTCTTCAGACTTGGACTGGAGCCACCCATGGCCTCTCCTAAGTTCCCAGGTGGCCGATTCTGGGAATTCCCCATCTCTGTCATCAGAAACAACCATTCCTCACGACAAAGAAAAACCCAGTCCATTGGCTCTGTGTTCCTGGAGGACCTGATGGTTGTGACTAACACAGGTGCATGAGCCCTGGGGCCACTGCGGAAGTGGTCACAAGTCTTGAATTTTACCGGAGCCCAGGGAGTCAAAAGGTCACAGATGCCAAGCTACAGCTGGCCGCCAGCACCGTCCCCTGAAGGACTCCTCAGTGAGGCCTCCACATAGGCAAGACAGTGGCAGAGTCTCCAGAAGTGGGGAGCCTGAAGGGGCTGGCCCAGAAGATGGGGTGAGGAAAGGGCAAAAGACACCCTGCTTCTGTTCCCACACCATGTCTGAAAGGATACCAGACAATCTCCAGAGAAGCAGGTGGATAAGAAGTTAAAGCCGGACCTGTCCACAACCTGGACATTTAAAACTAGATGTGGGCTAGGGAGATGGCTCAGTTGGTGAAGCGCTTATCACGCAAACAGAAGGACCTTAGTTTGATCCCCAGAGCCTGTGTGATGTGTGTGTGCTTGTATAAATATGGTGGTGTGTGCTCATAATCCCAATTCTGAGGCGGCCAAGACAGGAGGGTCCCTGGAGCTTCCTGCTTGCTGGTCTAGCCCAATTCTAGGCCAAACCTGCTTCAAAAACCAAAATGGATCAGTCCTAAGGAGCAATAGAGTCCAAGGTTGGTCTCTGACCTCCACTGGTATCCATGCCTACATATGTTCACTCACTGTGTACATGTGTGTACAGACACAGTGACCAGACACTAGGGAAATCTGCCCCAAGAGTAGTTTAAAAGAGGGAACAGACATTTGACTGATCACAGCTACCTCCCCTCCCCCGATTTGTGGTTCTGTGCTGTCCCCAGCTCGGCTGGCTTCTCTCGTCCTCAACTGTGCTGTGTAAAGGTCAAACTGCAGCATTTGTCTGTGCTTTAAGGATAAATAGAGACTAAAGAAGGAGGAGGGGTACGAAGGGCACTCCAGAGAGACAGGGCCAGCTGAAGACCTGTGTGCGAGGCTCGCCTGAGGTTCTTGCTCCTTCCTGTAGTCAGTCACGAGTCAGTTTTGGCTCATGGCGGCCATTTCCGCCACTGTACATTTGGACAGCAGCCTGGCCAAGCAGTGTGTGTGGAACCGGTCGGACCCTGGATGAAGAAACCCACCACTCCTCCGCTCACCTTGGGGAGGTGGTATGCTCCGCCCCCACCCACCCAACCCCGCCGCAGTGGTGCATGCTGGGAAAGACATTTCCATTCAGCCTGCATAGTCCACCTGCCCCGGCTCCTGTGCTGTAGCATCTGAGACAGCAAAGCAAAGTCAAAAGAAGAGCGACTGGCTCAACAGCTTCTCCAAGAGCACAGAGAGCTTCAGGCACAGTTGGATCCAGGAATCCCAATCACGGTCTCAAGATCCTGCCCTTCTGTCCAGGCTGATTGGGATGATCGTGGTTCCCCGGTGTCCAGGGCCACTTCAAACTTGCAGTCCAAGTGTTCCGAGAGTGGGCTTATGTGAATGGGCGTGGACGGGTAGTACGAAGGCCAGATGTTAGCATCGGGCATCTGGCTGATTGCTTTCCATATTATTTATTTATTTATTTATTTATTTATTTATTTATTTATTTATTTATTTATTTGGGACAAGGTCTCTCCAGGAACCTGCAGCCTGCTGAGTTAGTTAGACCAGCCGGCCAACGAGCCCCAGAGGTCCGTCTCTGCCTCCCTAGGACTGGGATTACAGCTTCATGCTGAGACACCCAGCTTTTTAAAGCATAGATGCTAGAGAGCAAACCCAACCCCAGGTGCACGTTACTGAGAGAGCCGTCTACCCAGCCAGGCCACAACTCTTGACTGAAAGATTAGCAAAGACTGGGGGAAGACCCTAGGGCGGGAAGCCCACCTTTGGTTAATGGTCTGTTCTGCTGTAACGCTGGGTCCACCTCCATTCAGACCAACCCCAGAAGAGCAGAGAGAGGTCTGGAGAAGACTGCCTGAGAGTCTTCATGTTTACCATGTTCCCAGACCACAGGCTCAATCTCCAAAAAAGAACCCTCTCAGGGGAGCAGTGACAAAGCCCTGGACAGGGGCACCAAACAAGGAACAGCTTCCAGGGACTGGTTTGCACCCCAGGGTGTGAGGAGGCCCAGCTGGGGGCCCTAGGACATTACAGAGACCTTTCCTGTGGCACCGAGCTGTCCTGGGAGTTAGGCATGGCTACTAGCTGACCTAATACAGAATGGATATGGCCCCTAGATCACAGGCCTTGTCCACCAGGCCTATCGATACCCTCAAACCAAAGCCACAGGCGAAACCTCATCCCGCAGCCTAAACAGAGCTGTGGGAAGGGAGCAGCACAGCTTCCTCTGGACTTAGCCTGGCCTTGTCACTAGTAGCATGTGCCCAGTCAGGTGCCTCCTTTCCCAGTTCTGTCCCTCTGGCCCACAGCCCAATCCTGGCTTGGGGACCGGGGTGGGGGTGGAGCAGAAAGGAAAGAAGGTCCCCGTGTACTTTTAAGGGTAGACATGTCTGAATCAAATTTGGACAGATCCAGAAGCTAGGAGTTGCTAGCAAGCTCCTCCCGGCCCCTGACTGAGCAGCAAGCTGCCCTTCCCAGAGCCTCTGCTGCCCGGTTTCCCCCGCTTGGGCCTCTCACAAGCAGGCTTTGTGACAGAGCTTAAGGACACAGAGGCTGCAGGAGCCAGTTTTAATTCAAAGTGCCTCTTGCCTGGACATGCAGGGAACCACTGAAAGTCCACACTGGTTTCTGAAACTGAGTGGCGCTCGCTCCTCTGCCTTCTCGGTCCACACAAGCCCCAGCCGGCTTCCCGTGGAGCAGTTGAGCCTTGCTTGCTAACATCCACACCCTTCCGAAAAGCTCTGTCCTCAGCAAGTGGGCAGTTATGGGTTGTGAGTTGGGTTCTTTTGTTTCTTGGGATGTGTGAGTGTGGAGGTGGTGCCTGGACCACAGGTGCATAAACCGCCGGACATGGTGGAAGGCCAGGAACTGAGGAGCTGGAAGCTCTAAGCTTCCAGACCATAATAGTCACGCGTCTCCAAACATTTGCAGGTTGGGAGAGGCAGCATGGGCTGCCCACTGAAGTATTTGCCTCAGCTGCATGACACACAAGACCTTTATGCAGGTAGAACACTGGAAACTCCCCACCTAGCCCTGTGGGACAGACATCGTTTGTTCCCTGTGGCCACCTCACTCTGTGGCCACTTGTCCATGTGGTTCGTTTTTTACTCCAAGATCATCCCCTGTGGTCACCTCTTCTGGGAGACAGCCAGCTACAGATATCCTCTAACCACCCCGCTTCCTATGGTCACCTCCCGCCGTGGTCCCCTCTCCCTGTGGTGACTCCTCCAGGTCACCTCTATTTCAGGTCCAGGCTAACCACCAGAAGAAAGGAACCCTTCTTGCTTTTGTTCACCACCCCCTCCTCCCCAAAGCTGGCCCTCCCCAGCTGCCAGGCACCTGACCTGGGGTCACATGGTAAGCCTTGCCTGGCAAACTAGATGATCTGCTCTGAGTCATTCCTCTGTGCCCAACCTTCAGCTTCCTCCACAGAACAGGGACAAAAACATCTGCCTTTCCACCCTGTGGTGGCAAGCAAGCCAGAACAAGAGGGAAGACAGCTGACCGCTTGTGTTGCGTCTCCAGGATTTAAGTGTGCACTTGAGTGCGTGCAAGCACGTGTATCTCTAAGGTCCCCACTGGAGACTGAGTTCCCAGGCTGCTCCAAGCAATTCCCTCCCAGTCCCACGAGTCTCTGGAGAGAAGAGGCTGATAGGACCTGCATGCCAGCTGGTCGTGGTAGTCACAGCACGGGCAGGTGCCCACACACAGTATCACTTCTGCTTCCTGCTGGCCCTACCCAGGGCCAGCCTCTGCTCCTCCCAGGACATTACAAGGTCTGCTGAATGGAGACTGCCACTGAAGGTCCTTGCTGTGGCGGCGGGGTGGGGGTGGGGGTGGGGATGGGGGTGGGAGTGCGAGTGGAGGGTGTCCAGAGCCCCTTGCTGACAGCCAGGCTGGTTCTGGCTGTGGGGCAGCTCTGAGCTCGGCAGCAGAGTAGGCAAGCAGGGAACTGCAGGTTTAGCAACCATGGGCTTTCCCAAGGAGCTCTCAGGACCCTGTTCCAGATGACTCTTAGGACACCCAGCTACTGTGCATTCAGCATGTGACTGCTAAGGCCAGATCACCTCGATATAACCCTGTCACCACCCTGAGTCTAGGCTCCCCCCCTATCTTGCCTGGGTTGTGTACACTATTGGCCATCCACAAATTGCTGGTGATTGGCCTTCTAGTTTCACAAGGCCTAGTCTCTGAAGGGTGGGATCTCACGCCCCAAGGGCCTGCCTGAGAGACCAGGCTGAGACAACACGGAAGTGGAAGACAGAGAAGTTGCCAGAGGGGGCCCAACAAGCTTTCTCAGGACTCTAAGCGTGTTCTGCTCAAGGGTGGGCAGGCTTTGGGGCCACAACCGCAGCCTGAGAACACACCCGTCGCTGTTGTGCCCTATGTCCCTCTGCCACGGGCTCGACCCCAGTTTGTGGCCAAGTACTTCTCTCTCTCTTCTGCTTCCATTTCCCCTTCCCTAGTAGGGCACCAGTGCCCTCTGCTTAGAGGCACGGTGGGTGCCCTGGAGGTTCAGGAGAGGTGCCCCCTGACCACAGGTCGGAAGGAAATGAAGCATCGCAGTCTCACCGTGGCCAGCCCTCAGCAGGGGCGATGGAGGTATGCCGCAGCCACACTTCCTCAACCAGCCAGGCCCTGAGCGCTGGGACACTGGAGGAAAGATAAAGACGTATAAGATTCAGCGCCGAGGAGAGGATTGCAAAAGGACCTCCACTGAGTGGCATGCCCAGATAGCGCAGGGGTTGGGGGTGAGGACAGGCAAGCTAGCCTCGCTCCTGTAAGAGGCCCAGAAGGCAGCATGGCCCGGTGGGCATCTCCTCACAGCCTCCCCATCTACCCCTTGGGCGTTCGCAGGATCATCCAGTGGAGTCTGTCTAGCAAGACCAAGACGTGTGTCATTGGACCTGGGCTCTAGCTGAAGGGAGAAGGGAAGAGGCTCTGAGATCCAGGCTTAGTATCCAGCATGGTGCAAGTGAAATCACATGCTTTTCTGCCCCCGCCACTGGCCCCTTACATCATAGCAACGAACTCGCTGTCGGCTGTCAGCAATGGCTCTGCATACAATTGCTAGAGTTTCGCTGATCCCCTGGGACCCCCAGCCTTGGCCTCAGTAGCTGGCCTGACTCGCTGGCCCTGGGTGTGGCCGTCTGCTCCTGTGGATGCATGGAGTGGGCTCTGCCTTGTCTCTCCACCACACCATCCCAAGCCTCCTCCAGAGCCTTGCCTTCCTTCCACCATATCCAGGCCTTACCCCAGGACTATCTGTCCTAACCTGTGCTAACACGTCTGCCCTCTGACCCAGGGTCAAGGTTTCAGGTTTTCATTCTGTCACTGTAACTCCTAAGTAGAGGTTCCCACCAAGGCTGGGGAACACTTCTCAGAGGAAACTACTTCCTGGGGTGAAGCTGGGTCATGCACAAGGCGAGACAGACACCATGCGGGGCCCCTAGGCTGCAGAGGGCCAGGGGAGGCCTATAGAGGGACTGGGGGCTGAAGCGAATCCCTCTTTTTTCTAGAGTGGTTCTTTCTCTGGCTGTGGGCAGGAGCTCTCTGGCCCCAGTGGGAGAAGCAGCAGGGCCCAGCAAGGGAGGTGGGCGGCAACTGCTCTGTTTGCTCCATCTGCCTTTGTCTATTCCAACAAGGAGGGTGTGTTTGTTTAAAGATGTCTCTTTTGGCAGCAGAAGTCTGACTCCAAGCAGAAACACAGGAGTGTGGAGACAGAGGAAGAAGTTTTTCCACTGGAAAAGTCTTTTCTCTTCAAAAATGTGGACTCTGAAGTCTGATTTCACCAAGCCATTGAAACCCAGAGAGGGCATACTATTTTCTCCACTCTTGGGTCCCCAGGTCAGGGTCAGGGCCAGCTTGCTGCTGGAATTCCACACCCAGAGAGTCCTGGTGTCTCCAAGCTAATCTTCACACTAGGAACTCCACAAACCCAGGAGCTAGCCGTTATAAAGATTTGAGTTCTACAGATCTCAAGTCCAAAAACCAAGCCTGCAGACAGGCAGAGCGTCTTTGGTGGCTCTAGGGAAGGGACTGTTCTACCTCCTCATTCATTTTCTGGTGGCCCACTGTGGTCCTTGGCTGGTATCAGAATCATTCCAGTTCCACCACCACCTTCCCCAGGCCTTATCTCTACGAGTCTGTTTACACAGAGCCTCCCTCTTTCAAAGACGCCGGATATATTAAGCTCAGTGGTCCCAGGCAAGGCTTGGAGCTAGGGAGGCTCCTTAAGTTCAAAGGTCAGGAAAAGTAGGAGTCTGCCTTGCTCAGGGCCAGGAGCACAGCCTGTCACAGAGCCTGGAGACCCACGAGTGCTCTCTGCTGTGAACTCTTTTCGAATGAGGAAGGACTTCTGTCTCAGCTTCTTTCTCAGTTAGAGTGGCCAGGGGGCTCCGGGGCAGTCAGGGAAGCTGAGAGTCACAGGGCCTGCTTCTCTGCTAAGGGAGAAGGGTGGCCGACCCCTTTGGCCTGCAGAAACCAGATGGCAGCTCAGTCTCTAGAAGTATCATTTTTACACTTCCTTGCTAAGTTCTGATAACTCAGTTTCCCCATCTCCACATTGGGGCAGAGGGCTTGACAATCCATGAGGGAGTCAATGAACCCTACTATCTCCAGCTCCAAGGTTCCAGCCCCCCAGACCCATGGTGTTTGGGGACATTTTCTCCGGGAGAAGGCACCAGGAACAAAGACAACCTGGGCCCTGTCTCAGAAAGAGGCTCCTCACCCCCGCCCCCCAATCTATTTCTGGCTGTTGAAACAGGAGTCAGCAATGAGAACTTCAAGAGACGGTGGCATTAATGATATAAATTATGGTGTCTTTGGCTTAGGGTACAGGCGTCTGAGTTCACAGCTTCAGAAGTCAGAGAGAACCTGGCCTCTGAGCTCAGGAAGCAGAGTTGACAGGAAGGCTAACTGGGAACCCCTAGGAGCAGAAGGGAGGCCTGCCCCCCCAAGCTCTGTGGGGCTAGAACCGATGACACCTGGGACTTAAGGGAACAAAGAGGACTTCCATATGCTCAGCTCACACCCAGGAGAAACTAAGATGAATGACAAGGTTTGGGGTAACAACTTGGCTCAAAACAGAACCAGTTGCCTGGGGCTGTGTCCTCACGCAGGTGACCAGGTGACAGGGTTGGGGGCGGAGGAGGCAGGCAATCAGCTGACACTCATCCCAACACACCAGGCCAACCTTCATTCCATTCAGGCTACTGGCCATGACTAACCTGCAGTAGTGGTCAGCCTGACCTCACTGAGGCCCAGGAGTCTTTCTTATTATGGGATGGCACCACTGAGAGGAGCCCCTCTCTCTCCCTGCTGGGATTTCATCTTAGAATTCTTACAAAGGGGAGGACAGTTCCAGCTGCCATTACCAACGTCATCCGAGCCCCCCTCTGCCAGCTCGTGACTTCTAGCAGGGCAGCATCTCCTTTGATGCCCTGTTGGGCTTCAGGTCCTGGACCATCCAACAGTGCCCGGAGAGCTGTGGACAGTGTGACTCCAGAGCAGCCAATAGCAAGCCATCCCCGTGAGAAGCAGTGATCTCTCTCTCTCTCTGACTCAGGCAGCAGGGACGATGGGCTGTCACGCTATTTCAGGAAAAATAATTATACCCATGAAATGTCTTAGGAGTCTTGCTTGGATGCCCAGCAGTCTGCCTGCAGTTCTGGGCATGGGTGAAAGTGGGCAGCCCCGGGAGTCTGAGGTCTCTCAAAGGGGGCCAAGGCTGAGAGCTGAAATGCCAAGTCCAGACCCCAAGCCCCTGGCCCTACTGTTGCCCACTAGGAACTGATGTTCTTGGCATGGGCCAGGCCATGCGTGTCATAGGGCAAGCCTTTTGATACACATGTTGAGTTTTCCGGGTTCTCCTCATTCTACTAGGCCTGCGATGGCCTGTTGTCAGGCAGCTGGGTACCTGCAGTTATGGCCTCCTGGCTGGCAGGAGTAGCAGGCTGGAGTTCTACAGCTCTGCCTGATGAGTGCGTGCGTGTGTGTGTGTGTGTGTGTGTGTGTGTGTATGTGTGAGAGAGAGAGAGAGATCTGTGTGCACTCCACCTATATCTGGAGAATCCAGAAAGCCTGTGGACAAATGGACAACCTTTGTGCCCAGCTGGGGTCCAGAGGGGGCGGAACATGCCATCTGATGGTATCTGCCGGTGGGTTTAAAACATTCTTAAGTATTATCCGTGGGGAGGTCATCAAAACAAATCTTATAGGAGTATCACTCCAGAACATATGGTAAGAGCCGGTGAAACTCATGGCCCCCCTGCCCTCCGATTCCCACAGCTTACTTGGAAATGAAATTGAAACTCTGAATAGCTCTAGATGTATTTCTTAAATTGAATTTGAAGTGTAAAGTCTCCTACCAAGAAATGCCTCTGGTGACAAATTCCACCAAACATGAAAGAAAGAAAAAGAAAGGGAAGAAGGAAGGGAGGAAGGAAGGAAACTGCTTGTTTAAGCATTTAAATTCAAGTCAGACACAGACAAGATGTCCCTAAACTTTATACAAAGATACAAACCTAGAAATGTAATAATAATAATAAATAATAATACACAGTAGAGTAAACGGACTTCTTAGACAGGATACAAATATCCTTAGCCACATGACAAAAAGGTTGGATTTGAGTTTGTCAAAGTGCACAAATTAACATTTACTAAAATGCCTCAACTGTTTTCAAATGAAAGGCAAGCTACACATTGAAAGGTTGTTTTCTCTCTCATCCTAGAAATGTATTTGTATACACATCCACAAAACAAAGACACTTGGCATGATGAATAAATATATAAAGAACTCCAGTCATCCAATAATAAGGGCTCAGGTAAGCCAGTGAAATACTGACAAGGAGCAAGGGGTGTGGCCCAGAAGCAGAGAAGGGATTGGTCTGGCATGGGTGGGGTTAGGTTGGTTCAAATCTTAGCATCGCATGGAAGGAAAGTAGCAAGTAAATTTAATTAATCTGAAAAGACAGAATGGCTTGGCTAAGGAGTGAGGTGTGAAAGGAATCAAATGCCGCTGAGGATGTTGGGAATTTGTACTCAGGGAAGGACTGAGTTAGAGACAATGTGGCAGCATCATGAAAGGTTAGCAGCTGTCACGCTGTACCATCTCTCTGCTGCCCTTTGACCTCTATCACCCAAGAGAAATAAAACCATCCCAACTCAGACATACAAACACTGCAACATCGTTTCTAATAGCCCGGAGCTGGAAACCAACCGCCTGCGGATCTCGCCAGGTGGCTGGGTAAACAGGGTGTGGTGTAAGTATGCCAAGGATGCCACTCGGCTATTACAGGAGTGAGCTAGTCACCCGTGGAGCATTTGATGAGTCTCCACCCCAATGACGCCAAGGAACAAAGCCAAACCCAGAAAGCCACACTGTTGTGGCTCTGTAGAAAAATTAAATGCCAAGCAGCCCACAGTGACAGGAAGTAGGTCCTCAAGCACCTGGGCTGGGGACAGCAGGTCTTACTGCCCAATAGGAACGTTCCACTTGCAGCATGCATTGGGCCATCTGTGGTCCAAACTCCTTGAACATCAAGTTGGTATGAGGGCTTGGGACTGCAGTGTAGGGTGGCCTCGATCTTGCCTCTCTTTTCTGGGGGGTCGAGGGTAGGCCTTTGGGGGTGCCTCTTTATTTTTCCTTCTGCAAGTTGTGTGGGGGAAGTTCCTGCTTTTTATCCAACCTCTTGCTAGCTGGAGAGTTTTTCAAAAACGCTCTCTTGGGGGCCTAGAGAAGTAGCTCAGTTGTTCGCCTTGCAAGGATGGTCTCCCCAGTCAAGTGTACCTGTAATCCCAGCATTTGGGATACAGAAGTTCGGATCATCCTTGATGACATGGGCAATTAAAGGCCAGCGTGGCTTTAACAAGATGAGAGCCTGCCTCAAAAAAAAAAAGAAAGAAAGAAAGAAAGAAAGAAAAATACATCTTTCCCTCCAATTGCAAAGAAAATTACTGGGACCTACTGGGGAAGCATGGCTCCCACCCTCTCCCCCGAAGCTGTCCGAGTGAGAAGGGGAAGGAAGGTACCAGAGATGTTGGGGTTCACCTTTGGGTCTTCCGAGTGTTTAAAGTCCTCTCAGTATTTTAGAGAAATCACATTCAAAATCACACAGACAAAATACTAATAATGAAAGTGAAAGGAGAGGCAGGCGGTGGTGGCGGCTGCTGCATACCGCCTTTAATCCCAGCACTTGGGAGGCTGAGGCAGGCGGATTTCTGAGTTCAAGGCCACAGAGTGAGTTCCAGGACAGCCAGGGCTACACAGAGAAACCCTGTCTCGAAAAACAAAAACAAACAAAACAACAACAACAACAAAAGTGCAGGGAGAGGTAGGTAAACAGTTCTTTGTGGGAGAATTGAAACTGCCTCCACCCCACCCAACTCCTGCTACTGCTTGGCCACAATCCAGAAGAACCATCACCAGATGGTCCTCGGGGCCCACACTGCAACACCAAGGTCACACATATTTCCTCAAGGCAGTACTGGCCCAACCCGTCACCAGGGTGTCTTCTAACACTCCTCGCCCCTCCCAACCTACTAGCAAAACTAGTGGGTGTTTTGTTTTTTTGCTTCTGCCCCCAGGACTCAGTTCCTCCTCAGACAGCTTCAGTTCCCGCTCAGGAGGCCCCACCCTCGCATCCTGGTGCATGCTGGGTTACTGGGGAAGAAGAGGAGGGTCCCACTTCTAGAGACAGCCAATTTTCTACCTGTGATTTTGCTGAGCTGGTCAGCCTGCAGTTAGGCAATAAAAGCACCTAGTTGGGTCTGGCCAAGGAGCATCTAGGGGCTGCTGGGTAAAGCCTCCTGCCTTCTGTCGGAGTTGGCACCCTCTCTGTGGCAGTTAGGACAAGTAGGTGGGCCTGGAGCTGGGTGGCCAGTTGACTAGTCTCCTTCTTGAGGTGGGAGGAGGGGTATCCTGGTCTGCAGTCGCTGACGGATGCTGAGGGATAGATAGCACCTTGTTTGCTCAGTGCTCACGGCATCCAGGCAGATTGTATACCGTCTCTGTGTCTCATAATCTAGTCAGAACCCACAGGGCCCTAAGATGTGACTCCGTGGCTCAGTACACCACGTTGCAAATGAGAACACGGATGCACTGCCCATCCAAGTCATCCATCCAGTGTCACAGGACTAGAAGGCCACAGAGCTAGGACACACAGGCAGGCGCATGACAACCAAGACCACATTCATAGCCACTGAGACATTGAGTGCTGAGCCCAACGGGCATGGCTCTCTCTTCTAATAGAGAGGACATAAACGGCCACTTGCTCCACAGCGGTCACGGCTCCAGGGTATGCCTGGGCCCTGGCCAGAAGGATCAGGAGGAAGAAATCTAAAGAACCCCAATACACCCCATCTCTCAGAAGTGCAGCTGTGTGGTGAGGGGGTGTGTCAAAGGCTCTCTAGTTGCAGGACAGGAACGAGCATGTCCCTGATGTAAACATCTTGTGAAACTCCCTGGAAGTTTGCAGAGCAAAAAATGTTGGCAGTGTGTCCTGGGCAGGGCTGGGAAGGGACCTCTCCACAGGCAAGGGACTTGACGGGCTTCGTAGCAACAATAGCTACTCCTCCTCAGAATGATTGGGAAAGGTTGTGAGGAGATTGACTAGGCCAGGACAGAATTCAGGAGCTCCCACCAAGTTTTGAGAAGTTTCCCCAGGCTCTAATTTCCAACTCAAGGGACATTTTATCATCTCCACCCTCACCCTCCCTGCCCCCCGGGCACACCACAAGCCCCAGAAGCAACTTTGTAGAAAGTGCAGTTGACACCCACTTCCTAAGGGGCTACACCCAAGGGACCATATCCAGTCTCTCTGGGGTACCAGGGCATCGTTCCTCCTTAGGAGAGGACCACGTAGGTAGGAGCTGATCAAGACATCTGTCTGTCTACTACTTAGCAAGAACATTTGTGAAAACCAAATGCACAGGAAAGTCCAGAGACAAGATTCAACTGGAGTTAGTCAGTTCTCCATGAAGTAAGCACACAACCATTGTATAAGCCTGAGTCAAGTCTACTGTTCCGAGTCTCTGTGATGATATGAACACGGAGCCAAGGTGACCCTGACCTCCCTCCCAACCTAGGTCCCATGCACACAGGCAGCATGGCTGGAGGCTAGCCTGCCCAACTTCCTTGGAGGCGTAGTCTGGGTTGGTTTTCCTCATGATGCTTGGTTTAGCCTAGATGTGGTAGGCATTTCAAGCACATAGCATGAGCTACCAAGGCTCACTGGAACCCAAGGAGACACCCCATAGCCTTCCCCCACCCATCTAGCAGTCTGAGGTGCTGGGCTGGCTTTTGAGAACAATGCTCCTCACATATTGAGAGCCCTGGTGAAGATTCACCACCTGCAGTGGCGGACCCTTGTTTCCAGCCCGCTGTGCTCAGTCACGGCTCCTTCTGGCAGTTACTGTCCATTTTTCTGGTCTTTTCTTTCAGATACTTTTACTATGGCATGACGGACCTAACATGAAATGTACCACCCTGCTTCGGAATGCACAGTTCAGCGGCATTAAAGCACATGTCTCACCTCCAGAAGGCTCGCAATGTCCCAAGGTGGATCTCAGTCCCTAAGCCGCCATGCTAATTTCTGAGGTCAACCACTCTAAGGTCCTGGTAGGAGAGCAGTCATTGCGCCCGGCTGTTGAGACCGATTTATCTCACTGAGGATACCCCGGGGAATCACTCACATCAGGATTCTTTCCACTCTGAAGTCTAAGTACAGGGCTTGCCCCTCAACTTTGACCTCTTGACGGCTGCGAACATCTCTGCATAAACATCTCTGAGACCAAGTTTTGGGTATAGACCCGGAAGAAGGTAGGACTGTTCCATTATCTTCTATGGAGTTTAAACCTCAGTACCTCCCATTGCAGAGGTCCTGGGCTCCCTTCCATGGCAATGTTGAAGAATTTTCTTTCCCCAAAGGAAGACTCAGGCCCGGGGGTGGGGGTGGGGTGGGGGATGGGCTTGGTTCCCTGTGAAATTCTTCTAAAACTTATAAAAGGCTTAAAACTTCTAGAACTTGTCAAGGGATTCAGAACACATTTGGAAGGAGTGAAAGCAAGAAATGCCTATTGTTGATTTTGGGCTAAGACACGACCCTGTGGCAGGCCTGGACACAGCTCGGCCTGTTGGGGCCTCCCAAAAGTGTCTCAACGGAGCTGGCTCCCGGATGTGATCCAAGGGAAAGTCAAGATTTCCCCCCAAATATTTTATTTAAATATTAAATTAAAAAAAAAATACACCAACTAATCATTTGGCATATGTCTCTCTCATTAACATGAGAAATGAAAACAGTTCCATCAAAGGTAAAAAAACAAAACAAAACAAAACAAAACCATTATATACATCTGAGATCACGTAGTGTCTTTAAATAGGCGATTCCATTACAGTCCAGTACAGGGCCGTGAGGATCTACAAAAACACAGCACACACGCCAAAAAAGAAAAAAACAAAACAAAACAAAACCAAGAACTAAGAACTACAACGTTACTGTCTCCTAGAAGGTCAACAGCTACTAGAAGACGCAAAAACTGCTAGAAAGTAAAGTAAAGTGCTTGTCGCTTCTGACACACAGCAGTGCCCAGGTCTTTGATCTGTGGTATCCGGACAGGAACTGTGGGAGAGGAGGGCTGGCTGCCCAGAACGCTGGGCGCTTGCTTCCGTGATCCACACATCAGGTGAGTCGGCAGGAGGGACACTTTTTGGTTTGTTCTATGGAGGGCACCAGTTCTGACCCAGAAGAATGGTCCTTCACATGTCTTGAGAGTAAGTGGCCCAGGATGGACCACGACGGGGCCACCAGGGAGGACCCCACGCTGTGACACCAGGTTTGAGTGCTGCTTCCTCTTTCTGGCCTCAGGTAACTCGGTCAATCTTTGGCTTTTGAAAAGTGTCTTCTTTCCTCTCCCTTAACGACCTCGGGTTAATACTGCGGTGGTGAGATGCGGCGGTGCACAAGTCCGGGAGGCAGAGGGACACACGCCTGACGAATGAGTCAGAAGGGTTGGCAGCCCTGCTTCCTTCCAGAGGAGTTTGGATGGCACGGCTGTTGCCTGGGCCTCACGTGCCCAGGTAGACTTGTCAGGTGAGGCCCCTCCTTCCCTGACACTTCTACCCTGTGCTGGAGGTGGGCAGCCCACGGCCCTTTCACCACAAACACGGGGACAACTTAATGTGACCAAGGGAGGTTTTTTAAGCCAGGAACACAAAAGTGTATACAAAATAGAAAAAAATAAGTAGTGTCTGTCTCCTATTTATATACATGTACAGTATTTGCTTTAAAAAGAAACTTTACAAACACCGACTTACACTTATGATCTTCCTGGAAAGCAAGTCAGACAGAGCCCAGGCATGGGGCAGGGGGCAGGCTTTTACCAGGAAAGGTCCCAGGCCAAGGGAAGGGCAAGGTGGTCATAACCAAGATGCCCGCCTGGGTCCCTCTGATCACAGCCCCTTGGTATTGCACAATTTCCCCAAGTCAGGTGTTCTTGCGGGACCCTGATAATGAAATGCGTAAAAATCTGATAATTAGCAGCAGAGTCGAGGTACTCGGCCCGAAGGAACTTCTTGGCTTCCTTGCGGTGTGAGGGGCTCTGGCCCAAGTGACCACGGGGCAGGGTGCCCACCTGCAGGTCCTTACTCCCTTCAAGTCCTCCGAATAAGCCCGGCGAACTGACTTGAGCAGCTACAAAAAACCTCAAGCTGAGACACGACAAGGCGGTCCTCTGGCTGACGGAGAGACCTGGAGGCTGCACACACGCGCATGCGCGGTCCTCCCCTAGGCTGATCCTTGGCTATTCTGAAACCCACACAGAAAGCAGCAGGCTCACAGTTGTTTGTCTACAGCACGAGCGTTTCAGAAGTGGAGAGCTGTGAACCCAAAACAACGCTGACCAACACAGGCCACAGTACGAGCTGTCCCCTCCAGGGGTGTCCAAGCTTGCCACCTTACAGTGACAAACTGTGAACAGGAGTGTAGGTCCCTGAGCAGCCGCAAGGGCTTCTCTCCCCCTCACTGTCCTTCCTTCCCATCCGCCTGCCCACACGACATACTCTCAATTATTATTTTTCTTCAGAAAGTTTCAGTCCCTACATATCATTGAGGTCACTCAGTGCAAGAAAAAAAAAAAAAAAAACAAAAAACAACAACAAAAAAAAACCCAAACCAAAAACAACAAAAATCCTAAAAAGCCCATACACCAAACGTATTGCTTGTTTCACGTCTAGAAAGTTCTTGGCTTTTGAGTCCGGAAACCATCTTCACATACTCTGAAATTATTGCTTGGAAGAGTCAATCGGCCACGGTGGGTGGGGGTGGGGTGGTGCGGCAGAGTCACCCTCACTGTACCAGGACGAACGTCCCCCGTTGGCCAGAGGTCAGGTCCTCCATCTCGCAGTCCACCTGTGGCAGCCCGGCAGGATCGCAGCTTGGGGACAGCCTGGTGAGGCACTGTGGCAGGGGCCCGGTGGGGAGGGTCACTGGGCCAGCACTGATGTGCAGGTGGGTATCCAGGAGCTGCGCGGCAGACGCCACAGGGGACATGCCAGCCTGGAGGAGAGGTGTGGGCAGCAGTGGAATTCCAGACACGAGGAGGCCATCACAGGGAGTGAGCACGTAGGGGACCGGGGACAGTTGGGGGCCCTGGGACAGTTGGGGGCCCGGCTGGCAGCCAGATGAGGCGGCTGTGTGGTGCTGTAACTGGAGCAGCCTGAAAAACAGAAGGACGGGGAGGGAGGAGGTCGGTCACCCTGTTGGCTCTGCCCAGTGGCGCTCTGGTTTCCACACCGCCCAGGTGGCTCCCGCCCACCTCAAAGCAGCTCTGGGCAGATGAGATGTCACAGAGCCTTGTGTATGACATGACTGAGCCATCCCGTCCCACATCCTGGCTGTTGTGGCAACCCAGAGATGTCAGGCTCAACGGGACAGTCTTGGCCACCGCTGCCCTCAAGGTTGCTAAACCTACTTCACTGTCCCTCCTTGCTCTATCCCGGAAATAAGGTTCTAGGGCCATGTGACAGGGGACATCTCAGCACGCGGGGATTGTTTGTTCCATGGGCTCCTTAAAAGAAAGGGCCAAGAACACAGGAATGATGCGGCAGGCCTACCTCTGCTGGTGCAGCACCTCTTCAAGCAGGCTCCTGCCCTCCCGACTGCTGGCCGTGCAGCCCTGTAGGCCTGAACTTGGGGCGGGGGTGTGGAAGGTGCTCACCCCTCCCCGGGGGGCTCGGAGGGAGGACTGGCACACCTGGCGTGCCAATCCTTTGATCTTGTTCAGACCCAGGAACCCCTTGGTCCTCGCGTTTTTCCTCAGCTGCTGCCGGAAGGCCTTCAGCCCTGTGGGGACAAGAGCAGCGAGGGGGTCAGCAGGCTCTATGTTACGGACGATGGCTTTCTGCCTGCCGGGAGTTTCCATGCTCTGAGGAGGAGGGGAGGGAAGAATAACTAGGCAGCCATAGCCAAGGTTCCCTAAAGGGCGCACTTGGCAGCTGCCTGCTTGAGGCCCAACATCCATGCCTCCTCCAAAACCAGTCTTCTTGCTAGGTCTGGGGCTATGGGCCTTCCAGCGGGGGTGTCTGGGGATGCTGTGGAGGAGAGAGCGTGCAGTGCTCTGGGCTCTAGAGGCTGTCCAGACTGATAGAGATAGAGGGCCTCACAGGTACTCCGACCCTGAGTGGTACAGAAAAACCCAAAGCAGGCATGAGACTGTTTTTGTAAAGATCCCTTCCTTGAGGCGGGGCAGTGGTGGCTCACGCCTTTAATCCCAGAACTTGGGAGGCAGAGACAGGCAGATTCTGAGTTCAAGGCCAGCCTCGTCTACAGAGTGAGTTCCAGGACAGCCAGGGCTACACAGAGAAACCCTGTCTTGAAAAAACCAAACCAAAACAAACAAAAAAAAAGATTCCTTGACCCTGGCCATCCTGCTTGTTGCCCAAAACGGTTTGTCCCTTGCACTCAGGGCCAGGTCTGAGTCCACCCTGTAAGCCAGACAGACGGTCTCGAGCTGGGGTTGTACCTCCAGCCTGTCTGAGAAGCACGGATGTCCCTGCTCAGGCTGGAGACGAGATACGCATAACTGCCATCAAGCACAGAGATGACCTGCCAGGACAGTAAACCCCCTGGGACAGGAGGGATGAACATGGGAACGGGACCTTACCTTGAGTGAGGGAGGTATCCGATGCTCTCCGTCCCTCCTGGAAGCTGACAGGAGGTAAGACAGCTGCGCCCAGACCTGCATGCGTCTGGAGCACAGGGGTGGCCGACTGTGATCCCAGGAAGGGTGAGGCCAATCTGACTGGAGAGCTGGTGCCCAGAAGCCCTGGGGTGGCTAGGCCACCACCAAGCCCTGCAGGACCTTCACTTGCAGAGAAGGGGAGGCAGCTGTCGGAGCTTGTTCCTTCCGAGGGACTCGCCGTGGCAGAGGAGGAGACGATTATGCCTGTGGGAAAAGCAAGTGCTTGAGCGGGAGACCTCAAACCCCAACGTGCAACCTGAGGAACAAGATACTCGGCCCGTTAAGTGAGGGGAGGGAGGCTGGGGTATGGTAGTCCCCAACTCCAGCTTAATGTGGGTCACCAGAGCCTAGAGGCCCTGGCTATGAGCCCATAGGTGTAAGGGCAGATGGCAAGCTAACCAGCAAGGCTCAGACCCCAGAACAGGAAGAGGCTCAAGGCAAAACACCAAGGCAAAACACCTGCCCTCCAGTGCCTGGGACAGCCAAGGGGTGGCTGGCCATTGAGACGAGTACATTCATGCCCAAGTATGAACCTTAGGTCACTAAAACCAAACCAAAACAGCAAAAAAAAAAAAAAAAACTAACTGAGGGAAGGTGCCAGGCAACCTGAGGGAGGGCCCCAGGCCAAGGGCTCACATCCTGGATGCTGGGTCTCTGGACTTACAAGGAGGGTTGAGCGGGGAGAAATGGGTGGAGACTTCAGCCAGTGTGTGCCTCCGGCCTGTGCTGCCAGGAAGGGGTTCCTGGACCTCCTGTTCCTCCTCCAGGACAGGATCCTGCCTGGCCTCCTCGCTGATAGCTGTGTCCAGCAGGCTGCTGGGGGAGATGGAGCGGTGCCGGAACACTCCACTGCAGTTGGTATCCAGGGGAAGAAATAAGGGCTGCAGGGAGGGACAAGAGCCGGTCACTTCTGGGGCTCTTAAGGATGGATCCTGATGGAACACGGCCGCTAGGAGAGAGCGAGGAACCCACAAAGGACCAGCTCCCACACACCTGAAGTGAGCTGTGGAGATCACAGTCTATCTCAGCCTGCAGGACTGACTGAGCCAAGGCCTGGGGCTGCGGGCACAGCAGAGAGGGCCGGAAAGGGTCACATGGGAGGATTTCTTGAGGAACCTGGGGCCAGAGAGGAGGGATGGATTGTTAGGGAGTACTTTTGGGATCAGCTATAGGTAGGTGGTGTCAGGTAAAACTGACAGAAGCCAGCCAGATGCTAGCTGACGGTGCTAGGGGCTCAGTCGTCTGTGAGGTGACTGGTGTGTGTGTGTGTGTGTGTGTGTGTGTTCGCGCGCGTGTTTCTGTGCCTGTGCACGCAATTACAAGAGCCTGTAGTGCCTGGCCCATGCAGTAGCCATAGCCCTGCCCATGCTCCATCCACGCCCCGCCCATGCACCACAACAGATAGCCCCTTCATTTCCCACAGCTTGCTGAAGCACAACTAGGCTTGCCATGAGGTCCAGGGAGACTCAGTGCCACATCTAAGCACAGGACTCTGAGCTCCGAGGGGTGATCTCACAGGGCCGGGAGCAGGGCTTTGAGAGAGGGGAGCTCATCCTTACCTCCAGACTGCTGAGGTCTGAGCTTCGGAGCTGGGGCTGTCTGGCAGGTGCAGGGGTGGGCCGGGATGAGGGCTGGGTGCTTCGATGCTCCTTGAGGCGCTCGAGCAAGAGGTAGTAAATGGCGGCAAAGTGGTTGTAGCTGCTGTTCTGCAGAGACTAGAGAGCAGGGATGGAAGGGTCAGAAGGAGGCCTCGGCTCCCTGGCCACCTGTGAGACTACACCAGGTAACTCCCTGGGCAGCCAAGAATATCCTTAGACATGCTGGCCCTTAAACTAGACTGTAGCTCTGTTTTAACTCCACAGGCAAGGAAGGGCCCACTTTGCCCGAGAAACCCCAATCCCACCGGCATCCCGGGATGCGAGGACTAGGCTGGCAGGCCGCCACACAGCACGCTCACCTCTATGGTCCTCTGCCGGTCGATGCCCAGGGCCTGCATGATACCCAGCACCTGCTCGTTGTAGTCGCCCAGATTGGAGGTGTATCCCTGCATGGAGAAGGCAGGGTCGTCCTGCTGCAGGAGGGTGGGGTCAGCCTGCATCCACCGGTGCTGGCGGATCTGGGCGATGGTGATGCGCTTGGCTGGGTCCACTACCAGCATGCGTCTGATCAGTGTCTCACAGTCTGTGGAAGTGAAGGACTCACACTGAGGACGGGGCACTGGGCCTGGGGGCTTATTCCTATTCCCACAGTAGGACTCGTCACCCAGGCAGAAACCACCCACGTGACAGTCGAGAGGTCTGAAGCTGCCAGTTTAATCTTCCCACTGCTACAGAAACGAGCCACCATGCTGAGGACCAGAGAAGACACTCTATCTTTCTAAGAACCCCCTGTAGAAAACCATGTAGGCTTTCCCTCCTGTTGTAGTACATGTAAGGCATCTTTATAAAACAGAAAGCCTTGTGCGTGAGATGGGCTGGCATCTTGGAGCCCAATGGTGGAAGTGTTGTAAGGACGAAGGGTCTGGCTAGTGGGGGCACTGCAGAGACACGCTGCAGGGAGCGGTTCCAGTCTGCACCGGAAGTAGGGCACTGGAAAGCACCTGTGTGGCTTGGGTTTCTCTTGCAGCCTGATCACCCAGCCCCAAGTCCCGACTCGATTGCAGACTTGCTAGACAGCTGGGCAGGCAGTGCCAAGACCCGCCCACCACCTCCCTAAAGCCACCGCCCAGGCTACCCAAGGCCCCCAGCTCCATCCTCGCTCACCCACCTCGAGACATGAAGAAGGGGATGCGGAAGCGACCCTCCAGCACGCGCTGTCTCAGCGTAGGCAGGTTGGGTCCGTCGAAAGGGAGGGAACCACAGACCAGGACATACAGCACCACACCGAGGCTCTGTGAAGGACCGACCAGACAGCTCATGTTGGGACCCTGCTTGCCGGATCCAGGGACGGGCTGGCAGGCAGCAGGGTCCACAAAGGGGTTCCTACCCAGATGTCCAGTTGGGGACCTTCATACTCCTTCCCTTCGAAGACTTCAGGAGCTGCATAGGGGGGGCTCCCACACCACGTGGAGAGAGGCTCCCCTGGCTTGTAGAAATTCCCAAATCCAAAATCTGTGAGGCAAGGGGAGAGGCACTGGCATTAGTTTGGGACCGGCACGCGCTGTGGCTGCAGGGTGCACTGGAACCAGGTGTCGTCGCCACACATTCTTACCTGCCAACTTGATGTCCATGTTACTGTCCAGCAGTAGGTTCTCTGTCTTGAGGTCCCGGTGGACGATGTGATGGTTGTGGCAGTACTCCACGGCTGACAGGATCTGACAGAATTTCTGTCTAGCCTCATTTTCACTCAAGTGTCCGTTGGAAGTCAGATAATCTGAGGGAAGAGCAAAGCAATGTCACACCGGAAGACACCGGGCCTATGGGTGGGTGGGTGGGGACTGGGCAAAGACATGCGGAGAACCACAGGAGATGTAGGCATACAGGAGGAGGCGGGGTTTCACCTACTGCTACAACAAACACGACTCACCGAACATTTCTCCGTTTTTCGCAAATTCTGTGACAATGTAGAGCATATCCTTTGTCTCCATAACCTGAAACAACAACAAAAAGGAAAATCGTAAGCGGAAGAGAAAGGCTCACACATGCTGGCATAGTCGCACCATGAACTCCAAGCAACCTTTGACCTCTCCAAGAAACGGCCTCCATCATTTAAGGAAAGAGAGAGGGAAAGGGGAAAAAAAAATCCCACAACCCAGAGAAGCAGCTTTAGACACCTTGGGAGAAGTCCCTAAGTCCTGCCATCTCCGGGCCTGTTGGTCGTCCTGGCAACCCTCCTCTTAAAAGGGAGAGGGCCAGAGACAACTGTACAGGCAGGCATTCGGCTGGCATGCCCCCTGGGAGCTCTGGAGGCCATGAGTGCCAGAACCCTGGGAGTGTCCTTTCAGAAGCCCCATGGACAAAAAGCAAAGCAGCCCGAGTGATCAGTACAAATACCTCCCCCCACTCACTTTACTGACAAGGCATTAGGCATGAAGAACACTGCCTCGACAGGTAAGGTACGGGGGACTGCTCTTTGTACGGCGCAGCGCCTGGCATGTGTCAACAGTAATGGCCAATGTCAACATACACCTTCAGACTTCATTTATTGATTGGTAACTTTGTTACTTAAAAGGGAAAAAAATGTGAACCATAACTAAACAACAAAGATTCAGGGCCTTTTTTTTTTTTTTTGGTTCTGAAACAAAAAAAAAAAATACACTTATGCATATGCATAGGTTAAATATTCCAGGGGAGCCAGGTATGGTGGCATACACCCGTAATCCCAGCACTCAGGAGGCAGAGGCAGAATTACTGGAAGTTCAAGGCCAGTCTACATAGCAAGTCCTAGCCCAGTCAGTCTATGTAGTGAAACTGTCTCAATACAAATAAAGAAAGAAAACATTTCAGGGGGAAAAAGAGACAGTATTCCAATAGAAAGAAAGATTTCTTTAGGTTTAAAACATACTATTATTCCTTTAAAAGATACTTTAAAGAGGCTTTTTGAGTCATACATTTTACTAAGAAGTGTTATCAAAAACCAAAGCAATTCAGCTAAAATTTCAGCCGTTGCCCCGCCTCCCCACGGTGCAGCAGAAGACCTCTCTGCCTTCGCCTTTTCGAGAAGGAAGAAAAGGGGAAAGAAAACAAGCTTAGTGTCTGTATCTTTAACCCTTTAAGACCAAAAATAAACCAACTATGGTGACAGACAAGTCTAAGGCCATCAGGACACAGAAAGCACACTTCAAGACCCTACCTCAACAGACGCAACCAGACAAACACTCCCCACCCCCACCCAAAGGAAAGACCGGGATGCCTCAGCAGGACTCTGGGTCCCGGAGGCCGGGTGAATGAATGCTAGACACCAGTATGAAGACTAGAGGGTCAGTCGGCCTTAGCAGCCCACCCAATCCTGAAAGCTGAGTCGCTGAAGACAGGCGCTAAAAGACCCACTCTGACATCCATTGTCTGGGCAGTGTTTCCTCGCTGGTATGAGACAGACCTGGCAGGCAAGAGGAAGGCAGGAAGAAGGGTCTAAGACAGCATACACTGGTGGCCACAAACAGGCAGGAGCACAGGAATCAACCCTTTCCAGCCTCCTCTCTCAAGCACTCGCCCCGGAGGAAACCTGTCTTCCAGCACAACTTAGAGATGAAGATTGAAATAACGAACGAATGACCCCTGAGCGCACAGCCCTGGGCTCTGTGCTTAAGAGATTCTGAGGGAGCTGTCACCACAGGCCAAACACAAGCTCCAGAGACTCGGCTGCCTTTGTTCTGAGAAGGACTGGCCAGGGGTAATTTTCAATTACAGTTCTCTCCTGAACCATACACATAGCTTTTCCAGCTGTCCCTTGGAGTCACCTCAGGCTCATGAGAATCCTGAGAGTCACTGAAGGAACTTACACACCAACACAAGCAGATACAACCACAACATCCACAAGGCCTGGCTCCTCTACACACAGAACTGGGAAATTCACGGCAGCAGAAGTGGCTAGTTATCACAAGGCAGATTGAGGAAGAACGTCAGGAAACAACGGACAGACAAACGGGTGAGCCACGTCCTCATTCCCAGATTAAATGGCAAGTTCCGAGGGCTGAAGTATCTCCCCCGGTTTCCCTCAGCACTCTGGGCTACACTCAGGAGACTAAGGCTGCTGCATCCCAAAGATACATTTAGGAGACCTGGGAAAGAACAGCTGCTTTTTAAAAACAAAACAAAACAAAACAAAAAAAACCAACAACAACAAAAAAATGTTTAGCAATCCCTTTGCAAAGGCGGAAGTTTCGAGTTTCGCTCAAGTTTGTCCTTCGTTCAAGCCTGACCATACATACATATGGCTATCCTCACAGTGACAGGACTTTGTCAACAGAGCTCGACACGTGCAAAAACTGTACAAATTACAATACCAGATAAAAGTCGAACGAGGCAAAAAAAAAAAAAAAAAAAAAAAATCAAGTAGCACCCAGAGCAAGAGACTAGCAGTCAATAAAGATGCACAATCTCGGGAAGGTCAATCTATTTTCATTGTACTCCTGAGGTTCGGTTCCCACACAGCATCAGAAACTCGGGACTACCTTCAGGGACCCAAAAAGGCTCAGGGTGTGGCACGTGAAAAGCGCCGGACGTGTCCAAGAGCAGCGAGGCTCCCCCGGCTCACCTGATAAAGCTTGATGATATTTGGGTGGTTCAGGAGTTTCATGAGCTGGACCTCCCGGTAGATCTTCTCCAGGTTGCCAGAGTCTAACCGAGTCTTGTCAATTATCTTTATTGCAACCTACAGGTTTTAAAAAGAAAAAAGGGGGGAAAATCTTCAAGTAACCTCATTTGTACTTTTTTGGGGGGGGGGGCAAGTGAATTTCTCAAACATTTGACGTCTTCAAGAGATCATGAGAAGTTGGGGGGAAAATAAAAGTAGACACTAACATTATTTAAAAGGATAGAAGTTAAATTAAAGCCCCTGTATTTGGCATTTGGCAGCTAGCTTTATAAGGAGCCGCTCATTTCTGTTGTGTTCTCTCTCTCTCTCTCTCTCTCTCTCTCTCTCTCTCTCTCTGGGGGGTGGTTTGCTGGTCATTATTATCTTTTCTGTTCCCTAGTAATTGTACAAATTATGTAGAGGCATAATACAAAGCTATTTCCCCCATGTACCAGACTAAACACTGTCATGGTTTACAATTGTGACAATCAACTCTGCAGGACTGAATCAGCACAGGGGTCCACCCCCTGGCTGGATCCACCCCCTGGTTTAGTTCCCCCCCAACACACACACACACACACACACACACACACACACACGCACGCACACACACCACACACACACACACCGCGCGCGCACCTGCGTTTTGGTGACTCGGTGCCGCGCCAGCTTAACCACTGCAAAATTGCCTTTGCCCAGGGTCCGTTCCACGTCGTAAAAGCCCACTCGGAGGGGCTTCTGCTGGCCCTGGCCAGTGCCTGAGGGGACCGCGCTGAACTCCGACATGATCACCATGGCTTCGGGCCGCACCTGCGGGTCAGCGAGGAGTGCGCTCAGCACCGACCGACCCGACCACGATCCAGATCCCGTTCCCCGACAAGCCCGGCCACTGAAACTGTGTCCGCCAGGCCACCACGCGTGCGTCCTCAACCCTATGTTCCTCCAGCCCGAGGCTCCTAGTGTGGCCCCGACTCTGGATCGCAGCTCACACCCCCACTCGCTCATTCCTTGACACTGTGTCCCCTCGGCTAAAGTCCCCACGTACGCACCCCTCTACCTCGAATACCCCCGCTCCGAAGAGCTTGAGTCTTCGGATACTGGGCTCTCAGCCCGCGCCCCCACGCGCGCGCCCCCTCGATCCCAGGTTCCCTCAGTACGAGCCCCCACGCACGCGCCCCCCGACCCCCGGTCCTGGCCGGGCGCGCGCGCCAGCAGTCCACCCGCGGTCGACCACACGCACCCTCGGGTCCCGGGCTTTCACCGCGCTCCGGTCCACCAGAGCCAGCGCTGGGCTCCTCAGGACAGGCTCCTCAACCGGGCGCTCGCAGACCCGCCTCCGGCAGCCGACCCGCAACAATGGGGAGCTCGCGGGGCTGGAGTCCTGCCGGCGACCCTATGCGCGCACCTGCGGGCCTCGGAGACCCGAACCCGCGCCATCGCTCACCTTCGCCGCCCTCCGTACGCCCGACCCGGGACGCCACCCGCTCGGCTGCTCGCTCTGCTCCGGCGCCCGCCGTTCGCGCCGCCGCCGCCAACGCTGCCGCCGCCGCCCGGGCCGCGCCGCATGTCAGCGCCCAGCCGCCGCCGGCCGCACGCGGCAACGCCCCGCCCCGCCCCAGCCCCGCCCCGCTCAAGCCCCGCCCCGCCCCGCCCCCCGCGGCAGGCACAGCCCATTGACGTCGTTTTGACGCCAGAGCGACGCGGGGCCCGGTGCCTGCCGAGGGGGAGCGGAGATCGGGCGGTTGCCAAGAGACTGAAGGCTCTGACGCGCGCGCTGGTGAGGCCGTCGCCATGGCGACCGAGGGCGGTGACGTCAGGGGCCGGGCTCAGCAGTCGTCCGAGACTTCTAGCTCCCCCTGCCGGGCACGGGCGACACTGCTGTCACCCACCGACCAGAAGACAAGACAGAACCTGCTTCGGGACCTCTCCGGGGGACTTCGTGGTGGGTACGGTGCCCCGTGGGTGCTCAGTGCCCCTATCGGACGTAGCAGGGTGGAACAGAGCCGCGGGACTTTTGGAGTGGGTCTCTGGGGCTGGTAGCCCTAGACCGATCACTCTGCTCTGCTGGGCACTCGATGTAAAGCCAGCAGCCAGCAGTGGCTGCCCCTTGACCCTCACTTCATCCCTGGGAGGGCCGACCAGCTGCAATAATGCCTGGCTCTAGGAAACTGTTGGTCAGTTGAACGCCACTTACTTTTGTTATAGAAAAAGAAAAGAAAAGAAATCCTCTAAATATTCAGCAAGTTGGAAAGTTAAAGCAAGAAAACATGTCTTGTTTTCCCTGCTTCAAGAGCCACCTTGAACAGTAGCTCACCACTCTGGTCCAGCAGTGTCCTGGGACAGCTGAATAAAATGGGTGCTTTCGACACAGGCAGCAGAAGGACCCAGCCCCTACTCAGGGCTGATAGGTGGGGCCCTTGGAGGATTGGGCACTTTGCCCAGTCCCTTGCTGTCTGCCAATTGGCCCACCCTGTCTGTCCCCACGCTGCTTCCAGACAACAGATAGGACACAGGGCAGCTGGGACCTTGGGACTGACCCTGAGAGTGCTTGCCGGAAGTAGGGCCCATTAAAGGGGAGACAGAGTGTGGAAATGGCATGTGTGTGACTCCTTCTGTTTGTGTTCCCTCACACCTCATCAGAAAGTAAGATGTGTTCTTAAGGGCAGATGGGAAAGGGGACAGACGATTCTCCAAAGGCTTAGGAAGGCAGGCGGTGGTTTGGAGCTAAACGTCTCTGTCTCCCTTCCTCGTGGCTTCCTGTTGAGAGAAACTAGCACCGGGTGGGTGATTAATTAAAATTGATTCAGAATTCATCAGAATTGATTCCTCAGTGGAGAAAGGCTTCCTGGGCAGAAGTGGGTGGTGTAGGCTGACCTGAGAGAGGGCACAAGGGGGCCAGCCATGTACCTACGGTTACTACATGTCACCCCCACAAGGATTTCACCAGTTCCAGTCTTGCCTTTCCCGGTTCAGTGTTTTGAAGGGCATTCAAGGACACTAGCCATCTCAGGATTCCTTAGTCTTCCAACATGCTCCCCGTGGCTTGTCCCAGGTTCATAAATCAAGATGTGGGGTAGTAGTTTTAGACTCTTCTATCTGAGCAGCTTACCCTCACCCCTGGGAGTCCTGATCTTTTGCCCTGCTCCCAGGAGAGCTGCGCAGAGGGTAGGGAAACCCTTTGTTCTTGTGCTGTGGTCCCTCATCCCTTCCCAGCCTGCCCACCCACTGGCCCTGGTCTAGAAAGAGCCTTCGAGAAAGGTCTGAGGTGTTTGCAAACATGTCATGAGTGTTAGATCCCAAAGGACAAATGGCTGAGGTGCCCATTAACATATCAGAGCTGACACTGCATTAGTATGTGAAGTGCCTGGCTCCCCCTCAGCCTTCTTATTCCTATATAAGCTAACCATTTTGGCCATGGACTCTCTTGGTTCTTCTCTCTCTCTCTCTCTCTCTCTCTCTCTCTCTCTCTCTCTCTCTCTCTCTCTCTCTCTGTCTTTGTCTTCTTGGTCTTCTTTTATCTCCCTCTCTTTTCCCTTTACTCTTGCTCCCCACTTCTCTCTCTCCTCTCCTGGTCCAGTCTATTGTTCTGGCCATGTTCTGTCTAGACCCTTCCAGATGCCTCTGGTTGTTCTCTCTCTCATATCTACAAAACAAAACAAAACAAAACAGAATTCCCCTCAACCACACCTAAGAGCAGTCAAGTCCTCACATCAACACCAAAAGCTTGGGACCTAGACCCATCAGAGGATGCTGCCCTAGAGGCAAACCTGGATCCAGGCAAACCTGATGTCTGGCCCCTCCTGATCATCTGCTTCCCATAACTGTCCTGTGCCAACAGTGACTGTGTCTGTTCCTCCAGATCCTAGAGCAGGAGCTCTCTGTGTCCACAGAGTCAGAGAATGGGGAGGAAAATGCCCACCTAGGAGGGATGGTACCTGGCACTCTCCTGAATCCCCGTCTTCCCCAAATGGCTCTGTGTCATCGATCCCTGGAAACTATTTCTTCCAGCACCTTGTTTTCTGTTGCATTCTGTGGTAATGTTTTGGTAATGCACTTGAGAAGGAAGAGGACTTCTGGAGATGTGAGCAAATGACTCAGGGACTCCTCACGCCGAGCAGGGGAGGGAGCATGGGGTCATGCCAGTGAGGGGCCTTGGTGACATAGCATTCTGACTGGCGAATGGGAACCACTCTGCTTCCCATCACACCTGTCCTGGGAGTGCAATGGTCCTGGAGGTTGGTTTTCTTGCTTGGATCATGAGGCTGGAAGTCCTTCCTGTCTGCCGGGCTGAAACCCTTCAGTTGTTCATGATTCCGCTGCCTGTGGCCACAGTCCTACCTTCCCAACCTTGACCTAAGTCAATACACACAGAGCCTGGAGTTCAGCACTAGCTCTGAGATTAACTCGGAACGGGCCTGCTACCCTGAGCCATGAAGAACCTTGGTGTTCCTCTGAGGAGAGGAGTGGCTTCCTGTATCACCAAGACTTGGACAGGGCACCCTTCTTTCTCGGCCCACTCCACTTAGTACCGAAGGACCTCTTTGCCCTTCTGCCTGAGTCTTTCTGGGCTTCGTGTCTTGTACAGCTTCTGCCTGGTGGCTTCTGAAGCGGTCAAGAAAAGTGGGCTCCCCCGGCCTGGTCCCTTACCTTGGTCTAATTGGGCCCTCCTTTCCTTCTGAATTTTGACAAGCTGCTGTGTGTGTGGAGGCAGGAGTCACAGCCCAGGTTTAGGCTGACAGCAGAAAGCAGGCCTAAGACTGAGGAATCCCCAGTCCTGGGCCAGGAGCTCTGTGATCAAGGCCACCCAAAGGCTGCCTGGTCTTGACCTTGACAGCATCCCACCTGTCCAGAGGCACCTGCCCCAGAATGCCACTGCTGTTAGAGTATGCCTGGGCAGGGACCCCTGTCTCCCAGGACAGTGACCAGATCAGCCAGCAGGGACCCCTTAACAGAGCAAACAAATTGACAAAGCAAGCCAGGCTCCTCGGCCTTCCAATTGAGAGAGGTGGAGATTCTGGGGACACTAGACAATGGAGCTGGAGGTGTCTGGGTTCTGGAGAGGTGGTCCAGGACAAAACAGATCGAGAAGCATCTGTGTGCATACCGGTCGATATGTGTTTACCTATGACAAGCGAGCCCTGATTCCAGAGCACCAGGCTTCCTGTTTGTAGTGGGAAAATTTTCACCTTTTGGGTCTTTTAAGTTTTACTTTTCATTTTTTTTTTAACATTAGTACATAAAGCAATAGGCTTCACCATAAGAGTTTTATACGTCGCCTTGTTTATTCTCTCTCCCCTCCCCTTCCCTCTTCTCCCCACCTTTTCCTCCATGTAGCTTTCTTCATCTTGTTGGCTTACTGATGTCTCCCCATCCCCAACCTTCCCAGAAGACACCACTTGCTCTCTTTAGTTTGAATACCTGTGTGTATGTATGGTGTGTGTATATGTATATGCACACACTACACATATAGAAATTAAAATCTAGAATGCATACATGTGTGGTATTTGTCTTCCTGGGCATGAACGCCTAAGATAATATTCACTTCTATTTATTTTGCTGCAAATGTCATGAATTCATCTTTCTTTACAGCCAAATGAAATCCCTTTGGGTACATGGAGCACATTTTCCTGTTCCATCCATTCACTGGAGGATAGCCGGGCTGATTCCACGTCCTACCAGTTGTTAATAGTGTAGCTAGAAACGTGGTTACACACAAAAACATCTGTGTTATATTAGCTTGGGTTGGTAAGACTGGGTCATAGCGTAGTTCTACACTTAGGGTTTTTTTTGTTTTGTTTTTTGTTTTTGCTTGTTTATTTTAGAACTCTCCTTTGCCGGTTAGTTTCTGCCAGCCGGGGGGGGGGGGGGGGGGGGAGAGAAAACCTTAACTGAGAAGATGCTTACATCAGATTACCTTTGGCATTTTTTTGATTGACAATTGATGTGGGAGGAACCAGCCCACTTTGGATGGTACCACCCCTTGGCAGGAAGTCCTGGGTGGTATGTGGGAGCCAGAGGGAGACTCTTCCCTCCCAGATGTGCTTTTGGTCACAGTGTTTATGACAGCAGTGAAAAGCACCTCCATATGAAATTTCATAGTGGCTACACAATCTTGTAGTTCTGCCCATCAATACACAAAGGTTGTAAGCTTACTTTTTTAAAATTTTTATCTTCGGGAACTCAGGACCCTTTCATGTGCTAGGCAAGCACTCTACCACTGAGCTGCCTGGCCAGTCGTAGTGAGGAATCATGGGTACTTGCAGCGGATGGTCTTGCTCGATGAGGACTGTGACGCCTTTGAATGCCTGGGCGGCTACAGACCTGTGAGGTAGCCAGAAATAGAGGGCAGAAGATGATATCGGTGTCCATAGGGTTAGCAAGGGCCAGAAAGCAGCATCAGCACCTAGTGTGTGTGTGTGTGTGTGGGGGGTTGTTTAGGAACACCCCCTTGGGACTGCTCATCTGCCATGGGGAGACTTGTCTGAAGTCTCCATGTCTCCTCCAGGATGAATAGACAGACCTGTGTTCATGAATGTAAGCTCTTCACTGTTCAATCAGAAGAACCAGGCATCTGGGGAGTGACAGTTTGTTTTCTGTCGCTGTGACAAAATGCCCGAGACCAGAGACCAGAGAGCTACGTTGCTATAGCCTTCTTTGGTCACTGAAGCTGGTTTATGGTTTATCAGGCCGATGATTCTGAAGGCTGGAATGTCCAAGAGCAGGATGCGGGCTTCCCTCCAGGGCCTTCTTCCTGCATCAGAAGGTCATCATCATTGTTGTCGTTGTCGTCGTAACTTGATGCAGGCGGCAGGTGTGCCAGCTCGGCCCCCGTACCTTCCTCTTCCCATCAAACCACTAAGGACCTCAGGGAGCCCTTCTTTGTGATCACATTTATCCCACCTACCTCCCCAAAGCCCCAACTCCACAAACCATCCACATAGAAATGTGGGGACCAAAGCGCCGGCAGGTGACTTTGGGTCTCACAGCTCAGATCCTGGTGGGGACGGCAAAGATGACAACAAGGACACATTCAACAAGGATGGAGACCAACAATGTTCTGACTCTGTCTACGTGGCAGAGCCTGGGAAGCTCTGCCCTGTACAGATATGGAGAGAGCAGCCCTGGGGACTCCAACATGGCCGGGAGCCAGCCTTATGCTGGACTCTCTGTGAGGCTGCACAGGGCGCTGGGACTCCCATGACATGTTTAGACGTAGCTCCCACCCTCTCCAGTCCACCAGCTTTGCACACAGCAGACTGCTGGGGTTTTGTTTTTGTTTTTTCTTTAGTTATCTGGAAAACATAGATACAAATTTCTACAACCTGTAAGAGCTGTGCAAGGTATTGTGTGCATGTAAGTGAGCATGCTTCAGACTGCCAAGGAATGGTGACAGAAAGGGTGACACCCTGCCAAGGTCAAGGTGAGAAGGGACAGGTCAACCCAAGTATTATTTGCTCCAGGAAGTCCAGTATCAGATGGTCCCCAAAGGCTCATGAGGTTCCAGCTGGATTGTTAGATGCTGGAAGCCCTGGGGCTGGATGTCATGAGCACCATCTTTCCAGGGTATGGGTTCTCAAAAGACAGACAACCGAGGGGCTGGAGAGACGGCTCGGTGGTTATGGGCACTCGGCGATGCTCCTTCTGAAGGTTTTAGCTCAGTTCCTAGCATCTCATGCAGCACCTCACAACCATGCACATCTCAGTTCCAGGGGAATCTGACACCTTCCCCTGACTTCTGCACATATAAGGTACAAATATACGCACAGAGGGAAAAACACCCGTACGCATACAATTAATAATGTATTATTTTTAAAAAGATAGGCAATTGAGACAGGAAACCACAAGCAAGCCACTTGCAGAGGACAATGACGCAGGACAGTGAAACAGAGGGCTTGGCAGAGACAGTGGCCTTGGATGAACCATAAGGTGTGGACTTTGGCATGGGCCCGAGGGTGCAGGCAGGAGGTAGCCATTTGCCATCTCCCAATGAATTCTGACCTGGATATGGGGTCTGGAACAAGTGCTGAGTTCAGGGTGGAAAACTCTGTCAGTGACCTTCAGCGAGGCCAAGCGTCTGTTTGCAATGTGCTACCCAAATGTTTATGTGGCCTCTCCTGAGGCACTTGAGGGCAGGTGTGGTACTTCGGGTTTACCGAGCCTTGAGGCATTGCTGACAAGGTTGAAGAGGAGATTGAAAAGACAAAGAAAGTAAGGTTTAACCTTGGCAAGCAAGCTGGGGAAGGGAGTGAAGAGGGAGGATGAGGCCAGGCTTGGAGCCCCCGGAACTCAAGAGGTAAAAGCAATTCCCCATCTTTTCTCACAGCTCAGACCCTGAGAGTGGGGAGGACCCACAGTACTCTAGGAGAGATAGCCCAAGAGAGACCTAAGGGCCAGGAATTTGGCTTTCCCCTTGGTTTCTGGATGGGTGGATGTAGGGAGAAGATGATGGCACCTAAGTGCACAGGTCTTTCCTATGCAATTACAACTGTCTCTTTTCGTGCACAATGGGTGGGTGTTCTAAGGTCTTTTTTCCTGAAATCAAACTAAGTGCAAGACCACAGATATGGTGCATACCCAGCTATACCTCCATGTCCTTTCCAGTGTGTGTGTGTGTGTGTGTGTGTGTGTGTGTGTCGTTGGCTACTTTCCTTGAGGAAGCTGTTACAAAATCCCCTGACAGAAGAAACTTAGGCAGGAAGGGTTTATCACAGCGCTCAGTTTAAGGCTGCAGTCCATCATGGTGGTGGAGGCTGTAGCTATGACAATGGGAGCAGGAGATAACTGCTCACATTGTATCCAGTTGGAAACCAAGATACATTCAGCTGGTCACATTGTATCCAGTTGGAAACCAAGCTATATTCCGCTGGCTTTCTTCCTGTTCCCTTTTGATTCCGTCCTAGACACCTCCCCAGTTAAATCTCTCCAGAAATGCCTTCAAGTGTTATCTCCTAGGTGGCTCCAGATCCTACCAAGCCAAGGGTCAAGATGAAACACCATGGTGGACATGCAGGCTTCCTGTAATAACAGCATATAACACAAAGTCACATTTCTTTGCATAGACAGACCTATGATAAGGTTAATCGATTAGGCACAGTGAGAGATTAACACGAGCGACTCATTACAGGAGAACAACATTAAATATAAGCTATGTAATGTGTTCTGCCTCCTCCCAAATACCACTGGGCTGTGATCACCTTTCCTATGGGGGTGATATTCAATGCCCCTGGGTCCATGGAATGAGATGCAATGAGGTAAGCGACACAGCCCAGACATTGTGACCACGTGGTATCTGGTATGCCCCTCCCTCAAACACTAACACTAGAGTTCTGGGACAGTCTTTGAAACCCAGTGAGATAAGTCGGTGGGCGTCATATACGTGGTGGGATGTGCCAGGTAGGATTCCTGACGTCTTGGACAGGATGGAACAAGATGGCCTGGGGTTTCATCTTGGTGCTCAGGTGTTGTGCAGTGATGTCTTTCTAGAAATTTCCGTGTAGTGTTTCCAGACTAAGGTTGAGCACAGGTAACAGACATTATGAAAGTGAAATGGGATGGAGAGGGGAGGAAGGCTCTTCTGCAAAATGTGCAGCAGAGAGCCGAAAGATGCAGAGATACATAGAGATGAGAACACGCGTGGGAGACGCTGTTGCTTCCAAGTTTCCCATCCTGCCATTTATGACCGCAGTCCCGCTCCGCCCATGTGAGGCTCACGCCTGCCTTTCCCCAGTGGCCTTGCCAGTAAATATCATCAAAATCCTGGTTCCCATTCCATAAAATCGCATTGTGGGAGGATGACCTGTGCAGCTGTTAGGCTGGTCCTTTCTCTTTCTATCCTGGAGACTGGACTCCTGCAGAAAGAGATATTTGGAGCATAGGCCTGTGGCCTGGGGGGACAGTGCCAGTTCCCATGGCTCCCAGACTACTCAGACACCTCCCCCTATCCATAGGAGACTACTTAAGAAGATGGGTCTGAGAGTCAGGGAAACATTGAAAATGGAGGTGGGTTAGTTAGCACTCTTTGGAGAAAGGAGTCCCTGGAGGCGAAAGGCAGACCTACCTACAGAATTCAGGGGGTTGAGGCTGGCAGTCACAGCCAGCCCACCAGAGCTTGTGGAGGCCTGTCCCTAGGTTGCCAAGGTGATCAGCAGGCTCCTGCCTGTGAGGAAGGCTGCAGGGGTTGACAGACATTTTTTTTTTCTCTCTTGGCCAGCAGAAGGGTATTCATTTTCTCTGACCTGGTTTCCATGGCGTCGGGTATTGTTGCTGTTTGTTTAAAGGAGCAACGCACCAGCTTGTGTCGAGAGACGGCAAGGACATCGTTGGATCAGCTAGGGAAAATGGCCTGTATTACTGTCACACTCCACACACCATGAAGACCCCCACATGGGGACCTCATGACAGCCAGGAGCATTGCAAAGGCGTGCAGCAGTGTGGGACAGAGCCCGTGGCCTTGGCACACACCGCGAGACTGGCATTGCATCGGTGGCCTAGAGAAGCCACAGAAAATTCAGGACAAGGACAGGCCCAGAGGAAACACATTGCCTGCGGTTCTGGGTTCCGTGTTGGTGCTTAGATCAGGGAGTCTGGACTTAGCCTGAGCCTCCCGAAACAAGCTGGACCAAAGGTGTAATAGGGCTGGGTACATGTCCCCTCTGGTCTCAAAACCAGAAGTCCACACTTGTGTTTCAGGGCCAGCTTCCGCAGAAGATACTTCTCAAGCAGGCACAGCACTGAGTGGGGATAGAATAGAAGAGGTGCTGCTGGACAGGCAATCTTAAAACAAAAGTCAAGTTCCTGAGACGGGAGAAGCTGGAATCTAGGAAACCAAAGGGGCGGGGCTTGGAGAGGGACCGCCCATTCCCTCCGCCTGCCAGGCTCCGAGGCTCCTTGCAGTCTCCTGTGCTCACAGAGAAAGCCCAGGCCGGGGCGTTAGGCCTTAGGCTTAGGCGTTAGGCACGGGGCTAGTGAGTGCTCCTGGAGGTAGGGTGTCTTGGGACTGGTCCGCTGTATCCACTCTGTCACCAGGTATCCTTTCTCTGTGACTCCCATGGTCCCAGGCCTGCTGTATAATTCTGTCCTCTTGGACCTCAACCTTGTCCATGGTAGTCCCCCAAAGGTCACTAAGAGTCCTTTAGGATGAGATGTTCTCCCAGCCCCGCCCCCAAAACCAAA
Organism: Apodemus sylvaticus; assembly: GCF_947179515.1. Classification (NCBI taxonomy): domain Eukaryota; kingdom Metazoa; phylum Chordata; class Mammalia; order Rodentia; family Muridae; genus Apodemus; species Apodemus sylvaticus. Next base: position 8,918,865 of record NC_067490.1, read on the forward strand.
TAAGAACGCAAAGGAGGAGGAGCAAGGAGAAACTCTTAGTGACCTCAGAGGCTGGCTCCTGGGTAGGACGCCATTAGAGACAGGCTTGCTTGGGCTTGCTGGCACTTCTTACTCAAGCTGCCAAGGAGCGACACGGGGGAGACTGGGCCCCTTCCTCACTTGCTGACCTTGGGTGGAGGGAGGGACAGTATGTGGCTAAAACACTTCAGGACTTCGGCTTCCTCAGTCAGCTTTTCTTTCAGAAGACCGTAGGACCAGGCAGGCCAGTGGGCTGAACCTGTCGGGATGCCTGGCTGCTGCTCTCTGTCTGCCACATTCCTCACACTGGGAGGAGCAGCTGTGGGTGGGAGTGGGGTCAGAAGATTCCTGAGCAGGGACAGGGAGTCCCTCCCGCACCCCACTAACTGCTTCATCTCCATCCCTTTTAAAGAGCGAGGTTCATACTGCACGAGGACAGCTTCAGTGGCAAAGCATGCTGGGATGGGGCATCAAGTGGAGCCTTGCACACGGGGGGGGGGGTGAGGGGGGAGGGCAGGGGGAGGGGGGAAGGCGTGACACCGCTTTGGAAAGGGTCCACGGTGCTTCACGGTGTCGAAGCAACCCAAGAGCCCATCTGTGGACACGTGGAGAAGCAAAACTATTTCGCACAACAGAACACGATTCTGCTTATAGAGGAAGGGAATTCTGACACATCCTGCGGACAGGGCTGGACAGTGAAGGTGCCATGCGATGACTCAGCCCAAAGACGACTCTGTATGATCCCACTCACACGAGGTCCCTAGAGCGTCAGTGTCAGAGACAGAGAGAGTGAGGTGGCAAGACCGAGGCTGGGAATGGGGAGGGGAACTGGCTGTGACTGGGACAGAGCTTCAGTTGGGGAAGGGGATGTGGGGGAGGGGGAGGGATGGCAACACCCGGAGGCAGACACAATGTGCCTGAACTGTATCCTCAAACGTGGGTAAAGGTGGCCCGATGAGGTGGGACAATAATCTTAGTCCCAGTACTCAGGGGGCAGTGATGGGAGGATCATGAGTTCAAGGACAGCTCCAGTTACAGAGCAAGACCCTGTCTAAATAAATAAATGGATAAGTGAATGAATGAATGAATTGCTGGGCAGTAGTGATATACGGCTTTATTCCCAGCATTCAGGAGGCAGAGGCAGACAGATCTCTGAGTTCGAGGTCAGCCTAGACTACAGAGTGAGTTCCAGAACAGCCAAGGATACACAGAGAAACCCTGTCTCGAAAAACCAAACCAAAACAACAACAACAACAAAAAACCCCAGCCAACTAACCAACAAATAAATGGCTAAGTGGTATAATTTACATTTTATGCGTTTCACAGAAATGTAAAAAGCTTCTAAAGCCAAGTCCAAGAGTTCAGCAACATAAAATACCCAAACTTCCCAGAAGTCACCATCCCATCCCCAGTCTCCAGAGGCTATAGGAGTGCAGAGGTCAGCCAAGCACCCAGAGGCGGGGCTCCACCCTGCAGGCAGATAGGCCGGAACAAGGATGCCGGATGGTAGCCTGACCTAAGGCTGCTCACCAGCAGTTCCGGGTAGAGGTCAGCATCTGCAAAGGATGCAGTGGCAGCCACGGCTTGGACCAGCCATTTTTACTCTTCCTACCCCCAATCCATCATACACGCAACACAAGCACATCAGACGTAATACAAGAACATATGAAACTCACACTGGACAGACAGACTCCAAAGGACCCTGCACCTCCGGTGACTGGCTTCTCTCAGCTATATTTACAGAGGGTGGACAGAAGGAGAGGGCCTTTCCTATGTGTGTCGGAGGTGCGGTCAGAGCTCTGTGGCTTAGTCTGGGGTCTTCCTGGAGATGGAGAATTTCCAGAAGCTAATACATCCCCACGCATACATCGGAAATGCCAACTGATTCATGGGAAATGTTGTTGGGGTATTCTGGGAACCTGGAACACCCCAGTATCAGGACTCCCCTCTGCACACAGCAGGTGCAGGCTAGGGACTGAAGGGAAATGTTCTTCTCAGCTATGGCGAGGGCTCTGTGGAGAACAGGGCTTCTGGGAGGGACTTAGAGCAGGAGGTGTTCTGTCCTAGCCAAGAGACCCCTGGTGTCTGCTGCATCAGATCCACCCAGAAGCAAGAACCTGAATGACTTCATCAGCAGTGTGTGTGTCATGCCTGACTGACCCAAGCTGGGCCATGTGACTGTCTTAGTGGATGGCAACTACAGCAGCCCAGTTGGCCACTCTGCACCCAGCAGATCCATACAACATTAGAGTGGAGGTCTGGGACCTTTGCCGCCTCAGAAAACCCTATGTGGGGGCAAGGCCATGGGCAGCAAGGCCAGGGTAGTGGATAGCTGGGCACTGAGACCCAGGACTATAACAAGGAAGGGGACCTGGCAACGTCTGGAACTTCTCTGAGCGCGGCCTGCAGTGACAGGCCACCATCTATTGCCATAGGACCAAGGTGGTCCTGGAGGGGGGCATTGAATCACCTGGCAGAGCTAGTTGGTTAAGAGGCAAAGGTGGCCCCTTCCTTCCAGATAAGATCCAGGGAACTTTGCCATGGCCTACCCACCCACCTGTTCATGCTGGCAGGGAGGGCTGGGGGACAGTGAATCAGCACCCCACGGCGGGTGACCAGGTTGTAACTGCCGTAGCCTCAGTCTGGAAGAACCTCAGAACAGGAGAGCCATCTGCATTGGGGGAGGGGGAACCGTCAGGAAGGTCTGGAGAGCCTGTCCCATGGGTCGGAGGGGGTTGGTATCAGGGGGCTGGTGGCACACTTCCCTGGACACTGACAGCTGCTCTTCCAGAAAGGGACTACAAGCTGGGGCACGGGGTGGGGGCAGGGCAGCCAATTTGAGCTTGCCTACCGGCTGTGGCTGACCACTTCATGGCCGCTCCACCTTGTCAAGTGTAAACAGCGCTGTCCCGTGCCACCGTCCCTTCTAGGGCATCCACAGGTTATGCAGATAATAAGGGAGAGTTGGAGCCCAGTGACAAAGGCTGGGGTCGGGGTACAGGAAGGACCTCGGAGAAAAGGTGCAGTTCACTAGAGCCTGGGGTACAGCCACACCCCAGAGGGTTTAGAAAGCCTTTACTATTTGTTTTGCTTCTCAGACGTCACTTAGAAACACGAGGCCCATAATGAGACCTTTGCTACCAAATTTAAATTGCTTTATGACTTCAAATGAGCACGGAATTTGCTGGGGTTGAGGTAGGCAAGGTTATCATGACTTCGTATCTTCCATGTTAGTTTCAAAGATCAGTGTGTATTTCTGAATCCGGAAAACTGAAAGTTGTCCTGGTGGTGATACGGCATCTGCAGTCTCAACCACCCTAAGGCAGGGGGCTTGCTTGAGCCCCCAAGGGCAGAGCTGGCTTGAGGAAGAAAGCAAAACTCCATCTTCAAAGAAAAATTGAATATATAGTTATGAGAAATATATATATATATATATGAAATAATAAACAATAAAGGCAATCCAATTTCATTGTTCTGATGATAACAACATGGTAAACATGATGCACATTTCTATAACATTTTATATAATTATATACATGTATACATATTTTTACATATTACACACATTATATATAATGTATATGTATACATATATTATTACATATAATATGTATTATATTATGTATAATATACTATACAATGTATTATATATTTAATATATACATTATATACATATATAACATGTACCCACATATACAATGTTTACATGTATAAACATTATATCCATATTACATACATACATTTATATACATTTATAAATATATTATAGCCAGGTAGTGGTGGCACATGCCTTTAATCCCAGCACTTGAGAGGTAGAGGCAGGCAGATTTCTGAGAAGCCAGCCTGGTCTACACAGTGAGTTCCAGGACAGCCAGGGCTACATAGAGAAATCCTGTCTCGAAAAAAACTAAAAGAAAAAGACTGCTATAAATATATTATAATTATTTGTTACATATATAAATTCTATTATATAAATATTGTAGAACTTTCAAAAAGAAATTTAGATTATGCCTTATGTAAAGAATTTACATTTTTTATTATATCTTGATCTATCCATCTATTCATTTGTGTGAGTGTGTACACATACATGTGGGGAGCAGGGAGCTCGTGTGCCACAGCCAGCATGTGGGGGTCAGAGGTCAACCTGTGAGAGAGTGGGTTCCCTCCTCCCACTAGTCAGGTCCTGAGGCTCGAACTCAGGTCGTTGGGCTTGACAGCAAGCGTCTTTAATACCTAATATTTCATTGTGCCTCACAATTACCCAGCATCCTCCTGCGCTAGACGTGTGACATGTGTGCAGCTTCTGCAATAGTGGCTCAGTAGCTCGTACACCGTGCTGAACTCCTGCGTGACATTTTCCCTTGCGTGAGGTCGCCTCGAAGCTGGGATTCTCCAGACCTTATGGTGTGCTGGCATTTAAGAGCTGAGGTTCCAGGAAGACTGCAAACTTCAGATGGTTTTGTTGTTGTTGTTGTTGTTGTTGTTGTTTTGAGACAGGGTTTCTCTGTGTAGCCCTGGCTGTCCTGGAACTCACTCTGTAGACCAGGCTGGCCTCAAACTCAGAAATCTGCCTGCCTCTGCCTCCCAAGTGCTGGGATCCAAGGCGTGCGCCACCGCTGCCCAGCCAAACTTCAGATGTTAAAACGGCTCCTGCATTCACTTCCTGGGGCCGCCCTAACGTATCACCAGCATTGAACCGTGTTTCCTCAGGATGTTGAGCCAGTTAGGGACATCACTGAGCGGGTGTGGCGCGCTCCTCCTGAACTCTGAGTCTAAGGCGGGTGTGGAGGCCTCAGAAGGGTATGTCCATGGTCTCTCGGATGCCTCCCCAACCTCTGCCTTGTCAGTCTGGTCTCTTTTCTCTCTTTATCCTTCTCTCTCTCCTTTTTCTTTTTCTTTTCCTTTTTCTTTCTCTCTTTCTTTCTCTCTCTCTTTCTTTCTTTTTTTCTTTCTTTCTTTCTTTTTTCAAAACAGGATTTCTCTGTGTAACCCTAGCTAACCTGGAACTAGCTCTGAAGACAAGGGTGGCCTCGACCTCACAGAGATCTGCCTGTCTCTGTCTCCCAAGTGCTGGAATTAAAGGCATGGACTACCACAGCCCATGCCTTTAATTACCTTTAATGCATTCTTATGAGGACCAGGTCAGTTTGCAATTTAGGACACCCCACCACTCCAGGATGACCTCATCTTGGCCATTTGCAACAGCTGTTTTCACAGAGGACGACCACTTTGGGGAGACACAGTTTAGCCTGAATGGCACCCGTTTGACCTTGTAGGTGGCCACTGATGGGGGGAGTTCATACTACTGGCTGAGTTCCCACTGGCGACCTGCGGTTCGCTTCTGGCTGTGTGTTAGTCTGAAGGGCCGGTTCTCATTTTCCACCCAGGTGTCACTACTGGACCTCATCCAAGGCCTTTCTCGGAAATGCAGCTCGACCCGTTTCACTTAAAAATGAGAACCGGGTGCTTAACGCAGGCAGGAGCCAAGGGTGAGGCAGGGTGAGGCAGGCTGAGCCACACGCACAGGTCCCTACACCTCTGCAGTCCTGTGGGGTCCTTCTCTCCAGCGCCTCAGCTCAGCACCTCAGCTCAGCTCCCGGGTGTGGGCTTTGTTTGCACTCTCCTTCCCTTTGTAGGAAAGTTCACACTTTCACTGCTGTTTTCCCACAATGTGTGTGTTGAAACCCGATCCCAAAGTAGGGGTGGGTAAAGGGGAGCTGTCTCACAACAGGCTCTCCCACACAGATGGATCAAGGGTACTAGCAGAAGAGGTTCCCTCGCAAGACAATGACTCTGCTGTCCTGTCTTGCTCTCTGTCTGCTGCTAGAGGCTGACACATAGGTAGGCCCCCATCAGGTGCCCTGTCTCTACCTTGGATTTCCCAGCCTCCTGCACAGTGAGACAATGCTCCCTGAAGATGGCCTGCTTTAAGCTTTCTGGGGGAACTGTCACAGCAGTGTGCAGTGGGCTAGCATCTTCCAGCTCCAAGGGCCACAGTGAGATATCTATACCCATAGCTCCTGTTTGTCTCTGGGATGACTGTCATCAGACAGGGAGAGTTGCTTAAACTCTGGGAGTGACACACAGGTCACCGCACAAACCCTAGAAACATAGCAGGGGATAGAGCTGGTTCCTGGAAGCTATTAACCAAACAAAGGTGCCAGACTTTTTTGGTTGACCCAAATCAAGAGATGCCCGAGGTAAATAAATGATTTTCTTATTTATCCTGAGAGCTCTTTTTATATTAAGGACATCAGTCCTTTATATCTTTCTCACCTATTGTTTTTTGTTTGTTGTTTTGTTTTTTGTTTTTGCCTTGATGGGTATTTTTCCCCTCTGAGGCCAGAGGCTGCCTTTGAGTCCCAATGTGACCACGATGCCCTTGCCTGGCAACCTTATTACACAATCAGAGCTCAGCACCAGTTCACGCTCTCAGGGTATGAACAATACCACTGAAGGGAAGAAAATACTCAGCTTCAGCGCAAGGTTGGCATCAAGAAGTTTACCATCATTTCCACAGACGTCAAGGGCTTATGCTACAGCCAGGAAGCCATGGCTGCCCCTGATGAAGGTCAGGGATTGGGGGGGGGGGGTGAGCAGGGGTTAAAAGCTTCTATGTTTATACAGAAAGAGCAGACACCAAGGGCTGCTCCGCCCAGTGCACAAGTCCTCACTCAATCTTAAGAAGCGATAAGAAATGTAACTTTGATCTGGATAGTCTTTTGATCGAGCTGTGAATTAAAGGTAAACAGGCAGTGTGCCAACCTCTCCCGGAGGCTGGCACTGCCCTGCGCGGGAGGAACCAGCTGGAGCCAGGGAAAGGAAGAAGTAGTCTGGATGGCATGGTGTACCCTCCAGTCACAGGTCTGGTCAGGATAGATTCTGAAGTGTCTCTGTTGGCACCTGGCTTTTCCCTTTTTCTGAGAGGAGAGAAGGAGGAGGAGGAGGAGGAGGAGGAGGAGGAGGAGGAGGAGGAGGCAGATGGCAGTGCCACTGAAGGCCTTGAAGGACTTGCTCCTCACTGAATAGCTTCAAGTGACTTGGGGAACGACAGGGAAGTATCCCTAGGGAAAGTGGACCTACTCCATGCTGGTACCTTGTCCCCCAAAGTTTGGGGAGAGTTCGCTTAGGACCCAGCTGGCTCTGGCTGCAGGGGCTGACCTGTTCACCCACAGACACTACCCAGGTAGGAAAGATGTGAGGATGACTGGCAGCAGGCCCTGGGAGGTGGCTTAATACAGGATATGACCAACAGAAAGAGAGGGAGAACTTAGAGGTAGGGGAGGGGCACCGGTGCAGCCTGATGGAGTGCCCGAGTCTCCTGCGATGAAGAAATAGTGTAGGGAAGGAAGGAAGAGAGAGAGGGAGGGAGAGGAGGGGAAAGAAATCTAACCTGGGCATCTCTCAAACGTTACAGTGACAGGGCCTCTACAATAGTATGCCCTGTGGGCACAGCTTCACACTGTGTCATCCACGGACACAGTGTTCACCCAGCAGGCACACTGGCAGTGGGTCGCCTCAGTGTCTAGGTGTCTGTCCTCTCGTTTTTTTATTTGCAATCTCTCAGATCTCTGGGCTGATGTCCCCAGCTGCTCTCCACCCAGATAGGGCCGAAATAGATGCTGGCCTTCTGATGCACTGTAGGGGAGGGGCCCTGAATGAGACTTGCCACACCAAAGCCACCAAACCACAACACTTCAAAGAAGTAATGGCAGAGAGACTAGACTCGATGTCATGGGCTAGTGTGAGGTTAGGGGCTGGGACACTGAGGAGCCAAGTCCCTGATAGGATGAGTGCCCTACACTAAGTCACCGTGACTTCCCCAGTGAGTACCTTCACCAGTGCCAGAGGATCCCCTGTCCCCAGCAGCCTGCCCACCATTGCGTTCCTTGTGGAAGTCAGCACTGGACAGGATGGGGATGTGGCAGGCGTCACCAACTCAGTGAGACTCCTTTTATGGGGAAACCTTGGATCCTCTGTTGGAGAAAGCCCTGTGTAAGGCCAGGCACAACCAGGTGCTTCCTGGGGGGTCTCTGGGGATGTCAGTCCACACCACGGTGTTGTGTTGGCTGCTGGCTTTGGTACCTGGAGTGTAGCCTAGTTGGTTTATAAGGCCACTGTCTAATGGGCAGTAAACAGATGAGCCTCTGTTCACACTTGTGTGTTTGTGTTTCTGTGTGCACACATGAGTGTGTGTGTCCCCACTCATACATGCACATGAGCATGTTTGTACATATGTGGGACACTGTGTGTGCTTGGTGCTCCTATGTCAGGGGTCGTGAATGTATGTTTGCTCTGTGTATATCCGGACTTGCAAACACCCAACCCCACGTATAGGCGCTTAGGCATATAACGTACTGAATGAGTTTGCCTGTGGGTAGGAATGTGTCTTTTGTTTTATTTACCCCGGAGCCTGGATAGAGCACCCAACTGCTGCGGTGACCCGTGGAGAGGCCAGGGTGAGTCAGCCTGATTGGAAACGAACAGGAAAGGGTGAGATCATCGTGTTGGATGTGACAAAGCAGCAGGGAGGGCGAGGGTCAGCACTGTGTACTAAACTCCACAGCAAAATAGGATGCAGAGAAGTGGCGGCAGTGGAGGGCCCCACCCCCTGGACACTAGCAGAGGGACAGCTCCAGGCAACTAGGCCAAAAGTCCCTCTTAGTGACCAGTCTGCATGGCAAAAGCAGGACACTCTAGGTACTGTGTTGACCAAGGGATGGGGACCTTCACCCTAATCAGAGAAATTCCCCCCTCCCCCGCTCCAGCCTACCCCAGCCTTCGAGACTTGCCTTCTTCCCCCACCTCCCCATCAGCCCTGGGTAGTTTAGTCAGCTGGGACATCAGCAGGGACAGACCCAGAGCCGCACAACGGGACCCGGGTGTTCCTAGTGAGGTGAAAGAAAATGGTTTTATTTGGTCTGTGCCCATATGTCCCTGCTTGATGGCAGTCTTCACTCGGCCAGTCTGAGACCCCAAGAGCAGGACTAGGAGCTGCTCGTGCCTGCCTGACATCTATAACACAGAGCTATGCTCTGCCGGCTCTCCCTGGGGCCCCAGAGTGCAGACGCTGTGGCACACAGCGGTCAGCTGTTCTCGAAGTTTCTCTGCCCTTCTATTTCCACATGCCTTTTGGGGATCGATTGGATTCCTGGGATAGACTCCAAAACCAACTTCATTTACCCCATGTCCAGGCTCGGGCCTGCCCTTTGGGGACCCCGCACTAAGCCAAGTTCTGTGTAGATAACACCAGCAAAGCAAGGTAAGGGTTACAGGGCCACACGGCTCTCCTGGTTTCTGGCCTGTTTTGACCCCAAAGGCAGGGCAGTGGCAGGGCTATACTGGGATGGACGATGGTCTCGCCTCTGCCCTGTTGGCTCATTCAGATAACGGAAGTTTACCAGGAAGGGACAACCCAGAGACCTGGGTAGTGTGGGCAGGAAGGCAGAAACGAAGATCTGGTCCGCCCCTTTGTCCACTCAAGGCCTTTATCAAGGACTTAGCAATACTACTCTCAAACAGTCCTGTCTGTCTCTTGCTTTTCCAGGGCTGAGCCCTTCAATCCCATGTAAAGCTGGAAACTATGTCAGCTAGAATTAATGGCTGCTTTATCCGTGCGAGAGCTGTAGAATGTGCTAGAATTCAGATTAGTAATGAAGCCATCCATGATTGCTGGAAGTGATTCTCTGCCTCCAGAGAGGCCTTGAGAGGGGCTCAGTGTTGGGTATCCCCTTACCGCCAGTCATAGCACTATCTGGCCCAGCCATGCAAAGCATGCTGGGAAAATCCCATCCACAGCTGCATCTCCTCCAGTGTGACCGCTGGGGTTTCCTGGGGAAACCCACCTGAGGAAGTCTGGCTTGTTAAAATCTAAATTGGAACAAAATGCAAATTCCTGAGGAGTTAGTCGTGGTTTCCAAGAAGAGTCCTTCTGGTGGGGTCTGACAGACATTCTTTGATAGGTCCTGCAGCTCCCTTGAACTGGGTCCAGTAGCATGCCAGGCTTGAGATGGACTGATGGGGCCCCAGGGAGGAGCTGGTAGAATATAGCTCTGTCTTATAGCTTTACAGTGATATCAGGCAGGCATGACCAGCTCCTAGTCCTGCTGGCTGACCTTGGGGTCTCAGACTGACTGAGTGAAGACTGCTGTCAAGCAGGGATGTCAGATGCAGTCCAGACTCTGCATCCTGAGGGGATAAACAGATGGCTTGAACACCGGGTGCCTCAGGGGACCAGTGATGGCTGTCTCACATACAAAACCACCAATCTGAGCCATGCTATGCTATAGCTGGGCATCCCTGACAGCCAGGACACCCCTGACCCTGGGGCAGGACACGTTAGGCAGAAATCATTGTGAATTCCACAGAAAGCAAGGGGACAGATGTGGCAGCATGGGCAGGAGGCAGGGTCTGGGTACTTGTCACCACCTTACTGAGAGGGCAGCTGAGCTTCCTGGGGCTGTAGAACAAATGGTCACAAAGCCAGGTGTGCAGGGCAGGCTGGGTGATCCCAGTCCACCCACCCATGAAGGAACTCACCAGTAGGATTTCAGAGGCCTTCGCAATACAGACTATAGATATCACCCCTACTCTATCATCACAGCACAGGAGGGAGAGATCTCGCTCCAAGGGAAAGAAAACTTCAGAAACTAACACCTGGGAGACTTGTGCAAATGTCCTGAGGCAACAGAACAAAAAACAGCATGGACTGAGGGCTCCAACCAGGTTCACCATCTCACGGATCCTGAGGCTGGAAGTCCAAAGTCAAGCTGTCTCAGGGCTGGGTCCCCTGAGGCAGCTCTCCTTCACCCGCAGATGTGTCCTCACCCAGTCCTCCCTCTGTGTGTCATGGGGACACAGTCCTGCGGGCTCAGGTCCACCCTAAGGGCTTTGTCTCGCTGCAAGCACCTTTGTGACGATGCCATCTCCAGATTGTTTGCTGTGGTCCTGTGTGGTCTCGAACAGGTGGACTCGCACGCGACAGCTGATGGAAATTTCCCCTCTTGTGGCTCTGTGATGGAGATGTGTCCAGCCATGGGCAAAATTAGCATTTCCACTGAAGGTGTAGGAGGAAGCTCTTGAGCTCCGAGAATGACGCTGATGGACAACGGTGTCCTTCCTTCCGTCCCTTGGCTGTGCTCCCCAGGGACCAATTTGGAATGTGCAGTGTGGGCTTTGGATTTCCTGGGTCTGATGTAACCTGAGCTTGCGGTGTAGGTTGATGGTGGCCCTGAAGATGGATGTGCCTTCCAGCTGTGGGTCCTAAGGGGCAAAGGGACCCTGGCCATAAGGTCTCCCTGATGAGCTGGAGGCAGTTAATGTCCTGACCGCCTTTTACAGTTGACTATGGTCTGCAAGTGTGTACTGGCTGGTTCTGTGTGTCAACTTGACCCAGGCTGGAGTTATCACAGAGAAAGGAGCTTCAGTTGGGGAAGTGCCTCCATGAGATCCTGCTGCGGGGCATTTTCTCAATTAGTGATCAAGGTAGGAGGGTCCCTTGTGGGTGGAGCCATCCCTGGGCTCATAGTCTTGGGTTCTATAAGAGAGCAGGCTGAGCAAGCCAGGGGAAGCAAGCCAGTAAGGAACATCCCTCCATGGCTTCTGCATCAGCTCCTGCTTCCTGACCTGCTTGAGTTCCAGTCCTGACTTCCTTTGGTTCCAGTCCTGACTTCCTTTGGTGATGAACAGCAATGCAGAAGTGTAAGCTGAGTAAACCCTTTCCTCCCCAACTTACTTCTTGGTCATGATGTTTGTGCAGGAATAGAAACCCTGACTAAGACAGTTAACCTTGGGCTTGTCTGCTGCCAGGACAGAGCCAACTGTGTGTGTCCAACTTCCCAACAAATTAAACATAAGATGCAGTTGGTGGTTCCTGCCAGCCTACAGATTCTCTGTTTGCTTCCTCCTCTGTGCATAGAATCGCTTTTCTAAAAGAACAAACTCTATTACAGCCAGTGAGGATGGGCAGGTACAGAATGCACTCACAGAGCTCCCAACAACAGACAGAAGCAGCGCCCAGGCTGGCCAAAGAAAGTTGGGCTATTCTGAACTCTTTTTTGAAAGCTGTTCTTTGCACAATGTCTTTGGGTGCATGGGTGGGGGGGGGGGCATCAATTTGAGCCAGCACATTCATAGAGGACCCACAGGACAAGAACCAGAACCAGACCACGTTTTGTCAGGGCTAAAAAAGCCCAGGCTAGAGTCCAGGTAGGCAAAAGGGCATTCTGTGGGACAGTCTGTCAGCCTGGCCCCCACAGGAGTTTCCTGGGTCAGAGGCTGGGGGCCCCCTGGCTTCCCAAACCATTCTCTCTGTGTTCGCTCCTTCTGCAAGGGGGTCTGCACAAAGGGTGTGGGGCAAGATGGAAGGGGTGTGTTACATTTCCAGAAGCTTCTTTCTGGATATGGAGCCATGTGTGATCCCAGGGATTTCTCTAGCTTGTTTGGCTTCCTCCACTGAAATTTCCCAGTTGGGGACCATGTTGGGCAAGGCCTGCTGAATTCTGCAATCTGGCTGTTTCTTTTTGCTGTGATGGGATTATTGCCCACCTAGTAAAGCTGGGATGCGGCTGGCTCCCAATGTCCTTCCTGATATGTACTCTGTTCCTGTCTGGCAGAGGCAACACTGCAGAGCCCTCATCTCCCTCCCGGGCTCCCATGCTCCTCCGAGCCTCTGCAGGCGGGCGGGCGGCAGCAGCCAACAGCAGCTGGTGTTTACTCGAGCCTCCTGCCCAGCCCCAGCTCTCAATCTCCACAGCTCTCCACAGAACGCCTGCTGTCCTTTCTACTTCACAGCGGGGAGGAAGTGGAGGTTCAGAGAGGACCAGGAATTCATCTCAGCTGAAGTGGGCGTCGTGCGGATCTGCACCCACGCCATTGCACCTCGTCCCAAACTTCCGTTTGGCCATCTGTCTTCCAGAAACCCTCTGACAGTACATCCGGCAGATGCCTTGGGGTGTTCCTCATAGACCTGTGTGGAAGTCAAAACACGGCTGGCGCTCCAGAGGGAGGAACTTGAGGGAGATCCTCTGCCCCTGGGGAAGCTGTGTACCAGCTGCTGGTGTGTGCCTGGCATCTCCACCACCTGGGGTAATCCAGCCCTCCCCACCCCATGGAATCCAACCATGTCTGGTTTCTAGGCCCTGGAAAATAAAGAAGTAGGTGTCTGACGGCAGGGCCATCTTTCAGGGGGAGGCCAGGGGAACTAGAGAGAGCCCTCCCAGCACCCAACAGGCTGTTCTGGAACTGCGGGGAAGAACGGGGGATCACCCTCCGTCACACTTGTGGGTGGTCTTTAGCGTGGGTGGGCCAAGCGCTTAGTGGTCAGTCTTGAGACTCACTTCTCCCCATTCAAGATTCTCTGAGGACATTTTGACGGCGAGAATGGGCCACACAGCACCAGGTCAGATACTAGCACAAGGGATAAAAGATGCTTCTCCAGGCGAAAGCCTTCTCCGCAGCGACCTCCGGCCACGCCCATTACGGGCTGTGTCAATCTTGTTTCCCCTCCAATCACCGTAGTCTCCCAGTCCTGAGGAGAAACGACTGTGTCTTAGAACTTCTTTCCTCTTAAAATCCTGGTCCCTGCTGCCTATGGAGAGACAGTCAGACTCGGGTTAAGACAATTCCTAGAGGCACGAAGGCGCTTCCTCACAGGGCGTATTTCAAATACTACCCAACCACAATCCATAGCCCCCAAGTCACCAAGGCCACCATCCCTTGAACTCCACACAACCCAGGATGGTTCTCACTTCCACACCAGCCTGTCCTCAGCTGCTTGCTTGACTGGCCCTCACCAATTCCCTCACAGAGAAACCACACCAGGCCCCCTCCCACCTTTCCCTCGCTCCCTTTGCTTCCTGACTGGCTCCTGGCTCTCCAGTGTGGCTTCCCTTGGGGATGGCTACTCTCAGAGTCTAACACACTATTTCATCGGACCCAATCATGCCCCTGTTGTATAGGCTTCACCTCCCCTCCTCCTAATGATTAGACTATGCTTTGTCTGGCCTGTGACACAGACACACTGTCTTATCAACACATGAGAGACTGAGGCAGAAGGATTGTGAGTTTCAGGGCTAGCCTGAGCTATGTAACAAGACACCCCCCCCCCATCTCAAAAATACAGTGCAGTGCAATACAATACAAAAAAAAAAAGGCTAATAGAATAGGGTCCAGAAACTTCTACCCCAGGTGCAACCCAGTGGCCATATATTCAGGAGCAAACATCTTGAGGATCCCTGATGATGGTGAGCTGCCTCAGGTGGACTGTGGCTAGGGCAAGAATTACCCCAAAGGGACTCCACTGACCTCGTCCCCAACCTTCTCAATGTGCTCCTCTGACCATAGCCCCAGTTGAGCAACTGTGCAAACACCGCAGCTCTCCAGAGGTCCACCCGGATGTCCACGGCGGGGCTGTGTTTGTGGTACAGGGCCTTCCTAAATATAATCTGAGCTGTGTGCAGTCCTGAGCTGCTACCACCTTTGAGGTAGCAAAGGGCAAAGGGCCCAGGGCTGGCTGCAGACTTGGTGAGACAGGCTCACACACAGCCTAAGCCATGACCACCAGAGGTGTAGCAGGATCTTGGCCAGGTTTTCAACCAGCACAAGGCTCCACTTCCACATTCTGGTGGGCAGCACGCCCACGGGTCCAGTGTTCTCATCTGCCCCACAGTCTCTGCTCAGCTGTCCCTATAACGGAGCCTGGCTGATCAGTAGCCTCCTCACCTGTCATCCTGCCTCTCCCTCCCCTCCAGCCCACATTGACTCCTCAGTATCAACCATCATAGCCGGGGCCTCTCTCTGAGACAGCTTTGCAGCCACACCTATCACCTGCACCTTCCGTGGCTCAGCACCTAAGCTGTTCTTACCCATGGCCCACCCGCTTCCCCAGCCTCCTGGGCCTGACTTTGGTCCAGAGACCAACACTGGCTCCATAGATCATCCCCGGCCTGGTTCCACCCGTATTCTCCCTCTAAAAGGACACCCCTTGTACTGCCTGCTTGGATCTCAGGGTCTACTTTCCAGATTTGGGGGGACAAAGAGTAATGGGTGGAAGGAGGCTTGAGATTCCCGAGAGGCTGCTCCTGGGTGACCGATGACTTCACAAACCCTCTGAGCTCTGCAGGGCCAAGATGGAACGCTCTTTCTACAGAAGAGCTACACTGCCCATCAAGGCTGGGTGGGTGAGCATATGGCCCTAGCGTGATCTGTTCTCTTTGAGGGCCTTTGGGTTGATTGACTCAGGGTTCAGTGCCTGTGGGTGGGACTGCCTTGTGGGTGTCACCTGGCTGCTATTGGTGGTGTATTTGGCTGTCAGGTACTGAGCCTGAGAGACTGTGTCCAGAATCCCAGACTCCTTCCTAAAGGATAGTATCAGAGCCCTCACCCCATTCCACCCCACTCCACCCCATGTCACCAGTGTGTCACATCCTCGTGATTCCACTCAGCACTGTGTGTTTCCTTGACATGAATGATGTGAGTGTTGTGAAGTCTGGTTCTGCCCTCCATTGGCACAGGAGGAATTTGCTGAGGACTTTTTTTTTCTAGAACTTTCCCCCAAACAGCAGAGAAGCCCGAGACCTCCCTAGCATCATTTGTACTGGCCTCACAAAGGCTGGGAGCAGAGCATCTGTCAGAAGCTCCAGGGTCCCACCCCGATGTGTACTCTACATCACAGGTCTGCTGTTATTGGGGCACAACCTGGATAACCAAGTGACCTAGAAATGACCCCAAGAACTCAGCAACGGTGCCAATGCTATTCTAAGGAAGAAGGGGAGGCGGGCCTTGAGTGAGCATCCGTCACTCTCTCACACACCAGGACACATGCACAATAGTGTCCTCTCTGTCTTGGAATAAAACCTGCATCACGGAGAGTCACACGGCAGTGAGAAGGAGCCACGTGGGTAAGGGACTCAGTACTTGGTGAGAAGAGCAAGCCACAGCAGGCATCACGCCATGTTCTATGACCTGTGGACAGGTGTAAGTGCAGAGCTTTGGGGGTCCCAAGGGGTATGTGTGTGTGTGTAGTGTGTGTATGTGTGTGAAAGAGAGAGATGAAGGAAGGTGATTCCAGGAGCAGATACCAAGGTCCAGAACTTCCCCACAGCTGCAGTGCCCCTTGGGGGTACCAGTCGCTGGAAAGTCTCTGCTACAACAGCCCCTGAGGGCCGCCCAACTTTCAGGCTCACTCAGACGAGTACCTGTTTGGTATGTAGCTTCTGTCTCCGGGCTCTGTGGGCATGCAGCTGACAACTTGCTGAATGCAGCTGCCTCCCTCTGAGGTCAGAGACGATTCCTCCTGGCTTCCAGTGCGACTGGCTGGTGCCAGACACTTGGAACCAGATGCTCCCTGACTGCCGGGGTCTGGGATTGGGAGTCTGCTGTGGACACCTCCCTCAGCCTTTGCCTCAGGATCACACGCACTCACGGAGAGGAGATGGACATGCAGTGGATGTCAGAGGTCAGAGGAAAGGACATCCTAGGGGACCCTGAAGGGTCAAGGGGAACTCGGGTATACCGGGAGTTGTGACAGTGTTGACTCAATGACCCGTAAGGAGGGGTAGGACACGATGCAGGTGATCACAAAGTGCAGAGTAAACTTCTGTCTCGGATGGTGTGAGCTAGACCCCATTTTTAGAGCTGTTTTTGTGTCACCTTTATAAAAACCCAAAGCTCTCTGAAGAAGCCTTAGAGGTGTGCCTAGCCAATCAGCTCTCCAGGCCCTGTGAGATGTTGCTCCAGACCTCAAAAAGCTTCCTGTGAGGGGTTCCTGGAGGCAGAACCATGCGGGTACACTAGCTGCCTTCCTCGACCACCACCTCCCAAGGTGATGCTGGCACCACTCAGTGGGTTGTCTGCATTGTGTAGCGTATCACAAAGCCTCACGGTGCTAAGTGTCATGAGCAGTGGGACAGAGTCCAGGTGCTGTTGAGGAGGTGAGCTGAGGAGGGAGAGACCCCTGTGGATATTTCTGCTTGGGGCAGGAAAAGAGTCCCCATTGCAAGGTGCTAGTGAGAGCTGGGCGGCTCCCAGAGGGCTTGCTGGGTGGGGGCAGGGCACTGCTGAGGGATTGGCACTTGAGCAGCAGGGCTGCCTTAGGGTTCGTGAGAAGCTGCTGGGGTCAGGGGTGAAGGGTCCACCCTGGACCCTCCAACCTGGTGAGCATACCAGAGCCCAGCAGTACCCAAGTCCACAGAGATGCCCTGGGGACACTGAGACAGCACCGGCTTGCTGTAAACCTCACTGGGAGCAAGCCACTGGGCCCTTTCTAGAAGTTAGCTACCAAGGCAGCACCGCGAGCGAGCCCAGGCCTGGGCACACTGACAGTCTCACAGTCAAGGCGCCAGGCTTATCATGTGCAATGTGGCTTGGAGGGGGAGGGTCTGGATGCTTTTCTATTTGGGGACTCTGGGTTTGTGGATACCATAAATGGTCAAACATGGCCTGATCACTCAGTCTCAGTGTCAGCTGTGCCCCATCGCCTGCCACATTCCACTGTCTCCAGAGACCCTGAAGGTGGACAGCCTCCCTTCTGCCTGGCCTGGCCTGGGCTGTCCCCTGGAGTTGCGTTCTCCTATGAGTGTGGCCTGTGGCTGTATTTGGCTTTTTAAACCACCCTTGGGTCAAATAAATAAAGCCCCTGCCCCTTAAAAATCAGCTCATTGTTCTTGGCAAAGCCTTCTTTCAGCCAAGGGACAGCCTGACTGGAAAACACAGTGAGTGGTTTAATGCAAGGTTACAAACACAGGAGGTGTCCCCAGAGCTGCTCCTCCCATCCCCCCCCCCCAGTCCTGTCCTCAGGATTAGCCCTGGTGTGGCAAAGGGCTCTGCTTTGAGGGACTGATTACAAAGCCCCAGCCTTGAGTAAGCAGGAGCTGGAGGAGCCCCTCCTCCAAGCTCCTTCAGGGGACCACCCTAGTCCCTCCAGGTGTCTGCACCCAGCAGGGAGGCCCCATGTATAGCCAGAATGCAAGGATACCTTGTGCTTAAGGGCTCGAAGCCGGTGGGAGCCTGTGGACCCAGTGTTCATGAAAACCCTTACCTGACACATCTAGGAACCTGTGGTAGAAAAGACTCTGGCCTTGGGCCAGACAGGGCAGAGTAGAGGCTGTCTACACTCCTCCCTATCACTGTACCCTCCTCTGGCCTCCAGCCCCAAGCCCCAAGCCCTCCCTCTTCCATCTCCTTCCTCCTCCCCCTCCAACCCTGGCTCCATCTCACACCCCACACGCTGGGCTGACCTTCAGAGTGAAGACAACTGTTTAAATATTAAACCATCCTTGGAATGCCTGGACTTTCATTAAGACCCTGAATCAAAAGAACGGGGGAGGGGGGAGCTGAAGATTTCTGAAGTTTTGAAACACTGAATTATTGATGTTTGGGTTCCTGGGGGCCTGAGCAGATTCCTCCACCTCCCTGGCCTCCAAGGTTTTCCTTTCCACAACTCAAGGCATGTCTGTATAGCGGCGCAGTCCCACCAGCCTGCCTGTGAAATGACTGTCAAACTCACAGACCCTTGGGGTCCCTGTGTACACTAACAGATTGAGAGGAAGCTCCAAGAGCCCCAGTACCCTCATGGGGGTTCTGAGCAAGTGATGGCCAGGACAGGGGCTGGGGACAGGAGTAGACCCCAGCCCTTCCATGCCAGCGTCAGCATCAGCGTCTGCATCAGCATCAGCATCAGCATCAGCAGCTCTGCCTTCAGGTATCAGGTAGATGCTTGGCTTGGCCCTGGGTGGGTCTTTGTCCACCACAGAAACCTTGTCAGACATTTAGCGATTCTACTGTGGGCATCAGTTCCCTAGCCAAGTATGAGCATGTCCTCTGACCCCCACCCCCCAGTATCCAGGAAACAACAGCCCAAGCCAAATAACTACACCCTGGCAAGGAGGGCAAGGAGGTCACTCCAACTGCTATGACCCCTGCTACCCCTTGCACCATGGAACTCTTCTGGAAAGGAGAGTTCACTTTTCAATCACATGTCACCAAGGTGGTGAAGCTTGCCCTCCTAGCACCTGGGAAATCTGTATCTCACCACAAATGCATGGAGTGTGTGTGTGTGTGTGTGTGCGTGCATGCATGCATGTGTGTGTGTGTGTGTATGTGTGTATACACGCACGCATGCATGCGAGTGCATGTACCCACCTGTATAAGACACATCCTTACTCACCTTTGAAACACTCCTAATAAACACTCAGTTGGCACATGTGCATTGCACACATTTGTGAGCTCAATCACACAACACAGCCTGGAGATGCTGAGACCCTGGAGAAGCTGAGACCCTGGAGGAGCTGAGACCCTGGAGGAGCTGAGACCCTGGAGAAGCTGAGTTCCTGGAGATACTGAGACCCTGGAAATGCTGAGACCCTGGAGATGCTGAGACCTTGGAGAAGCTGAGACCCTGGAGAAGCTGAGACCCTGGAGAATCTGAGACCCTGGAGATGCTGAGACCTTGGAGAAGCTGAGACCCTGGAGAAGCTGAGACCCTGGAGAATCTGAGACCCTGGAGAAGCTGAGTCCCTGAGATACTGAGACCCTGGAGGAGCTGAGACCCTGGAGGAGCTGAGGCCTTGCTCTCTTTCCTTGCCTGTCCAGACAGCTTGCTGAGACACCTCCTTTGACTCCTTGCAGTCTCAGGAGTCCCAGTGGCCCAGCCTTGGGCTCTCACACAGAGTCAAGGAAGCCAAAGAGAGGAGAAGACTGGCTGTACACACTCCCGCACTAGAGAATAAAACTCCAGAGAAGCGGAGACGCTGACACACCCTGAATGTCTTTAGGATTCCACACACTGTCATTTGAAAAGAACCAGGCAGGCTGTACGCTGTGAGATTGTAACCACAGGCCATCTGGAAAAGGCAGATCAGGCAGACAGTAAACTGTCAGTGGTTGTCTGGGACGCAGGGCAGGGGTGGGCGGTGGGGAGACATGAGTGGAGAGAGGAAGAGAACTTAGAGGAGGGGGGACTCTTCAGACTCTGTCACCTGGGACACTCGCAGCTCTACATTTCTCTAAATGCCTAGAATATCCGACTCATCCGTGTGCCTGTGTCCCTTCCCAGTACAATATGACAGTCACAAGGGGTCCCCACAGGGAGGGAGGCAGAGGGGTCACGTGAATTCTTTTGTACTCTTGTCAATTTTTCTGTAAAACTAAAACTGCTCTAAGAAAATAGAGTCTTTCAATTTCCAATAAAACAAAAAGAAAATAGGAGGAGAGGGAGGAGGAGGCGTGGGAGGAAGAGAGAGGAGGAGAGAGAGGAGAGGGAGGAGGAGGAGATAGAAGAGGAGAGGAAGGAGGGAGGAGGAGGAGAGGGAAGAGGGAGAGGAGAGGGAGGAGGGAGGAGGGGAAGAAGGAAGAGATGAGGAGGAGAGGGAGAAGGGAGGAGGAGAGGGAGGAGGAGGGAGGAGGAGAGGGAAGAGAAGGAGACTCATCATCGGGCCAAGGACCCCGACTTCTTTTCTTTAAACAACTCTGTGGGGTGTGGGCAGCTTTCAGAGTCCTGTCCTGTGTGCCTTGCAGATGTGGGAAGCTTCCTTTCAGCAGAGTCTGGATGCACAGCCTTGCTCTGGGCTCTCAGGACCCTGAAACCTGAGCATCTCTTGGCCTCATCTGGAGGCACCCCTGGGGCCTCCTCGCCTCCCTGACTCCAGGCTGTGCCTGGGGCAGCCCGCCAGCTGGGGCCTGTCTCCAGCTGCCTTGACAGATCACCACTTAGCCTGGAGGTGCCAGGCCATGATTCACTGGTGCGCTGATGACTAAGGCTCCCTGGCCAGCCCTCCCATCGTGCTGTGGCTCTGGCATTCCTAGCGGATGCCACCACAGGGGATTGCCAGCTGACTAAGACCAGGGGATCTATGGTTGAGGTGCGGCATCCACTCCATCTGCCCACCCGAGCTCCTGCTCAGCAGTCAGCCCTAGGTGGCAAAGGCCGTGTCCTGTCGGTTGGTGGTGACACTGTCCTGCGAGCATGTCAGTAGTCACAGCCTGAGGTGCCCACAGCGTGAGGGAACAGTGGTGAGCTGCCCCCCTTGATAATTGGAGTAACAGCCTCCATTGCACGCTCAAGCCTCATCTTTCTTAGTTACGCATTTTTCTAAGCAGGCAGGCAGGCAGACAGACAGACAGACACACACACACACACACAGACACACACACACATACATGCAAGCATGCACATATACATATACATCCCTAAAACCATTTCTCCCATAATTCATTTCACTGGCTTCTCTCAGGCAACCTTGAAGAGAATGGACTTTATAGGAAACAAGCAGCCAGGTCCCCACGTGCCAAGTTAGTGAGGAGCTGGTGCATTTGACACATTGACCTCTAGGTATCTAGAGGTGGAAACTCAGAAGCATCTCAGGACATCGGCCACACTTCCTCCTGGACCACTGCTGGGAAGGATGCCACAGTCATGTTCCTCCCCAGCAAGGCTTACTGGTCCTCTCGGACTCTGTGAAATGAACCTGCTTGTTGTTCCCCGTAGACAGGCCTGGCCTGCGGCAGGAAGGCCCTGCCACGGCCCTGTTGCTGGTGTAGGGCCAGCTGAGAACCCACGGAGGCCCTGCCCTCAGATCATGCTTTGATACCCTCCCAACTAGCCATTTGAAGATTTCCTAGTGACAAGGGACATAGGAGGCTGCATATAACCCTAGAAGCCGTCCCACCCCCACTCCCGTAAAGACTAGCCTCTGTGATTTCTTCTGATGCTCTTGTTCTGGGGTCCTATGCTCCTGCAGCAGGGACACCTCTTGCAGTAGGCAGAACTGAACCCTTATGTTGGCCATTAAAAGCAAAGAAACAAAGCCTAAGTTTCAGTAAGACTCGGCACTTGATATGCCAGGGTTGGTCAATATCCATGGGAGGCCTGCCCTTTTCTAGAGAGGGAGGAGGAATGGATTGTGGGGAGCAGAAGGGAGGCTGGGGGAGGGATTGGGAGGAGTGGGGAGCTGCAGACAAGGTGTAAAAAACAATAAAAGAAGGAAAGAAAGAACATATACATAATGGGAGATAGCTCAACGGTCAGAGCATTTGGTGCTCAGCTATGAAGACAAGAGTTCAAATCCCAGTATCCACTTAGCTCACAAACACTTCCCAAATCCCAAAGAGTTCAAATCCCAGTATCCACTTAGCTCCAGCTCCAAGGGATGCCCTCTTCTGATAGTCTCTCTCACACACACAAACACACACATATACACACATATGTACATACATGCACTCAGACATATACACACATTGACCCATGCACACACTTCTTTAAAACAAGTAAACAATCTACACCTTCGATCTAAGCCCTCGGAAGGCATAGGAGGATCTTTGTGAGTTCAAGGCCAGCCTGGTCTACAGAGTGAATTTCAGGGCTACACAGAGAGACCCTGCCTATGAAAAACCCAAACCAAACCAACCAAACAAAGCAAATAAGCAATTAGTAAAATATGGAAGCAGGCGATTGTCCCCAAGAGCAACTACACTGGCCTGCAGGAGATCACATAACGGTGATCCTCGACCCTCACAGGGAGCCTTCCATCCAAATCAACCAGAGATGAGTTGCTTCTAAAGGAAAAACACACTACCTGTGAGGGCATCTCATCGTCCCTACCATCATCGCTATCACCGTGACAACATTACTACCACCCTCCATTGCTATCACTATAATCATCATCACCATCACCATCAGCATCAGCATCATCTCCATCCCAATCCTCACCATCACCATCATCAATCATCCCCATCACTACCATCATCACCACCATCATCACAATTATCATCATTACATCACTACCGTTACATCACCACCATTACATCACTACCATTGCATCATCATCATTACATCACCATCCTCCTCCTCATTATTACCATCATCATTGTTTGTATCATTAATATCATGGCCAAACTGGAATATAATTAAGCTTCTGGATTAACCCAACTTGGGGACAGAGGAACATAGGGGACAAGAGGACAGGAGTGCAGTCAGCATCCTGAGTGTAGGAGACTCTAAATAACAATGCCCAGGTTTCTTCCATGGTGCCTGATAGGCAAAGAAAGAGGAAATGTGAGGCAGGGTTGCGAGGCCTGAGGAAAGGGTGAGCGAGGCTCTCAGAGTCATATCCGTGGACTTTGTATGCAAACAGACAGGGAAGGGCAGCAGACAATCTGGGGACTTCAACAGTCACTGACAGATCATATCAAAGAATTCGTTAATATATTAGGTGTGATAAGGGCGGTGCAGTTGTGTATTCTAAACCAGCCCTTCTTCCCTCGAGCGTCTTCCTGATGAGATGGGGTCAGAGGCTGCTCTTAAAGAACTCAGGAAGAATTTGGGGATGGGGTAGACACTTTAGCGTTTCACAAAGCTTGGGCACCACCTTTCTCAAGATTCCACAACTCCCATGGCTGAGTGGCACACCACCCTCTGCCCTTGCCAGGCTGCGGTCACAGCGCCTGGGCCACAAGCAGGCAGCCAGCTGAGCACCTGCCACACCACACCATTATATGAACACCTCAGAAAGTGGCATCTCCATGGAGCTACTCACTTGATTTTGGGGGTCCTGGGCATGACTCCCCTTGAGAGAACAGAACCATCAGGGTTATACCATGAGCCTTCCTTGATCAACCAAAGGAACTGGGGTCCAATGCCCGTCAACTGTGCGGCCAAGCAAAGTGGGAAGATGTTAGTGTCTTCCCACAGGGGCCCCCAGTTATCAGCAGTGAGGTCCTGTCCCGGCTGAGGCTCTTCCTCGCAGCATCCTCGAAGCACGCCCTTGCTCTGGTGTGACTTGTCAGCCATGAAGGCCCCGACAGCGGTCGGTCTGGAATGTCTAGACACACTGAAGAGCATTCCTAGGCTGCTCCTACCCGCCTGGCAGGTGTGTGGCTGCATCTTCTATTCTGAGTTCTTGGATGCCTGTTGACACAACTCTGAAACTAGGAGAGAGAGAATGGACTTGCATTTTATTAACCGTGGGCCTGTGGGTAGCATCTCCCCAACTCTGGTCCGGTAGCGTCACCACATTGCAGGGAGTCCATCTCGTTTGATTTATTTATCTCATGCAAGAACACACTCTGCTTCGAGGAAGGTCAGGAGGCTTGGCAAGGCCATGGCTACCCAGCGAAGGACCCCCAACTCCTGGGTGGTTGGTCCAGAAAAGCAAGGGTTAGGTTGGGCGGAGCTGGACACGCCCCTTGGTTTCCAGCCCTGCTGAAATTTCCTCACAGCTGCCAGGTCTGCTCCCGGTGGTCAGGAGGAAACTTGGCGGCCAATACACATTTCAGGGCCCCAGGACATTCCACAGTCCTGGGCACAGCAGGCCTGATGGGGAAGGGGGGGGCAGAACACACCCTGACCGCACCCTGACCTCAGCACGAAAACACTTAACCACCTTTATTAGCCAAATCCATCATGACTAAAAACTCTCAAGAGTCCAAGAGCACTCCTTCTTCATTCTCAAAACACATAGTTCAGGGCCCGGCTCCAGGTGCCTCAGCCCCTAGGAATCCCCTTGCCTGCACTTGACACTAGAAACAGGGGAAGAAAAGCCACTGGGTAGGACCAGAATGCACACTGGGTCCAGAACCCGTGTGGCACTTGGGGGTGTGGGATAGGGACATCTTCCTGTGAGCCCTGTTGCTGGGCCCTTCCACCAGGCAGATTCCATGTGGCTAAGCCACCAACACCACAATCTGACCACGTCCCATGCAGACAGACAAACCCCTAGGTAGCGTCCCCTCTCCTGCTCCAAGCAAGGGCCTCCTCACCTCCCGGCCATAGCGGCATGACCCTCCTGCCTCTTTGTGAATGTTCAGGTTTGCCAAGGAGCCATTGCCTTTCTCAGGGCCTGCTGTGCAGGGTCCACACTGCCTCTCCTTCTAGGCGGTAGGCTTTGAACAGTTCTGGGAGTTGACATGGTTCTGAATAAAGGCAGTGTGGTCTAATCATCAGCTCCAGAAACCATCACCACCTGCCAACATCTGCTTCGTTTCCATGGTGACAAGAGCATCTTCAACAACCCCAAGTGTTCAGTCAGATGTCCTGGGGTAAAGCAACGGGCACCCACTAAAGCCACTATGCTCAGAGCTGATGCCTGCACCAGGCAGTCATTTGGGAGTGTCATTGCTGAGCAGGAGACAGGTAGATACCCCTTACCAGCACTGGCAGGTGGACATCTTGGAATAGTTGGGAGCTGTTGACATGAGCCTGTTACAAGATGCTACACGTCCCCTGAACTCCACACATGGTATGGTATACCCATGTGTGTCTTCTAGAAGTTGTCCTTCCTTTCTTGCTCCAGGTCCCCCTTTGTGATCAAATGCCATGGAGTTACAAAAAGACATGCAGCAAATCACGTGCCCAAGGTCCTGAATTCTGTTTTTGGCATCACAAGGAAAGAAAAAGAGAGTGAGAGAGAGGGGGGGGAAGTTTCAACCCATGTCAGTAGGCAAAACATGCCAGGCACAAATGGCACCAACCATATGATCCTCACTATGTGACATCCTGGAAGTGGTTAAACAGAGACTGAGAGGTCAGGGAGTGCTGTCACCTTGATAGAATCTAGAACCACACGGGAGATGGGCTCCAGGTTCGCCTATGGGCGACCATCTTGACTGTGTTATCTGAGGTGGGCTGGACAGGGAAAAGGCTCTGGGTGGCAGCAGTGCTCATTACTGTTTCCTCCTCTGTTTCCCCGTCGTGGATACCAACTGCTTCAAGTTCCTGTTGCCTCAACCTTCCTGACGTCATTGACGTCCGATTGACGTCCCCTCGAACTGTGGGCCAAAACAAGCCCTTTCTCCTTCAAGTTGTTTTTCCCCCCAGAGCATTTTTTTTTAATCACACGAATGGGAAGAGAAACTATGACATGGTGGTTGTCAGGGTTAGGGAAGGACAGAGGGGCGGGCAGAGATTAGATACGGGTGAAGTGCCTCAGCAGCGGGCACATGTCATTATATCTCAGTCAGAACTCACAGGTGTAAAAGACCAAGAGTGGACTCAGAGCTACAATGTAACAAGGGTTACCTTGTTAATCATGGTTCAGGAACAAGGCAGATGCGTACCTAAAGCAAGACTCAATAGATCTGTGAGCTGGACACACTGCAGCTCTCTGCCCTTCTTCCTAATCTTTCTACAATCCTAAATATACCCTCACAGGTCTACTGCCTGAAAGAGAAGCCAGAAACGAAGTAAACGAACACAGAAAAAAGATTAAATGCAAGCCTTAAAGACAAAACAAAATGCAGGGGTCTGAAGATAGCGGTCATCTTTAACAACAAAATCTTGAAGATTTTTACTCTAGATGTCCACGGCCAGGGGAATAATCCCCTTGGGGATGGAACCAAGTGAGGACATTGTCACACAAAAGGACCCAAAGATACTTCACCACCAGAAACACAAGAGGATTCTCCAAGGCTGGGTGGAAATTACCCCCATAGTATCTGAGGTACCTTTAGGAATGAAGGAAAAGAAACAGCAGTCATGTTATGCCCATGTCATCTCTGTGGATACTTTGACGCTAGATGTAAAAAGACTTTGAAACACAATGAACTGGTGAGATGGCATACCACACTAGTAAAGCTTTTGGTGATTGCAGATACAGTTATCACTTTCTGACCTGACAGAGTATCTGAGAAATAACTTATGAAGGAAGGGTTTGCGTGTGCTCAAGGATTCATAGATTTGCACCCAGGTCAGCTGACTTGGATGCTTCTGAGCCTGTGTGTGTGAAGGCAAAACATCACGGTGAGGATGGAGCAAGTCAGGGAGAAAGAGACCCACCTCAGAGCAGACAGGAAGGAGAGTGAGGAATGAACCTGGGACAAGGTAGAACCTTCTAGGGGATACCTACAGTGATGTACTTCCTCCAACCTGGTCCTCTCCCAGTGATGCCACAAAATTATGAATCCAGAAATAGATCCACCCCACCCCCGATTAGTTGAAGCTCTCATGATTCATTTACCTTCTAGAAGCATATCACTGCTGGACAGCCTTTGCCACATGAGCAATGTTTGAGGGCACTTCCTATGCAAGGCATGACACTGCAACCCTGATCGTCAAAGGCTCATGCTCACCCTACAATGAAGGATGAACTTGGTCTGTCTTGCCTAATGAGTTCTCTCTCTGGGGCTAGCTCTGCTTACTGCCTGTGACTTTCCTCAGCAGATACACCACATTCCTAGCATCCATAACTCCCTGGAGTGGTCACTACAGCACCCTTACGGCTCCAAGCACAACTCTCTGGGAGATCCCGACTCTCACAGGGACTCCATGCCACACTCGGGTCTTCCTAAGCCTTCCTGTGATGTTTCAGCAAAAGCATTCATGACTCCACAGCTCCTTGCATTCTGAATGTTGCAAAACCAGCATCAGTGGATAACACTAAGACCTCCCATTAACATGAGCAACAGCTAGGCCCCCTTGGACTCATGACCCAGTTGCTTTCCTAAGGCCCATCAGCTAGAAGCCAAGCCTTCAACACAAGCCTTGGGGTGAGGTATTTCATATCTAGACTATAGCAGTTAGACATATGCACACTCACATACACACACTCATATACATATGCACTCACATATATACATTCACACATACACACAATCACATATACATACACATACTCATATATACACACACACTCACACATACACACTCACACATACATACACATACACACTCACATACACACACATGTACACATAAGCACACCCTCCACCCACATACACACATGCACACACATGTACACCCATACACACACATGCACGCATATGTGCATACACACACTCACATGTACACACTCACACATACATACACATGCAAGTACACACACTCTTACACACATACACACATGCACACACATATGCACACATGCACACACACATAAGCACACACACATGCACATACCCATATATATACACACATACACACATACACACATACACATACACACATATAAACACACACATAAACATACACGTACACACACATATACACATACACACACATATAAACTTAAACACACACACACACACATACACACCTCTGACAGGTCTGAGTCTGTTAAGTTTTTTACACTTATTTAAAGAGATACCAAGATGAAAGGTCAGGGCTGGTCTCTGAGAAACCGTTAAAAAGATGACAGGAAAAGGGGACTTAGGCCGATAGGGCACATGAGGAAATATTTAAACAAGGGAGCAGGGCAAAACAGAAGCAAAGAGTCAAGCAGTGGACCTGAGTCCACTGTGCAGTGATTACGTAAGGGGTTAGGGGTCCAAACCCAGTGAGTTCAGAATGTTGGCTGAGGCTATTGCCAAGACACTCAAGGACTAGCCAGCAGTTACACATCGAAACATAGAGAAGAAAACACACAAAGATCCCAGGCCGAGTCTGTCAGGAGAGGCCAGAGTTCCGGTTTCCAGCCTCAAGCTGGTGGGCACACATGGCGCCTGAGCCTGCGTCCCAGGATTAGGACTCAGAGCTGGACTTCAGCACCCAGGACAAACAGGTCTCCTGGTCACACCACAGGGGCATTTGTAACACAAGGGATCCCTGTCATTTCCTTGGTTGGGACTGAATCCCACACCCTTCAGTGGTGGCCGAGATAAGGGGTGTAATTCGGAGTCTGCTTAACTGGCTCCAGGGTCCCTGTGAGTAACTTCTGCTTTTTTGAGTTATTTTCAGGACTTCTGAGAGCATGCCTCAGATAGCCACCTGTGGGAGATAACTGTTTCCAGGCTCCCATCCAGCCCCGGAAGGGAGAGTGTGGGAGGCCCCTGCTGACCCTGCCTCTGTGGGCCTGAGCACCACTCCTCTGCTCCAAAACCTCCTGCTGACTGGGCTGAGGGAGTTTAAAGTGTCAGGGTCACCCTCGGCCACCACCTAAAATTCTATCCTAAGAGAAGAACTATAAAGCACCTGGCATGGTCCTCACCTTTGCCGGGGCCCCAGAGGTGTTGGGGGGGGGCATACAGCATCTAATGACAGAGTAGGGCCTGTATAGATGGCCAGGCTGGGTTGGACAAGCCCATGTCTAGGAGATGGGCTTAGAGAGTCAGCTGCTCTACAGGCTCTTGCTAAGGCTGAGGGCAGTGCTTATCAGAACACAGAGGCAGACAGCACACCCTCCTCAGGAGCTCAGCTTCCTCCCTGTTCAGAATAGTGGCTGAAGAGTTGGTGTCTGGGGCCCTCTAAGCTAGCCAGGGGAATCCATGAGGGTGGGGCCTTGTGGCAGAGAATGAGGGTGCCTGGGGTACCAAAAAGGACAGGAACTAAGCCTGTACATTTTCACAGAGATTGCAAGCCCCCTTTGCCGCTTTCTTCTCCTCCTCCTCCTCCTTTATTTCTTCCCTCTCCCACACTTCCATCATCGTTGTCTGAGGCCCACAAGTCCCCAAGCTCCAGTCCCTACCAGGCAGGGGTGGAAGCCTCAGTCTCTGCTCAGGACCAACAAAGCTATAAGGGGAAAGGGGATCCTCATGCAGCCATTTACCCATGGGGGAGGGGAGGGGAGAGGCGGGAGGTGGTGGTGTGAGCAGGCACAGGGGCTTGGCTGAGGGAAGCTGGCACGGTGCTGTCCTGGGCCATGTCCCGGGCCAGCTGTGTTCTGAGCAGCTCTGGCATCATTTATGCAGCTCTGGGTTTGCTCACAGGAACAGCCAGGACATCCCAGGTCGGGGGATTTCTCTGTGGCAAAGATGTCCCCCAAACCCCACAGATGTGAACTTATCTGGTGTGATGGTTTGTATAGGCTTGGCCCAGGGAGTGGCACTATTAGAAGGTATGACCCTGTTAGAGTGGGTGTGTCACTGTGGGAGTGGGTGTGTCATTGTGGGAGTGGGTGTGTCATTGTGGGAGTGGGTGTGTCACTGTGGGGTGGGCTTTAAGACCCTCATCCTACTCTTGGTCTCTTGTCTTCTTGCACCTGCTCTGTCCCCTCGCTCCTTCCCCATTCCCTTCCCCCCCTCTCCACGTGCTCATGGCCCTCCTCTACTCCTCTACTTTCTCTCTCTGTCTCTCTCTCTGCCTCTACTACCCTCTTGACTCCTCTCACCATGCCCTGAATAAACTATATTCTATACTTAAAAAAAAAAAAAAAAAAAAAAAGGACCCTCATCCTAGCTGCCTGGGAATCAGTCTTCTCCTAGCGGCCTTCAGATGTGGATGTAGAACCCTCAACTCCTCCTGCACCATGCCTGCCTGGATGCTGCCATGTTCCCTCCTTGATGATAATGGACAGAACCTCTGAACCTGTAAACCAGTCCCAATTAAATGTTGTCCTTGAGAGTTGCCTTGGTCATGGTGTCTGCTCACAGCAGTAAAACCCTAACTAAGATATCTGGAAAGGGGGCCTTTGCAGATGGGTGAGAGGCTGTCTTGGCATCCCATACTGGAACACCATGGACTCAAAATCTAAGGACAAGTTTTTAGAGGAAAAGAGAGAAGCAAAGACTGGGAGGAGGGCTGAGATGAAGGATCCAGAACCAGGAACTGCGTTAGCATGCAACCTTATGTCCCTCTGAGGCCACCAAGTCATTTGGAGGGGCCAGAAAGGGCGGGGGCAACCTTCCCTCTCAGCAAGGTTGCAGGGCAAGATTTTCCCAGCCCTTTGGACCTGGTATGAAGCAGGACAGCAGTGTGGAAGCAGTGGCCACAGCAGTGGGACACAGCAAATCCTCACAGCTCAGACACTCAGCCCACGCCTGATCTGTCCCCACAGGCTACACTGACTGTCAGCCTCTGCCATCGGTCTATCCCTTTGTGTATCTGCCCCAACTGCTTTCTCACCCAGTGCCCGCCCTGTCTGTCCTTTTCTTGCCAATGACCATGTGGCCCTTAGCAGTGGGTCACCACTTTCCGGAATGTGTTTGTCCATCTAGGCTTCCTGCCCCATGCGGGGTTGTTTTGACTTGCGTGGGGCTTCCGCCTTTGCCCAGGTTATATAAGGAGCTTTATGTAACAACCGGACTCCCTGAGCCGGGGAGGGAGGGTAAGGCAGGAGAAGCTGGGGCTGGCCACAGCCACGCCACCTCTCCAGGTGTTGTCTAAAGTCCCCAGTTGCTTGGCTGGCTTGGTGCCAAGAGGACAGATTTTCACACACACACACACACACACACACACACACACACCACACCACACCACATTCCAACTCCCTGCCCCGTATCTAAAGTATTAGAAGCCAAAGATGAATAGTGCTCAGGCCAAGAAACAGGACCTCCCCCAACTCCCTCTCTGGATGGTAGCGGCCTCAGGTGCCCAAAAGGCTCATGGGTAAAGGCACAGCTGACAGACAGCTGGAACATAGACAACACATAATTGCTAGAGTAGTTCCCCTATCCCTGGGACAGACCTGGGTTAGGGCTCAAGATTATGTAGAGAAGACCCCTATCCTTGGTCCCCAGAAAGGAAGGAAGGGAGGGAAGAAGGGAGGAAGGGAGGAAGGGAGGAAAGGAGGAAAGGAAGAAGGGAGGAAAGGAGGAAGGGAGAAAGGGAGGGAGAGAGGGAGGGAGAGAGGGAGGGAGGGAGGACAGTCTAGGTTACCCCATCAAACAGAGGCTTGGAGACACTAAGTAGACACACTTTAGGTCTGCCGCCACTTGGGGATGGGAAGGAAGCTGCGCCACTTCTCCAATTGTCTGTCAGAAGCTCCAAGGGAATTCACGAGAGGTCCTTAGAGCGCAGAGAGTCCACACATATGTTCCCAACAGTGAAAATCAAGGGACCCATAGAGTCTGTGCCTGGCTAGGGGACAGAAGCTAGGGCTGGCTGTTCATACCCAAGGCCAGGGTCTAGTTGCAGAAGCTCAGGAAATAAGGCCAGGTGTCTCCGTCAGGGTTTCTAGTCCT
Organism: Apodemus sylvaticus; assembly: GCF_947179515.1. NCBI lineage: Eukaryota > Metazoa > Chordata > Mammalia > Rodentia > Muridae > Apodemus > Apodemus sylvaticus. Next base: position 8,950,707 of record NC_067490.1, read on the forward strand.
GCACAAACATCATGACCAAGAAGCAAGTTGAGAAGGAAAGGGTTTATTTAGCTTACACTTCCACATGGCTGTTCATCACCAAAGGAAGTCAGGACTGGAACTCAAGCAAGCCAGGAAGCAGGAGCTGATGCAGAGGCCATGGAGGGATGTTCCTTACTGGCTTGCTTCCCCTGGCTTGCTCAGCCTGCTCTCTTATAGAACCCAGGACTGCCAGCCCAGGGATGGCACCACCCATCATGGGCCCTGTCCCTTGATCACTAATTGAGAAAATGCCCCATAGCTGGATCTCATGGAGGCACTTCCCCAACTGAAGCTCCTTTCTCTGTGAGAACTCCAGCCTGTGTCAAGTTGGCACACAGAACCAGCCAGTACACAGAGGCAGAGTGAGGGGACTGAGCCTAGCTTCTCTGGTCGCCTCCTGGTGATAGCCATTGCAGGGTGAGCCTGGATGGCTGCAGAGCCGCCCCGGAGGTGCATTGAGAGACCCGGTGGCTCGCAGTCCTGTACATGGATCTCTGGGCACCTGCAGGAGCCCAGGCTCTGAGGGCACAGCGGCCTAGACATCTAGACCTAGGCTTCCAAGTGAGCCCCAGGGAAAGCCTTCTCTTTTCCTATCCCCATGGGGTTCACAGGCCTGCCTCCTTAGGTCAGGACATCTGCAAGTACAGCCAAAGACCGAGGCCAGCCGATTGTCCCAGTCCCAGGCGGCCAGGCTGTGACGTGCGCGTTCCTCTGGGTTTGGAGTCAAGGCCCACTGCTGCTGTGTTTGTTCCCTCTCACCAGGAAGCAAGGGCTTTCCTTCCTGAAGTTTGGGAGGCCACGTTCCTTTTCACTCCCCAAAGAGGAAGCCAGCCTTCTCTGTCCTCCAGCCAGATATGCTGAGCGCTGACTTCATGGCCTGAGACGAGTTTACAGGAAGCCATCTTACCTAAGAAGCCCTGGAGGAAGCCTCCACAGGCTCCACAGGCCCCACAGGCCCTGCAGGAAGCACAGCCACGTCACCTTCTCCAGCAGGGAGGCCAGTCTCTGACCAGTTCCATCCCACCTGACCCAGCATCTGCCCAGCCCCCAGCCCCCAGCCCTTTAGAAGCACCCTTTCTAGCCTCTTCAGGCTCCTGAGCACACTTTTGTAAGTTTACAAGGGTCAGGCGTTCCCAGAGATCAGAACCAATGCACACACACACACACACACACACACACACCTGCCCCAAGGTACCCACTTACAGTCTCTCAGTGTGATCCCTGGGGACCTGACACACGGCCTTTGGTTCCAGGCTGGACAGAACCCTAAGTGATGATCCTTGTGTCAAGGACACTAGGCGCTGGTAACCACGAGCTCACCAGGAGCAGAAGGACCAGGAGGAAAGGATGCAGAAGTCACAACACTGGGATTGCCACCGGGCATCCTGGGGACAGGCATCCTGTGCGGTGTCACTGGGCAGCCACTGAGGTTAGGATAGCAGCAGCCACTGAGGTTACAATAATACCATCTAGACTTAAGGGAGGTGGAGGAACAGCGCGACTGTCCTTACCAGGGACTGTACCCATAAAACTGCCCATAATCTCCTTCTGGAAGGGGACTCCAAACAGCTAGACATCATGTCCATGGTGGAGACTGTTCTAAAAAGAAGTGGGAGAGGTCGCAGGAGGGGACTGACTTGGGGGACACAGCGCATGCTGTGGACGTGTGAGGGTCAAAGTTCTCATCACTAGAACCCGTGTAAAAGTTGAACATGTGTGATGGTCACCTATATGTCCAAGCACTCGAGAGGCAGAGACAGGGGGTGACCTAGAGCAAGACAGCTAGCTAGACCAGCTGCCTTGCAAGCTCTGGGAGAGTTCCTGTCTCACTGCATAAACTGGAGTGACTGAGGAAGACACTGGGTGGAGTCAGCCTTGGACTCTAGCCCTACACACCTGTGCCCACGTACTGGGACATATTGCGATGGGATGTACACAATTTCCCTCCGAGATCGTAGGTGAAAATCTCATGATTTACCTAAAAGGGCTGCCTTCGGTGGTCACAAGGCACCGTGGTGGCATTGAAGGGGACATTAATTTACCACCTGTATCTGGAGGGATTCTAGATGTCTGCAGGCACTGGAGAGAGGTAGAGAAGCCGTGGCTTTGAGGCCACCTGCTCAGGAATTGTCTAGAGTGTCCCTGCCAGGGTCTAGGGCCCTCATGCCCAGAGACAGCCAAGCAGGCTTGTCTGCATGGAGCCAAGGACACAGGCTCACTGTTGAAAACCATCTCTGCCGCAGCCCCTGCCTCCTGGTCTCGTCCTCCGGAAGTTGGCATCTGTACACCAAGGAGTGTGTGTATAGTGTGTACAGTGGCCTCCTGACAGCTCTCTCTCAGCACCTGCAATGTCGTTCTGTCCTCAGAGTCAAGAGACACAAACTCTGAAGCCAGATGCCACTCTAGAAATAATCATGGACACCATGGGAGCCTGGGAGACACAAAGGTATCTCCAGCTGCTGGGACACGGATGTGGCAGCATGGGGGATTCCCCTTGGCCCCTCATTTCTGGAAGAACTGAAAGGAGATGCTATTATACCAACTGAGAGCCTCTGGCAAGAAGACCAGCCTCTCTGCCCAGGTCAAAGAGAGCTTGGTTGGAGTGACCAGGTAAGAGCAGCTGTGACCTGTAAGGAGCACAGCACAGGCTGGAGGCATGAGCCCTTGGGAGGAGGTGTGGTATCACTTCAGGAACGAGCAGTCTGGATGGGGGTGCCTCTGGGGCCTCAGCTGTCCTCTCTGGATGTGGATGGACTCAAGAAAGGGGATTGGCAAACATAGAATCCCGAGACTCACAACGAGCAACACACAGTGGGCAGTCAAGATGGGCGAGCCTGGGGCTCAGGTTTCTTTATTCTCCATGATGGAGAACTGACTCTTTTTGGACGTGTTGCCGAACGCTACAGAGAAGCTCGAAGTCCTGTCACTCTTCTGTGTAGACCAGGACTTATCTTGGGACGCAGGGAAGCCAGCTTGGCTCCAGCCGCAGAACACCCATGACAAAGTGACGATCCCTGCTGAAGGTCCCCTACCAACCAAGAAGGAAGGCCACCTCTGTAGTGCCACAAGCCTTCAATCAGCCCCAGTGGCCATTTCCATTCACCCTACGGAGAATGCCCCGTAGCCTTTACTTTCAGGGTAGAGCCTTCACCTCAGGAAGGACACCATAGGAACAAGAAGGGTCAGCAGGATGATATCATCCAAACCCAGACCAGAGATGACATGAGGATACACAGGGGACGGGATGGGGGCGGGGTGTCCAGCATGGCAGGGACAGATGTGACATTTGTGCTCACAGGAGATGTAGCAGATGGGGCAAGGTGGTTCTCCAAGTCCCCTTGCCTGATCTTCAAGGTTTCACAGAAGAGCTGTTCAGGGATGGTAAACTGAGGCATAGAAGGAGTACAAAGGAGACTGAAACCATAGGGCTCAAAGTGGCAGCTGTCCAACAACTTTTCCCTGCCCACACAGCCTTTGGCCCACAGGAGAACCCACCCTGAGCGGAAGATGGTGTCTTCCTGTGTCCCCACATGGTGTGGGGCTGTGGGTGTTCCAATGTCTCTCCTGCAAGAGCTCTAACCCCAAGGTGTGGTCTCCATCCTCATGACCTTGCCACGCCCCATGTCCACCTCTGACCACCTTCAACTCGGGGTGAGGGTTCATTTCAAATACATGAATTTGAGGGGTACGAGGGCATTCAGACCGGTAGCTCCGTGCCTACCGATCCCCACAGCAGACCCTGCGTCCCTGCGTGATTACTCACAGGGACAGAAAGGATTCTAGAACCTGGAAGAAGGCTCAGCTCACGGGTCCAGCTTAGCTCTTCAAATCCCGTGAGCAAGTTGGGAAGCAGGTGTTGTTCGCTAACACGGCCAACAGCAACGGGCGTCCCTGGTAGACCCGAATCCCGACATAACTCCATGCCTGTCTGGCATTTGGTACCCACTGCTAATCCATCTCTGCACCTGCCGCTGGCATATGTAGAGCCCCTTCCGGCCCCAGCCTCTGGAGTGGCTACTCCTACCCCTCACCATTGGCAGTCTCTTCCTGGACATGCCCAGCAGACCAGGGCATGGAACTTAGAACTGGCAAGACTGCCTTTTCAAAGAGCCCTGACCTTGTCCGGGCTAGTCACTACCAAGCTGGCTCCAGCTCCTGCAGCTTCTGCCAGATGGACCCTGGCACCCCCGGGCCACTGAAGCCAACATTCCACAGATCACACAATGCTACACTAGGGGCATCCTTTCTCTTTTCTTCTCTCCTATTCCCTCCCTAGCTGCACCTCACCTACTGGCCTTCGAAACCCTCTGTTCACCAGTCCAGGAGAGTTTTACCAGAACTGCACACTAGAGCCACAGAAGGGGACATGGCAGTCCTCTGCCTGCCTTCCCAGCCTCTATAGGCTTCAGATCTTCCCCTGTCTACAGGGAGGTTCACTACAGTGGGCTCTGTGCATGGAGCACATATTATCAGGAGGGCTGATGGGTGTCTTCACTGAAGACACCTTGACATACACTAAATTCAGGAGCTTAACAAAGAAGCAGACAAGAGACTAGGGCTCAGACATCAGAACTAGATGTCACACAGGCTCAGGGACTCTGAGGCCGCCATTGGCTCGGGGGCTCTTCTTCCCCAGGAAGTCCTCCAGGCTCCTCAAGCACAGCCAATCCTGAGCCCTGACCGTCTCCTTGGTGGGACCTTTTCCACTGAATTCTTCTCAGGTAGACTCCTAAGAGGGACTTAGAGTCCCAGGTCCGGTCCATGGCAGAGCTGGCAGACACCACACCCCACTGTGCTGGCACACAGCTTTCTAATTACATTGTGACTTTCCCTTGTGTTCCTTACTGCTGGTGGTGGGTGACTGGGCTCTGCATTTGCTCCACAGGACACCCAGAACAAGCCCAGCTTGGCCCCCATGACAGAAACACAGACGCACAGACGCACAGTCAGTCAATCGCGGCAGCCTTCAACCCACATTTTACTTTCAAAAGTCTTCACGTGTGCAGCAAGGATGAAACAGTTACTCAGTATCCCCACGCCTGAAGTCCCAGCACTCAGTTCACTATCACTTGTGTAACCATAACCCCATCCATCCATGCTTCTGCCCACCAACCCACACATCTACCCTTCTACCCATCCATCCTCCACAACTCATCTATGCATCGCTCATCCACTTATCTATCCATCCATCTATCCACCCCTCCATCCATCCTTCTAGTCATCCATCTACCTCTCTATTCATCCATCCATCCCTCTATCCATCTATTCATCCATCCACCCCTCTACCCATCCATCATCCCTCTATCCATCCACCCTTCTACCCATCTACCACTCTATCCATCCACCCCTATATCCATCCACCCCTCTATCCATCCACCCCTCTATCCATCCATCCCTCTATCCATCCACCCCTCTATCCATCCACCCCTCTATCCATCCATTCCTCTACCCATCCACCCCTCTATCCATCCATCCCTCTATCCACCCATCCTTCTATCCATCCATCCTTCTATCCATCCACCCTTCTACACATCCACCCCTCTATCCATCCATCCCTCTACCCATCCACCCCTCTATCCATCCATCCCTCTATCCACCCATCCTTCTATCCATCCATCCTTCTATCCATCCACCCTTCTACACATCCACCCCTCTATCCATCCACCCCTCTATCCATCCATCCCTCTACCCATCCACCCCTCTATCCATCCATTCCTCTATCCACCCATCCTTCTATCCATCCATCCTTCTATCCATCCACCCTTCTACACACCCACCCCTCTATCCATCCACCCCTCTATCCATCCACCCCTCTATCCATCCACCCCTCTATCCATCCACCCTTCTATCCATCCATCCCTTTATCCATCCACCCCTCTACCCATCCACCCCTCTACCCATCCACCCCTCTATCCATCCACCCCTCTATCCATCCACCCCTCTATCCATCCATCCCTCTATCCACCCATCCTTCTATCCATCCATCCTTCTATCCATCCACCCTTCTACACATCCACCCCTCTACCCATCCACCCCTCTATCCATCCACCCCTCTATCCATCATCCTTCTATCTATCCATCCTTCTATCCATCCATTCTTCTATCCATCCACCCCTCTATCCATCCACCCCTCTATCCATCCACCCCTCTATCCATCCACCCCTCTATCCATCCACCCCTCTATCCATCCACCCCTCTATCCATCCATCCCTCTATCCATCCACCCCTCTATCCATCCATCCCTCTACCCATCCACCCCTCTATCCATCCACCCCTCTATCCATCCACCCCTCTATCCATCCACCCCTCTATCCATCCATCCCTCTATCCATCCACCCCTCTATCCATCCATCCCTCTACCCATCCACCCCTCTATCCATCCATCCCTCTATCCACCCATCCTTCTACCCATCCACCCTTCTACACATCCACCCCTCTATCCATCCACCCCTCTATCCATCCACCCCTCTATCCATCCACCCCTCTATCCATCTATCCCTCTATCCATCCACCCCTCTATCCACCCATCCTTCTATCCACCCATCCTTCTATCCATCCACCCTTCTACACATCCACCCCTCTACCCATCCACCCCTCTATCCATCCACCCCTCTATCCATCATCCTTCTATCCATCCATCCTTCTATCCATCCATCCTTCTATCCATCCACCCCTCTATCCATCCACCCCTCTATCCATCCACCCCTCTATCCATCCATCCCTCTATCCATCCACCCCTCTATCCATCCACCCCTCTATCCATCCACCCCTCTATCCATCCACCCCTCTATCCATCCATCCCTCTATCCATCCACCCCTCTATCCACCCATCCTTCTATCCACCCATCCTTCTATCCATCCACCCTTCTACACATCCACCCCTCTACCCATCCACCCCTCTATCCATCCACCCCTCTATCCATCATCCTTCTATCCATCCATCCTTCTATCCACCCATCCTTCTATCCATCCATCCTTCTACACATCCACCCCTCTACCCATCCACCCCTCTATCCATCCACCCCTCTATCCATCATCCTTCTATCCATCCATCCTTCTATCCATCCATCCTTCTATCCATCCACCCCTCTACCCATCCACCCCTCTATCCATCCACCCCTCTATTCATCCATCCCTCTATCCACCCATCCTTCTATCCATCCATCCTTCTATCCATCCACCCTTCTACACATCCACCCCTCTATCCATCCACCCCTCTATCCATCATCCTTCTATCCATCCATCCTTCTACCCATCCACCCCTCTATCCATCCACCCCTCTATCCATCCACCCCTCTATCCATCCACCCCTCTATCCATCCATCCCTCTATCTACCCACCCTTCTATCCATCCATCCCTCTATCCATCCACCCCTCTATCCATCCATCCATCCATCCATCCATCCATCCCTTCCTCCCTCCCTCCATCCCTTCCTCCCTTCCTCCCTCCTTTCATCCCCCCTCCCTCCCTCCCTCCATCCATCCATCCATCCCTCCCTTCCTTTACTCTCCTAACCACCTGACTTTTGACGCAAGGTCACTAAGAGATAATGAGGGCAATCATGTCCGCTAATAGCAGCGACCGGAAACTAACCACAGAGTGCTCTTGCATAGGCATCAAGTGCCATTCACGAGTGAGGTACGGCCAGTCACCATAGTGACCCTCCATAATCCCAGCACTCAAGAGGTTGAGTCAGGAGGACGACAAGTCCAAGGCTAGCCTGGGCTACACGGCAAGCTCTTGTCTCAAAGTGTGTGTTTGGGGGAGGGGGCAGGGGGCATCCCTGAGACAAATTCCCAAGACTCAAGGGGATATACCAGGGTGAGATCTATCCGTGATGAGGTGAAGCTGCCATTGCTGGGAGCTAATGCTTGAGCCACGTGGTAACATTCATATTGTGCTGATAATGAACCGCATCCATGATGGAGGCTGTGCCCCCAGTGGCCTGCAGCCACCTTGGCCTGCGAAGTGCATGCTGTGGTGACGATCACACAGCCACAATGCTGGCTGATGCTCTCAGACACTGGCACCGTCACTAGGCAGGCAAGACTCTGAAACAGAACAGACCACCCTAGGTCAGGCTAAAGCCAGTCAAGGTTGGGGCCTCAGTGACTGACCCTACAGCCCGTTCCTCAAGGGTCTACCCTCTAACCTTCTTCCCTGGGGCTGAGCAGATCCCAGCCTGGCTCCCTCTGCCTGGATACTCGTTTAATTGGTTAATTCCAAAGACCCACCTGGATTCTAATTCTGGCCTGACTCTCCTTTCTGAAACCCAAACTCTCATATGAGGCTCAGTGCCTTTTTGCTGATAGATGTTTTTGCCTTGTCATGTATGTGGAGGGATTGGGGCTTGTTATTGCTGTTGTTGGTTTGATTGCTTGATTGCTTGATTGCTTGATTGATTGATTGATTGATTGATTTAGACACTGTCTTGCTTTTCAGGTCTGGAACTCACTCTGTAGACCAGGCTAGTCTGAAACTCACAGAGATCTGCCTGCCTCTGCCTCCTGAGTGCTCAGATTAAAAGTGTGTGCTGCCACGCCTAGCCCTCTTAAATCTTGTATCCTGGGCAAACCTGATGCACCTCCCAAAATATACTTTCCATTAAAGTTATCAGTTCCCAGTATCTACCTAAGAGAAAAGAGAGCTTAAAGAGTACCTTGCGAATGGCCGTGAGCTGGGTGTGAGCTCATGCCTTTAGTCCCAGCACTCAGGAGGCAGAGGCAGGCAGATTGGTGTGAGTTTGAGGCCAGCCTGGTCTATTTAGTAAATTTCAGGGCAGCCAGGACTGTTACACAGAGAGACCCCGTCTTAAAAACCAAAAATCAAAAAAAAAAAAAAAAGAAAGAAAGAAAGAAAGAAAGAGAAGAGAAAAAAGAAAGAAAAGAAAGAAAGAAAATGAAAACAAAAGAAAGAAAGAAGGAATGGATGAAGGAAAGAAAGAAGGAAAGAAAGAGAAAGAAAGGTGCAGTAGCTTCATTCACAATGACCAGGAAGCGGAGTAACCAAGCGGAGTAACTGGCTGGTTTTGTGTGCCAACTTGGCACAGGCTGGAGTTCTCACAGAGAAAGGAGCTTCAGTGGGGAAGTGCCCCCATGTGATCCATCTGTGGGGCATTTTCTCAATTAGTGATCAAGGGTGGAGGGCCCCTGGTGGGTGGTGCCTTCTCTGGGCTGGTAGTCTTGGGTTCTATAAGAGAGCAGGCTGAGCAAGCCAGGGGAAGCAAGCCAGTAAAGAACATCCCTCCATGGCTTCTGCATCAGCTCCTGCTTCCTGACCTACTTGAGTTCCAGTCCTGACTTCCTTTAGTGATGAACAGCAATGCAGAACTGGAAGCTGAATAAACCCTTTCCTCCCCAACTTGCTTCGTGGTCATGATGTTTATGCAGGAATAGAAACCCTGACTAAGACACCAAGTGACCATTGCCTGCTGAACAGAGACACACCACTGGCTCATCCAAACAATGGTGATACCAGTCACACAGGAATGAAGCAATAACCCCTGCCCAGGACCACCAAGTCCCCAGGATGTACCACTCCATGGGAAGAGTCATGCATGGAGACCACCACCCCTGAATATTCAGAGCAGGCCAGTCTAAGGAAACAGCATGCGTGGTTGGCAGGGGCAGGGCAGGAACAGGGATTAGCTACAGACAGCAGAGGATAGGTTTAGAGGATGACTGTTCTAAAGTAGGTTAGGCAGGCTCTGTGACTCAGTCTGTTTACAGAAATCACCAGGCAATAACACCTAAGACAGGTGAATTTTATGGTAGAGAAATTCAACCTCCGTAGAGTCACTTAACAATACAGAGGACTGAGGAGACAGGCAGCAGGGTGGGTGAAGGGCTTGCCAACCCAAGCAGGCGGCCCTGAGTTCAGATCCGCAACACCTACAGAAATGGGCACGGCTGCCGGAGCGTCTAGTTGCAGACCCTTGCAAAACAACGTGGAAAAGCCATCAAGGAAGACAGCACCCTTGATGTCAGCCTCTCGCTGCCACAGGTTGAGCACACGCATGCACACCCTGAGAACACCCTTCCCCTCCGTGTCATTTCTGTACTCAAAGAAGAAAAACTTAAACAAATAAACAAACAAAAAGAGTCGCCAAGCAGGGCCGCGCCGCACCCAGCGTCCTGGCTGCGGCTGGAACATTCCGTCTTGGAGCCCCAGTGGGTCTCTTGTTTGTGCAGGCAGAGCTGTCTGACGCCATTGCCCACAGCCAGACAGCCAGTCAGTCAGCCAGACAGCATCTCTGCCCTGGGGCCTCAGAGCCATGGCCCAACCCTCCCTCTGTGGGCTGGGCCTTTTAGGACTACATCTGTGGGCACTGTGCTGGTGAGCTGACAGAGGGTCAGTACTGGGCTCGGATGCACCTTTCGCTGTCACAGAGATGTCACTGCCCCCCACCCCTCAGAGTAGCAAAGACGTGTAAGAAGCCCCAACAGCATCCTGTCCGCAAGGATGACTGCAGCCTGATCGCCCTTCAATAGAGAGAGACTACCTCGGGCCACAGGGCCCAGTGGAGACAAGATTAATGGATGGGTGACAAGTGGGACCAAGTTGGGAAGATACATGAAGTGGGGGTGTTCGGCTCATCCCTTTATCTTTCTGACGCCTCATGCGGGACTAAAGGAAGTATGGATACACAGCTGCCTGGGCTGGTGATCGTCTTGATTATCACTAATCCTCTCAACCGTGATCAGTGCGGGGCGAGAAGCTCTTCTGACCCCTTCCAGGGTCTGGAACAGCCTGGACCGGCAGAAACGCCCACAAATGTAATTAGCCCAGGAAGCCGAGCTGTGTCACCCGCACACGGGTTCTGGAGCTCCCGGTGTTTGCGGCTCCTCGCTCAGTCCCACGCTTATTTTTAAGCCTTCCTGCCTGTCTGCCTGTCTTGAGGTATCCCTGGGGCTCGAGTGAAGTGTGTTGACATTCTCCTGAAGTTACGGAAGTCCTTAATGACCCAGATTTAAAATATCATCTCCCCAGACAGACAGATAGGTGATCTGCGTATGGACTGGATTGGGTCAAATTAAGTTTGACCTAAGGAGGCCTCCGTAGGGGTGCCTGGGTAAGACTTTGGGGGGAGGGGCAACTAAGCCAGGTAACAAAAGCAGACCTGGTGGCTGCTGGCCCAATCAATCGCAGGCGGAGGCTGGGCTCAAGCCAGCCTTAGATCTTGCACAGGAGGAGATCTGCAGGGCCCCATCACTGTGCCTCCATCCTGCTGGATTTCCAGGGCGGGCATGTTACCTGTCAGAACTGCGAACCTTTCTGTTCTGAGGGATGCCTGGGCCAGGAGTCAAACAGAAGAGCCAGGGAGCCAACTCCATTTCTTTCATTTTGTCTTCAGGAATTGATTTTTAACTTTCTTTCTCTTTTTGGGGGGGGGGGGGAGGTGGGGGTGCATGTGTGTGATGTGCGCACACACATTATGTGTTCAAACTTACGTGCTTGAAGAGGCCAGAGGAAGCCCTTGGGCACTGTCCTCTGTCACTCTCTGCCTTGTTCCTTTGAGACAGGCTCTCTTACAGAACCTAGGCCAGAAAACATCTGCAAACTCTGTGTCCACTTCACCCTGCAGCACTGGGTAACAGGTGTGCACAGCTGGTGCTGGGGTCCACACACAGGTCCTCGTGCCTGCACAGCGAGGTACTTGACTGGCTGAGCCTTCTCTCCATCGTTATTTTAAACTTTTATTAGGAAAGTATCTTCCACGATCGCAGGCAAACATATAGCAACTATCCTGTACCCAACTCCCTCTCCTGCCACCTCCAATACTGGCCAAGGACCAGTGGCCTCTCTTCTATAAGCCAGCAGCACCCTGCCCCCACCCCCTGACACACAACCCCTAACACATTTCCTCCTTTCAGTGATCACTGGGCAGAGGCATCTCAGGATGACAACTCCATCTAGAATAATCTCAATGCCATGATCAATTCCAGGAAAAGAGCTGATAATTCTCCACCACGCTAGAGCTTGACACCCACCCCTCCCCCAGGCTTGTCACAGCTGTGACTTTTGTCTATTGGCAGTCTGGCTTCACTACAAGTCTGGGGTCCAGGCTGTATCCAGGATTGCACATGGCCACCGGGTCTCTTGCATCTGTTTTTGTTTTTGTTTTCCATGGGTTTGTTAAGGAAGCTGGAATGTTCTCCTAGGTCCCAGATCACTTCATGGCTGTGGTACTGTTCAGCACGGTCCTTGTCAGAATTAGGGTTTCTATTGCTGTGACAAAACATCATGACCAAAAAGCAGGTTTGGGGAGGAAAGGATTTATCTGGCTTACTCTTCCACATTACTGCTCATCATTGAAGGGAGTCAGGACAGGAACTCACACAGGACAGGAACTCACACAGGACAGGAACTCACACAGGACAGGAACTCACACAGGACAGGAACTCACACAGGACAGGAACTCACACAGGGCAGGAACCTGGAGGCAGGAACTAACACAGGGCAGGAACTCACACAGGACAGGAACTCACACAGGACAGGAATTCACACAGGACAGGAACTCACACAGGACAGGAACTCACACAGGACAGGAACTCACACAGGACAGGAACTCACACAGGACAGGAACTCACACAGGACAGGAACCTGGAGGCAGGAACTCACACAGGACAGGAACTCACACAGGACAGGAACTCACACAGGACAGGAACCTGGAGGCAGGAACTCACACAGGACAGGAACTCACACAGGACAGGAACTCACACAGGACAGGAACCTGGAGGCAGGAACTCACACAGGACAGGAACTAACACAGGGCAGGAACTCACACAGGGCAGGAACCTGAAGGCAGGGCTGATACCAGGGTCATGGAGGAGTGCTGCTTACTGGCTTATTCCCCATGACTTACTCTGTTTTCTTAGAGAACCCAGAAGCATCCCAGCCCTGGGATGAGACCACCCACAGTGGGCTGGGTCTTCCCGCATCAATCGTTAATTAAGAAAATGCCCTATAGCTGGATCTTCTGGATTTTTCTGAGGGTCCCTCCTTTCAGATGACTCTAGCTTGTGTCAAGTTGACATAAAACTAGCCAGTACAGTCTTGTATCTTTTGAAAACCTGCGGCTAGAGTACAGTGTCCCTTTGGGGGTCATATGAACCAGGTTGACTTGAACTCAGAGATCCACCTGCCTCTGCCTTCCAAGTGCTGGAATTAAAGGCATGTGCTACCTTCCCCAGACCCTTTGCTGACTTCCTATATAGAATTTTCCTCCATCATCGATGACTAGCATGAATGATAAATCCTCAAATCTGCCACTTTGTCAGCTTACAGAATAGTGGGTTTGTTCCCTGTCTGCCTCCAAAGACAAGGGGGTAATGAACTACATTTGTGAAACCTCGCCATGCTGAAGGGAATGTGAGGTGTGAGTGACTTGAGTGTGAACATGCCCCCAGACCTGTGTGTTGAATGCTTGGATCTCAGTTGATGGACTCTGCAAAAGTCAGGAGGTAAGCCAGCTGGAGGCAGGAACTGATCAGGGCACGCACTAGGGGTCTGTCTCTTGTCTCTGATCCCATTCTGCCACGTTTGTGAGTATGCACCTGTGTGTGTGTGTTTGTGCGCGCGCGCGCCCAGATGGGGTTAAGATTGTGAGACCTGGCAGTGGGGACCAGCCATCAGCAAAGCTAGACCCTCACCCACTGTGGGTGGCCCTTGCTGGTTTGCTGTGTCATGGCTACAGGGAGCCACATATGTCGTTCTGTCTCTCGGCAAAATTGTGAGAAAATGGTTTGTTTCCTAGTCTCTGAGCACTGGGAGGGATAGGTGTGTTTACCTCAGTGACTCAGCTGCCCATGGCCACTGGGTGGCTGGTTAAGTTTGTGCTAAACTGCTCGGTGGGATTAGCTGGGGGGGATGAAGGGATTGCTGACTGGCTATTTGAGGGATGTCCGGCGTGGGTGACTCCACCCAGATGTCGACACTTCGCCTTGAGTTGCCCAGACAGGTGCTTGTAGTGGAAATATGAGGCTGTGGAGTTCTTCTCAGAGCTCAGCCTTCTTGGAAAATGGGGGAGGGGTGAAGGGCACAGGCCCCTGGGGTCCATGGGGGAGGGGCAGGAAGGACAGGGAAGCAGCACTTTCTGGGAGAGGACTTGCCTCTGGAATCCTTTAACACATTCCAGACTCAAAATGAGCACCAGGAGGCAGGCGCGCTGGCAACACATGGCCTCGCCAGGTCTCAGAGTCCTTAGGCACCAAATAATTGGCATTCTTGACACAGTTCTGCGAAGTGAGTGTGTTATGGCCACACTTTCTAGCCAGACACTTGGGCGGTCCCTCCCCCGCCACCCCTGTCTCCATCGCAGTCCCCAGCCTGCTCACTGGGTATACAGGGCCATCATCATCGGGCAGGAGCCCAGCCCATGTGCCAACAGTTCCCTGTAGACCTTCATCACTTGCAACCGCTCCCTGCCCAGAACGGTCCTCTGTGGCGCACAGAACATCTTTCCACCCAAAGGACCAAGGCCCAGGGAGAAGGCCGAGAACTGGGTTGGCAGCCTGAGTTCTAAGCCATCCAGGCCATCTTGTCTCCATGGCCTTCAGGGTCCCACTGCATCGGAAGGGACAGTGCTGTGTCTGTTGTTGTGTCTGCCAGGCGATATGTCCCCCGGGGAGGAGGGTCAGCTGAGGCCGGGTCTTCTGCTAGTTGTGGAAAGCCGCAAGCTGAGAAGCAGTGACATTGTCCAGCAATCTTGCTGGCTGCTGAACACAGGGACACATCTACAAACACCCTTGCCACGAGGCTGGTGGCTGGAGGTGCAACTAGATCATCTGTCTTTGGCTGCACTTCCCAGAAGTCTGCCAGGACTCCGCCTCACCCCACAGGAAGCCCTCAGACACAGAGTGTTAGGATTCTGCCTAGGATTCTGTCTAAGCTCCTCCCCACAGTTACCTGGCCACAGCCAGGTAGGCCTGGCCCACTATAAATGGGGCTGCTAGGCCCCTCCTCTCTCTCTCCTCTCTCTCTCCCTCCCTCCCCTCCCTCCCTTTCCTTCTCCCTCCTTCCCTCCCCCCCACCCTCTTGGTCCCTCTCTCTCCCCTTCCCTTCCCCCCCTCTCCACATGGTCATGGCCGGCCTCTACTTCTCTACTCTCTCCCTCTCTCTGCCTTTCTCTGCCTCTACTACCCTCTTAACTCCATCCCCATGGCCTGAATAAACTCTATTCTATACCGTGTGGCTGGTCCCTCAGGGGGAAGGGATGCCTCCGCATGGGCCTGCTGAGGCAGCCCCTCCCCCAACACCTCACCACACGCCATAGAACATATCTATAACCCTTTATCTTTTTATAATCACAGCACATGCACTTGAATGTATGTCGGCTGCACACGTGTGTCACGCATGTGCGTGAATCTTGCAGTCACAGTCACCTGTATTCATGCACGTGCACCCGCACGTCAGCGTGTATGCACCTTACACACCCTCTTCCTGACATCTGCTCCATGCAGACATATCAGCCGTGAAGCAGAGTGGCTCAACTACACACAGGAAAGCCCAGGACCAAAATCACCCCATCAGAAGCAGCAGATGAATGGAGAGTCACGGCAGAGACACGGCATACAAACACCAGCTGCCTTCCTACAAATCCATGTGAGCACTCTCACTCTGAAACGGAAGCTAAGAAATAATTATATATGTGATGGTATCAAATTTGGGTAAAATCCTTAGGGAACGTAAGAGGAGGTGGATGATTTACGCCCAAACTATCAAATGTTTATTAAAGGAATTCAAGAGGTGGGAAGACGGCCCACATTCATGCCTTGGAAGATTTTCAAAAGAGTATCTTGTTATGTAGCCCAGGCTGGCCTCGAAGTTGTAATCTCCCTGCCTCAACCTCCAAACACTGGATTACTGTACTAATTAGAAGACTTAATGAGGTACAGGCATTAATGCTAGCCAAAGCAATATACAGGCTAAATGCAATTACATACTAAAGGTTCAGCAATAGTGTTTAAAGACAAGACCCATCCTTTTTAGAAAATGTAAAAAGGAAATCATATGGAATTTTTAAAAACGGACTTATAGACTTAAATAAACATTTTCTTTGAAAAAGAGATATAACTGACCAATATGCACAGGAAAATATGACCGGCAGCGTTAATCATCAGAGAGGTGAAAATCAAGATCAGGAGAAACCACCTCACACCCACAGGATGATTACAAAGACTCCGAAGGTGAAAAGGGCTGGTGTGCGCGAGCGGAAGCCGCAGTCGCTGTGCACTGGTGGGAACTGAGCATGTGCGGAAGCTGCAGTCGCTGTGCACTGGTGGGAACTGAACATGTGCGGAAGCCGCAATCACTTTGTATTGGTGGGAATGTGGAGTAGTGAGCGCATCTATTGTGGAAAACTCAGATCACACTGAGCCTGACAACTCCACCCCGAGCTCTGAACCCTAAACACATGTCTAGGCTCAGAATGCAGTGTTCACAACAGCCAAAGGCGAAAGCCACCCAAGGGGCCACCATCACATGTCTGAAAACTCACAGCACGGTAGATCCAGAGAACAGAGTATCAATCAGCCTTAAGACGGGAACAAAGCGCTGCCTCACGCTGCAATAAAATGGCCGCTGAAGACACTGTGCTAAGTGAAACAAGCCGGTTCGCGCTGCTGAGACCTACTAAGGAGTGAGGAAGCCGTGAAATTGGGATGAAAAGCAGGAAGCAAGGGTTGGGGCTGGGGAGTAGCTGGTCGGTGGGGATAACGTCTCAGCTTGGGAAGGTGAAGGAGCTGTGGCGGTGGATGGTGACGGAGGGAGGCTGCTGCGGTGTGCACAACATAACCGGCTGTGCAGAACCATAGAGATGGTGCGTTTTAATGGCACGCCACTTTACCAGAGGTAAACCAAGCTGAACAAGTCTGTTGGTTGGAAGAGGTGGGGCCCAACGCGGAGTGCAGTGAAGGGCTGTGGAGTATGCAGTGGTGGGGTGTGGGTACCAGCAAGTCTGGGCACAGGAGCCAGCACCTGTCTGGGATGCCGGTCCTCAGAGCCCATGGCCTGTAGCTCACCAAGGGGCTGGTGGGAGGGTAAAAAGCATCACCTCAGCCGGGCTTCTCCAGCTGTGGAGACACTTCTTGAGTTCCTGACTCACAGGTACTCCTGAGGCCTCTGAGACCTCAGCCCTGGCATCAAGGAAGTGTGAAAAGTCACCCAAGCAGGGGCTTCCTGCAGGAATGGTGGAACCTTCTAGAATATGGTGTGAGTAGCTCTAGCTTGGCCTGCCTTCTCCACACACCACCAGCTCCCAGACACCAGAACAGGGGGTAGTGGAAGATCAGCTCAAAACTCCCTGGGCAAGGACTTTAGTCGACTTTCTGGGAGCAGCTGGGAGCCCCACCGTCGGAGTTCTGGAGTCTGAGACGCCACTGCTGGGAAGTGACCGTGGAGTAGTGGGTTCGACACTGTCTGTGCGGGGTTAAAATCTGCTGTCACCACAGGTCCCCTGAGTTTAGGTGCATTGTGCACTGAGGTCTGGATGATGATACCTCGGCAGAGGTACATAGATGCCGGGGCAAAATGACCATAAATACGAAGACACCGATCTTAAAATGGGTGCAGTTTAAGGATATCTGTGAGGGTGACAGAGGAGTCCTCTACCATCTTCATAGGGCTGGAGAAAAGACTGGAGAAGGTGGGATCCACCTTAGGCTGCTTTTTTTCTGGTCAAGCGTGTGACACTGACTTGCTGGGGAGATGTGGCTGTCACCAGCCTGATTATCCAGGTAAGACAGCAGCCTAGCTTTAGCTTGCTGAGGTGGATTCCGTTTTTTTAGTTTTTAGTCTGGTCTGCTAACGCCCCAAGCAGGAGTCTGGAACAAACCCTGCCTTCCTGAAACCTTTATTTGACATACGCATAGCCTTCTGGGAATGCAAACACTTTCTACCAAGAGGGACGTGACCAGAAGGCCTCTGGACTGGAAAACACAAAGCCTTCTTCTGGGTCAGGGCGGGTGTGGGGAATAAGCCTGGTGGCGTTCAATCCTGCAGCAGAGAGGAAAGACCAAAGCCCTTCCCGAGAGCCAGGGAAACACTTGGGACAAGTGTCCAAGGCACTGTTGAGAGCCTGGCAGGGCGGTGTGAGTTCTGAAGTCTGTACTTGGCAGCCGCTAGCTCCTGATGATCCAGGGTTGAGAACAGCACTGGTGGGGCAGAGGAGGTGCGCTGTGTACTCAGGAGCTGCTGACAGAAAGCCACAGACCTGCTGACGCAGGGCCAGCCAGTGAGATGACCTAGCCCTTAACATCGAACCACAGGAATGTTCTGGTGACCAGGGCACTGGCAGAATTACCCCCCTCCCTTGACCCTCAACAGGGCCCCCTGTAGGCCTGGCCTGGTACAGGTCTTCAGCAGCCCTGGATCTTCCCAAAAGCAGGACAGAGTATCTCTTGCTGCAGCCTCCCGGCCCTTCGAGCTTTCTAAGGGCTCTAGAGACAAGAGATGCATCCTGCAGACTCAAACAAAATGAGTTCTTTCTCCCAGGCAGGCAGTGAGCCACCTGGGAAGCTGGGTGGGTCTGGAAAGGTGTCTTTATGCATCAGAGATTAGGGTGGGGTTTGAACTCCTCAGTTTCCAAACTTCTTGAGATAAATTAAAGAGGAAGGCAACTTGGAGGGGGTGGTGGGGGTGGTAAGGGATAAGTACGCTTCTGGGAACCCTGGAAGAGAAGCATGCTGCGGTAAATGTTCTGTGTGGCGACAAGGTGGAGCTGTCTTGAAGGGTCCAGCAGAGTGTGAACTTATTTCAACCTTACTACGAACCTGTGAGGTTACACCAGCACATTGTGAGACACACGGGGCTCTCCGAATGGAGTGACAGAACACTGGGATGCCACACACGGGGCTTTGCAGCTGTCTGAGCGCACATGCACTGTGCCCAGCATGAAGAAGAAGGTTCTGCCTGGGCCAGGACACCCCGAGGGAACAAGTCTAAGCTCTCTGACACACAGTTGCCCATTTCCCCACTAAGTAACCTAGTTCTGGTGGAGTCCCGCAGCAGTCTCAGCCAGCTATGATATCTGCCATCCATGGTGGGGAGGTCTCCTGGGCTTCCCCTTTACTCGGCGACATACTGGGGATCGGTGTGACTGTCCCTGGCACTAGATCAGAGCTTTCAAGGGCAAGTTGAATTACCCACCCCAGCTCTTTAGCTCACATTCTTCACCCTTGCCTTAGTGTCCCCGATCTTCCGCTTCCAGGCATGGGACTTGGGACCCAGGTCCCTTCAAAGAGCAGGAAATTCTCAACCTAAGGCGGGGCTTTCCTGCTGTTTCCAAAGTCTTATGGCTGACCTGACACTTGGATCACCGAGGAAGGCACAGCCAGCTTGCTCCTATGGTCTGCACGCAGCCAGACAGCGGCGAGCATCCTGCCAAAGCAGCCAGATGGCTGCTCCTGACCTGGGGGCCTGTGTAGATGTCAAGTAATTATGGCTACACGGTACAATTCAGAGGACGCTGGGCCGGGATCTGCAAAGGCTTTCAGGCGGCATCCGGCCCCAGGACCGTCTACCTGTATGTAGCCTCTAGGATGTGTAGCAGCTGATCTGTCGGCCGTGCGAGCCTGGAGGCTTCACACCTGCTTTCAGCAGATGGCAGACTGTCTGGCTGACATTTCTACCCGGCAGAGCCCCTGGACCTCTGTGCCACCCAGAAGGTGCCCTCAGAGATGCCCTTGCCACTGAGCTGACCTCATCTCACCTCCCAACAGGCCTTCTCCCTGAAGGAAAGAGCCTCAGAAAGGAGGAAGAGTCCTTAGACACGCCATAGCGGAGGGGCAGCCAACCTTGGACCCCGCTCATGTCTTCTCCGGGTGAAGCGCCCTCTGACCTGTCATGCAACTATCTCAACAGGCTGGGTAGCTTCGCTCTTTTAAGACCTCCTTGGCCCAAGAGAGGAGGGAAGGAGAAGAGGAGGGGAGGAGAGGAGGAGGGGAGAAAAAGGGGAGGAGGGGAGGGGAGGCTGGGGAGGGTGACCATCCACCCATCTTTATGAAATGTTTTACCATGTTTACATGGAGCAGATTGTCATATACATGCCGTATCTCCAGACAGTAAGCCAGGGCCTCTGCATACTGGCGGAAGGAGGCTCTGTTCTTTCTGATGAAGCCCTCAGGAGCAGAAGGCTTTCCTAGATCCTCCCCCGAGGGGGCCTTAGGCTGCCCCATCCTCCAGTGTGGACTATTGAAGATGAGGGTATATGCTTTCCTGAGACCTGCCAGAGATCCCAGAAGGGAGCCACCCCGTCCTGAAAACAGCCAGCACTCCTGAACTCAAGCAGGCCACTACTTGTGCGCACACAGGGGAGCAAGGTCTCAGAAGGCCTTGGAGATGCCACTTGAGCTGGCCCACAGCCCTGGGGTTCTCCATCCTTGACTGGTGGCCTCTGCCTGCTTGCGGGGATCCTGTATTTGGTTCAGCAACACTAGCAATGGACCCAGCTCAGCAGATGCAGCAGTGGAGAGAGCCCAGGCATGGGTAGCTCCCAACTGCTCCCAAGTCAACCTCACCAAGCCCAGAGGCAATGCTGGGTGCCGAGAGACGAGGCAGAGGGTCCTTACTTAGCACAGTCTGGACTCTTGTGGCCTCCCAGGCCATGGAGTGAGAAGGTCCAGATGACAATGTGGCGTGCTGTTTGCTGTCTGAATGGAGTCCTCATCTGTCAGCACAGCCAGCTGTGTAACAATACAGACAAACTGTCTGACAGAGCTGGAGACCAACGTCTGAGCCAGGTGCGGGCAGGCTGGCCAGCTCCTCCTGAGGCTTCAGGGAGTCTGCCCCAGGCCTTGCCCAGATGCTGGGGGATTTGATTTCAACCTCAGGCAAGCGATGGCTCTTAGAGGAATTTCCCAGACTCTACCCGGTCTCCATGCGTGAAGTCTAGGTCCAAATCTCCAATGTGTTCTCTCTCTCTCTCTCTCTCTCTCTCTCTCTCTCTCTCTCTCTCTCTCTCTCTCTCTCTCTCTCTCTCTCTCTCTCTGTGTGTGTGTGTGTGTGTTGCTCACATATATGCAAGTAAGGGCACATATGTGTACCACAGCCTGTATGGAAATAGAGGAGACCTTTGGGTGTTGGTCCTTAGCTTCTGTCTTATTTAGGACCAGGTCTCTTTGTGCTGAATTACCAGGCTAGCTGGCCCCAAACTCTCAAGGGTCTTCTGTCTCCACCTCCTGATCCTGGTGGATACGCCGGGATTACAGATGCTATAATACTGTGTCTGGGCTTACATGGGTTCTGGGGATCCACACTACTCAGAACAAGTACTTCATCCACCCTTAAAGGACACTGGGCATGCTGGATTCAGGTCCAGCCCACTGTAGTTGGACTTCATCTTGACTTGACCACATCTGTCAGGAGCCTCGTTCTGAATAAAGCCTTTCTGAAGTCCTGGGGATTAGTATTAGCATCTTTGAGGAGGGGATGCGACCCAACCCACGACAAATTCCCGAGTGAATATATAACTTTATATTGTGGCAGGTGCTGTGGGGAGAGCCCGGGGGTTCGCCACAGCAACCTAATGGTGTCACAAATATTAGGCGTGTGCTATTTCCAGAAGACTGCTTTCTGCCCCACCCAGACTGGCTTCTGTCCCTTGGCATCTCTTGTTGGGACATGACATTTAATTCCTCGTGGCCTATGCATAGCTGCAGGGGCCATCTGCCCTGGTTCTGGGTCTCGCATGGATTGCTTTGGGAGCACAGTCTTAACAAGCCACATGGCAGGGGTCCCAGCTCCCCAGTATCCCGTCAGCCCTCAGTGTGGCCACCTCCCTCCACCTGGGGTGACTCAGTGGGCACAGCCGAGAATTGCTACTCACTCTGCCAGCCAGGCTGGGTCATTCAGCACAGATGACCAAAGTTGCCTTTTCCTGGTCACAGTACCCCTGGCCTAAGTTGGCCATGTGCCACCTGGAAGAGTCCAGAGCGTTTTGTCTGCCAGTGCCTTTAGTCTGTGCTCAGAGCATTCAGGAGTTTGAGGTTTGTGGTGCAGAGCAGGAGGGGACCTCTGCCTACTTCCTTTATGCCTAGATGCCCCAGGGTCACATGTCTGCCTCCAAGCCTGCAGGGCCCCCTGGCTGAGAGAGGCCTGCTGCTGGGAGCCCTGTTTCTCCTCAGGAGCTAGGGCATTGGTTATCCATCTGTGTCCCAGCTTCTTCTGTGTCCCATTTCTAGCAACTGTTGGCAGGAAACCTTCTCTAGGAAATATGGCTGCCTCCTTTATATATGGTGGGGGAGGAAGAACTGGAAAGAAGGAAGGGAGGGAGAGAGGGAAGGAAGGAGGGAGGGAAGAAGGGAGGGAGGGAAGAAGGGAGGGAGGGCCTACAGACCAGGCTGGTCTCAATCTCACTGTGTAGTTGAAGGCAATCCTGAACTCTTGTGTCCTCTCACATAGTATGATTACAGATGTACACCACCAAATTCATGTAGTGCTGGGACTGAGCCCAGGGCCTCACGCATGCTAAGCAGACACTCTAGGAGCTGAGCTACAGTCTTGGCTGCATTTTTTTCTTTTAAAGACCAGTGTACCGTGGGATGGGAAAGCAGTTCCAAGTGCTAGCCATGAGGCCAGGAAGCATCCTGCGTCCATTGCACCAGAGAAGGAAGGCAGCCCAGGAAGTGCGGAGAGTGTGAGGGCCTCTGCTCTCAGCTGAGCCAGAGGAGGGACCTTTCACGGGGCAGGGGGTCTTTGGAGGGAAGAAGTTTTCCTTTGTTTGAGATGGGATCAGCACAGGCTGGCCTGGGACTATTCTCTCCCACCTCTGCCTTAGGAGGTCTAGGATCACAGGCTAGAAAGAGAACCAAATGCACTTTCTGACCGACCACATCTGAGTTGTAGAGTGTATACATCTACAAATCCATGTGCTAAATGAGAGGGGTGGGGAGTCTCTGGAAGACTGTATAGACAAGCAATAAATACATGCGGAAGTACATACGTACTTTGGGAACGTTCTCGATCGGGGTGGGGGGGGGGCGGGGAGGGGGTCTTCCTTCTCTGGAGGCTTAGTTGTAACGTGACATTTAAATGGCCTTACTGAGCCTTAAATGACATGCAGCAGCTTACCAGGTGTATTCAGAGTCATGTTTGGTTCATTCCGACAACACTGTGTGGAGAAGCTAGCTACCGCATGACATTTGGTGCACTGGATACAAACCTATGGGAAAACTAAGAAAGTGAGCTTACCCATCCCATTCAACCATCCTGGGCAGCCTCCTGCTTCTTCTCAGGCTCCACCCACCGCTGGTCCTCCTCTTGTTCCCTACCTCCTTTCCAAGGAATCAGGCAGCCCCAGCTGAGCTTCCGGCCACAGAGGTTAGCTGGGACATAGAGTGTCCAAAGGGAGCCCACACAGGCGCTTCTCTGGCTCCCCTCGCTTAGTGGTTTTCCAAGCAACTATGCTGGCTGCTGGTCTAAGAGTCTGTCACCTTCTCAGGGTGGCCTCTAATCCACACTCTCTCCAGGGTGTGCTTCTGGCTATTCTTAGGAAGGCTGCCGAGGGCACACACAGGAAAGTCTCTGGATACCCTGATATGTTCATTTCTCTACAACTAGACAGGCTGTGTATGTGTCCCCTTGCTGTGACAAATAGACCAAAGGGGGGGGGGAGAGGCTAGGGAGAAAGAGAACTTAAATGTAAAGAATTGTTTTTGGCTGGGGCTGGAGAGATGGCTCAGTGGTTAAGAGCACTGGCTGCTCTTCCAAAGGTCCTGAGTTCAAGTCCCAGCAACTACACGGTGGGACCATCTGTAATGGGATTTGATGCCCTCTTCTGATGTGTCTGAAGACAGCTACAGTATGCTCATACACATAATAAACAAATAAATCTTTTTTTTTTTTTTTTTGGTTTTTTGGATTTGGTTTTTTTCGAGACAGGGTTTCTCTGTGTAGCCCTGGCTGTCCTGGAACTCACTCTGTAGACCAGGCTGGTCTCTAACTCAGAAATCCGCCTGCCTCTGCCTCCCAGAGTGCTGGGATTACAGGTGTGCGCCACCAGCGCCCGGCTCAAATAAATCTTAAAAAAGAAGAAAAAAGTTGTTTTGGCTCACAGTTGCAGAGGTTTCGGAGGTTCCCGTTTTGGGACTGGCTGGCTGCGCGGCAAGCATTGTGGCAGACTGTGGAGGGGAGCTGCTTACCTCATGACAGCTGGGAAGCATTCGGACAGGAAGGGGCTGGGGACTCAGTGCATCTTTCTAGGGCATGCTTCCTAGTGACTGGTTCCCTTTAATAGGTCCTGCTCCCTAGATGCTACCACCTTCCTATGAGGCCACCCTTTCACAGACACACTGATGGATTGACCTCCGGGAAAGGCAGAGCCCTCTGGATCCAGTCTCCAAAGTTCCACCTCTGGATACCAATGTATCAGAACCAAGGTGATGCCAATGCACTCTGGGAGCTGAGTCAACAGGAGCCTTCCGGAAGCCTCTTTGGAAGCATCCAAACTAACGGTGTGCACTTAGCTTTCAAAGAGAATTCCAGACCGTTTGTGTGTGTGTGTGGTATATCCTGTGCGCATGCATGCGTGTGTGTGTGTGTGTGTGTGTGTGTGTCTGTGTGTGTGTGCTTGTCACCGGTCAATGTCTGGTATCTTCCTTGATCACTTAGCACCTTATTTTCAGACACGTCTCTCACTGAACCCGGAGCCCACTGACTCAGCTAGGCTCGACCAATAGCTAGCCCAGAGCTCCTCTTGTCCCCAGTGTTGGATTACAGGTACGTGTTACCCGTGCCTTTTTAGGTGGGAGCTAGGAACCAAAACCCAGGTCCACATGCTTCTGCTGCAAGTGCTCTCCTGACTGAGCCGTTTACCGGCTCCTCCCTCCTCACCCCTGCGCTGTTTTCTAGAGCAACTTTCCCAAGTTTCAGCCATGAAACTTGGTATGAAGCTCTCGGCTTCTCCTCAGCTTAATGCCTGGCACAGAGCTTTGAACACACCAGAGAACGGTGCTTGTGGGCGTGGCTCTCGTCGGCACCTTTCTGATGATTGACAAGTTCTGATGATGACTTGCCAGATCACTGGCACCCACGTGTCATCTTTGGTAAATGTCTCTCACAGTACCCATTTTGAGGCTGGAGAGTTCGGGTGTAGTAGTGGGACTGAGGAGGGGTTTACATAATATTCCAGGTGCAAGTCTTAATATCTTTTTTTTCTTTACAAAAAAAATCTCCATCTGGGGTTGTCTTTTCTTTTCTTCCTTCTCATCCTCCTCCTCCTCATTTGTTTTGTTTTTGGTTTTTATTTTTCGAGACAGTCAGTGACCTTGGCTGGTCTCGAACTCACATAGACATGCCTGTGCTAGGATTAAAGGTGTGTGCCAGTATACCTGGCTCAATCTCAGTTTTAAAGCCCTTCTCTGCTGAGGCCTTTGCGCTGCTGTCAGCGACTGTCCCTGTATTTGTGCACCTGTTCATCCCACTGGTAGACGAGCCACCCTCACGCTAACATCACACCGTATAGACTTAGTTTTATATACTAAGTTTTAAAGTCAGATCAGGTGTGTTCTCCGAAGTTGAATTTTGTCAGTTTCTCCCTTTCAGTAGTGGGGATTGAACCTAGCACCTGGAACTTGCTAGGTAGGCACCTCTACCCTCTTGCCTTTTTAACTTTTTGAGACATGATCTCACTAGGTTGCGCAGGCCTTGAACTTCCAGTCTTCTGACTCTAGCCTTCAGAGCAGCTGAGGTCGTGGCCCCACACCACCAGGCCTTTGCACTTACCAGGTTTTATTTGGTCATTCTAGTTCCTTCATATTTCCCTAGAGAGTTGAGAACCAATGCTGTCATCAACAAAAGACTCTTAGGATCCTGGATTGCTTTAGTTGGGCAGATTAATGCAGAGAATAGGTATTTAACACTGTATTTCCAACCCACAGACTTAGCCCCTCTCTCTCTCTCTCTCTCTCTCTCTCCATTTGTTCTACTTATCCATCTGTCTATCATCTATCTATCTATCTATCTATCTATCTATCTATCTATCCATGCATGCATCCATCCATATGTCTATCATCTATGTATCTATACATGCATGCATCCATCCATATGTCTATCATCTATCTATCCATGCATCCATCCATCCATATGTTTATCATCTATGTATCTATACATGCATGCATGCATCCATCCATGTCTATCATCTATCTATCTATCTATCTATCTATCTATCTATCTATCTATCTATGCATGCATCCATCCATATGTCTATCATCTATCTATGCATGCATCCATCCATATGTCTATCATCTATCTATTTATCTATGCATGCATCCATCCATATGTCTATCATCTATCTATACATGCATGCATCCATCCATATGTCTATCATCTATCTATCTATCTATCTATCTATCTATCTATCTATCTATCATCTATCATCTATCTATCTATCCATGCATCCATCCATCCATATGTCTATCATCTATCATCTATCTATCTATCATCTATCTATCTATGCATCCATCCATCCATCCATATGTCTATCATCTATCCATCTGTCATCTATCTGGAGTGGCCGAGTGTCTTATGGGACACGTGTGGAGGTCAGAGGACGACCTGCAGGACTCAGTTCTCTCTTCCCACCTTGTGGGACTTGGGAATTGAGCTCCGGCCAGCAGCCTTGGCAGAGCCTTTCCCGGCTGAGCCGTGCCACCGGCCTGCATCTGTCTCCATTTCATTCTTTTCTTCCCCTTAGCCATGCTTTGCTTTTTTCAGTCGATCTGCACGGTTTCTGTAAGATTCATCCCTAGAGACTGCACGTAGAAGGTAGTGGCCTTGCATTCGCTTTGACTCATTTGCTGCTAGTGAGCAGATGTATTAATTTTCATGTTAATCTTGCCTTAACCTAACTAAAACAGTTTGCTGAGCCAAGGAAGGGGTTTTCTGTACATTTGCGTCAGACCTTCTCTGCAGCCAGTGACATCATCTGGGTATCGCAGCTGCCTTCCGCCCTCCCAGCTGGACCACTTTCTTGCCCTGTGACTCAGAGCAGGATTCAGAGTGGAGGTCACAGTCAAAGACCAGGCATCTTTGTGTGTTCCTCCTCTTGGCAGGTGATATGGACTGACTTGTGGCCCCTGCAATTTTCTGCCACAGACCTAATCCCAGCATATGTAAGAGGGGCCTCATCTAGATATGAAACCACTGCAGATGCATTTAGCACAGATGGAGCCATGTTGGAGAAATCAGGCCCCACTCTGACACACGTGGTGTCTTTATAGAAAGGAGACGTCTGGTGACAGACACGCATGGAGATCGTGTGAAAACAGAGGCAGAAGTCGGTACAGGACTTTTGCAAGCCAAAGCCTGACAACGCCTGCCAGCAGCAGTCTCCCACAAACTGAGGCCGCCAGCCTGCCTCAGACAGCTCCAGACTGTGAGAACTTCCCGTGGTTGAAAGCACCCAGTCTATCACTGTCGGGCATCCCTAGCAAGAGAAGAGTGGGAAGAGAAGCCACCCTTCAGTTTGTCACTACTACCAGATCCCTCACAAGCAACAAGGGAGGAGGGGACTCTTGGCTCAGAGTCACGGGTACAGCCACTATGGAGGGGAAGGCTTGGTCAGTAAGAGTTGCTGGGAGGAAGCAGCTTGAAGCCTTTCCTCTTTCCCTTCTCTAACACCCGAGCCAGGGGATGGGGCGGCCCACAGCCAGGACAGGTCCTCCTCTCTCAGCTAATCCCATCTAGAAGTGTGTTCACAGACACACCCAATGTATGTGTCGCTGATGTCCTAGACCTCAAGTTTCCTCAGAAGATTAACCAACACAACATGGGGTGTCAGCGGTGGGTGTCACCTGGTTCCCCCCTAAACAGGAGATCCTTACACTTGCAAACGATAAAACAAAAGGTTCCCAGCAGTACTTAGTGCCCCAGACCCTGGCCGGATGAGCTCGGGCACTGCACCTGCACTGACAGGTACCCCCATTCCCTACCCTGGCTTAATGATACGCACACTGGAGCAGCCACCCCTGTCCTCTGAGCTCCTTGTCTTGGGCAGTGTGCTTGCTCTGCACAACAGTGTCTCCTTAGCCGAGGGATGCAAGGAGAGGGTCCTAGGCTAGAGTGCAGGCCACCTCCAGCCCAGCTGGGGCAGGCACCAGGACAGCCACAGGCTCCGCTCCACCGCCAGCTCTTCTGGCAGCACACAATGTGACTCCCCTGTGTGTTAGACAGCTGAGATATGGACCACAGATACATGGTGTGTATCCACAAGCCCTCCTCATCCTAGCTCGAAGGGTCTGGCAGCCAGAGGCACTGGGGGAGGGTGCGTGGCGTGGCGTGGCGTGGCGTGGGAGTTGGGGATGGATAGATAGTGCTCTTCCAGAGCCTCCTAAAACTTAATCTCTTTCCAGCAATTCCGTTCTTGCTCTGTCAACACTAACCTGGTGTAGCCCCATGGGGCACTGGTGCTCTGGTGAGGCACCCTTTGCTATAGCCTCTTACCAGGCCTCCCCAAAACCTTCCTTCCACCTCAGGGCCTCCTAAGGGTCTCCTACAAGACAAAGCACTCATGGATTTCCAGTCATCAGAGTGTCTTGAATCTGGCAAGAAGTGCACAGAGTGTCACGGGGCATGCATTGGACCCCAACCGAGGGCTCCAGACAGACAGCTGCCCTCTCCAGAGCTCAGAGCCTCCGACACCAGCACCAGAGTGGCCCACGCCATGTCTGCCACTGCTGCACATCTGGGGCAGTGTCCCCTGAGCTGTGGGCCACCCACTCCCAAATCGGACGGAGGCCATGCTGAGTATCAGGCAGTGCCGTGCGTGCGCGTCCAGGAAGAGCTTCCCTCCATGAGGGGAGAGCCTTGCCTCCCGCCAGGATCTCATGGTAACTGGAACCACAGCAATGGAGGGGTTGGCCAGAGATGTCCTTAAAAGGGCAAGGCCCAGCCAGCCTCCAGCTCCCAGGAGGGCAGGTGGGGCCACACACGTGGGGCTTTTGGATTTGTTGCTCTGGATGCTGAGGCAGCAGCTGCTCTGCTCCATTTATAACTCGCACATCTCTGAGACCGTGGACGGCAAGAGGCTAACCCTGCCCACTCCGTTCCCATGCCTGGAACTATAGAGGGGTGGGGGCGGCTCTGTTCCAGGAACAGTTTCCTAGTTGGAGAACTAGAGAGACCGCCTCTGCCCACCATTGGTCACGGACTAAGGCCATCATCAGCCACTTGCCAATCAAGTGCCTTGGTGAGGGGATCAGGCCACACCAGGCTAGCATGGGAGGACACTGACCCTGCCTGCTGTTGACCACCTGACAACTAAATAAACGGGGACAGCAGTGAGCTCCAAACCCCACGAGGGAGCCTGAACCCTCCTACCCTGCCAGTTTAGCAGTCCCCCAAGGTCCCAAAGCCTTGGGGCCTTTGCAGGTGTCATCCCGAGCCTGTCCCTGGCTCTGCCCTACCTCTCACCTGGCACTAGTATATTACTGAGGGACTCATCCAGTGGCCCCCTCCATCCTATTTGGACATCATGTCTTGCTCTGTCACTTATGTCCACGTGGGCGCCTGGTACTATTTGAGGATGAGAGGCAGCTAGGGAAGCCAGACACCTGTCACGACTGCCCATATGGAGGTTGGCATTTCAGGACCAGCTTCGTTGGTCTCCACAGGTCTATGCCGAGGGGCCCGTTTCTGGGACCCCCTCAACCCACCTCTCCTTCATAGGTAACCTGTGTTTTGCATGGATATTTCTCCCTGGTCCTTCCTCCCGGTCCAGTCTCAGAACCAGATGTCCCTTGGCCAGGCCTTCCCTGTCCAGCCTCTCCAACACTGCCCACAGAGCAGCACCCACCAGGGGACAGAGGGACCGGCAGCAGCATGGGGACAAAGCTCCTGGTATCTACTTAGAGGCCCTCCTGCCAGACAGTCAGCCCATGTGGACACTAGGACCCAGATGGGGCACTCTCTTGGGCAGGGACTCAGCCTTCTATCCCCTCTATATGGGAACCTCATGGGAAAAGACCCAGAGACCCAGAGACCCAGAGACTCAGAGACTGTCTCACCTCAAAGCCCAGAGGGAGGCAGGAATCTATCTGCACACCCCAGCTGGCCCTACACACATGCTTTTCCTGTGAGTGGATTGATCTGTGTTGTTGATTCTGACTGGCAAGCCCACAAGGGAACACTTCCTCCATCCTGTCAGAGCTGAATTCGATCTTTCCTTTTGAGGTCAGGGTTTCACCAACCCTTGATGACGGGGATTTTCCGGAAGGCTCGGTTATCTCTCCTGGGGACCCACAGGACCCTCCACCCACAGCCCCAGGCCCTGGATGGATGGCTTTCCCTGGGTTAGTTCCAGGAAACCTGCTCTCTATCCAGAGGCTGAGGAAAGCACCTCAGGCAGTGGCTCCCTGAGGACATAGCTGGCCAATCTGCTCCTCCTACTGCCTGCTCCTGTTCCGTGAGATCACAGGCAGCCCAGGCTGCTCCTGCTTTCCTTCTGGCCTGGATCTGTGTGTTTCCTGAACACAGGATTCCTGGCACAGCCTCCCTAGAGAACTGAGCGCCTCCTGGCATTGTTCTTGAGCCACGGGAACACAGACCAGAGATGAGGAAAGGGATCTCCAGAGTGGCCTGAGCCTCCTCACTCAGGCCAGAGGGCAAGCTTGCCCTGCTACACACTGGTTTTCCCGATCGGAGGGAGGGGACAAGTCTTGTCTTCATGCTTCTCACTCTGCCAGACCAGAAAACCAGGTTTCCAGCCTCCTGCCCTTGGACCCAAAACTACTAGGGAGACAAGGCAAAGAAAGGACTTTGGAAGGGGTGGCTGGGGCTGCCTACTGGCTGCACTGGAGGCCTGGTTGTCCTTTGTGGGCCATGTCTGAGCATTGGCAAGTGCTTTCCTCAAGTTTCCAATTCAATCCTGACAGGTACAAACTCCCCGGGCCTCACCCCACCCCAGGGGCAGACTCTCCTGTTCCCAGGTTCCACCGTGCCAGCTTTGGAGGAACCAAGCCAAAAGCAAGGGGTGCCTCCCTGCTCACAGATCCCTGTGCCTTGGTGGGTACATTCCCAGGGGCCGAGCACACCTGGCTGTGTGTGGGCAGCCGGCCCTCAAGCAAGGAAGGTCCTGTCTCCACCAGCTCAGCCCAGCCCCCAGGCATGGAAATGGCCACAAAGCAGGAGCTTCTCTGCTAAATCCGTGGGGTTGGAACTTAGGCAGCTTGCAAGGCTGTCCACTGAGCGACCCTGGAGGTGTGGGATGAGGGTGAATGAGAAGGGTACCCCGTGAAGTCCTTCTGACCCTTCACTCGCCTGTGTAAACCTTACTGACAGGGATTGGGTGGGGCTGAGCACCCGGCTCCGGCCCTGTGAGCTCATCACGCTTTCGAGGCTAGCTGGCCTTTGGAGAGTCACTCTGGCTGCCCCTCAGGTGCAGAAGAGTATGCTATGCGTCAGCCTCTATGCAGCATGTTGACTTGGCTAGGCACATGAGGGACAGAAGCTGGGTGAGGAGCTAGGCTGCCTCCCCAGGTCAAGACTTGTAAGTCCAGGCCATTGCTGAGTCTTTGCTGTTAGGGGTAGGTGGCTGCAGGAAGGGGCTGACTCCTCCCCTGAGAGGAGGGCTGTCTTGGAAGCCTCTGAGGTGGCCATCAGAAACTCTTCCTTAGGATACCCCAGCTGCCAGCAACGAGCTGGAATGAGGGAAATGGTGTTTGTGCCTTTGTGCACCCTGCCTGTGGGCCATGTTCTAAAGCCTGGGCCCTCACTTAGCACCTACTGTACAAAGTGTCACCTTGAAGAATGGCCTCTGCTGTGCCAGCCCCAGCACAATTTATTTATTTGTTTGATTAATTGATTGATCTCTTCTGGCCCTGCCTATACGCTCAGTTTTATGTTTCTGTGGAGAATTACAAACGCTCCAGTGGTGCCCACTGAAGACCTAGAAGGGAGTACCAGAAGCATTCTGGGAAGCCAAAGCTCTCTCTACAGGTCGGCTTAAACCACCTGCTCAATTTACTTGCAATAAGCAAAGGTTCTTGTGTGCCCCGCTTCTGGCTTTAATGCTGTGTTGGTTGGATCTTGTCAACATGATAACAAACTTAGCTCATCTGGGGGGAAAAGAAAAATTCCTCCTTAAGATCAGCCTGTAGCCAATGCTGTGTCTTGAGTGATGATTGATGGAGGAGGGGCCAGCTCATTGTGGGTGGGGCCATCCCATTGTGGGCGGGGCCAGCCCTGAGTTCTCTAAGCTGAGCAAGCCTCGAGGAGCACGCCAGTAAGCAGCAGCCACCTAAGGTCCCCGCTTCAGTTCCTGCCTTGGTTTCCTTCCATGATGGTGTGTGACCTGAACATTGTAGACATAAGCCTATCCCTCTTTTTGGTAGTGGTGTTTTATCACGGCCATAGGAACCCTAACTATGACAGACGCTGTGTGCTTCCATCTTTGGCCTTGCTAGTTAGCAGGTGAGCCCCAAGCAAAATCCACCCGCTTTCAAAGCAAACGTGAGGAGGGGGGAGCTACTGCTCCATGGAGTCAGAGCTTCCACTTTATAATGCAGAAAGCATCTGGAGACATACGGGTTGACAGCTGCCCGGTGGTGAATGTGCTTGGCATCCCGATGGGGCCCTTAGAAATGGCTGATTGTATGTTTCATATACGTTTTACCAAAATAAAAACCCGACATAAGCAAGGGTAACACCCACGATATCTGAGATGACCCTGCTACTTCTATAGGTCCTGGGCTGCAGAGAATCCAGGAAGATGGGCTCACAGTCCTGGTGTGGGGGATGGGGAGG
Organism: Apodemus sylvaticus; assembly: GCF_947179515.1. Taxonomy (NCBI): domain Eukaryota; kingdom Metazoa; phylum Chordata; class Mammalia; order Rodentia; family Muridae; genus Apodemus; species Apodemus sylvaticus. The sequence goes on from NC_067490.1 coordinate 8,983,465, forward strand.
GAGAGATAGGGCACCCCTCCCCCAAGGTTAGTGGTCACACCACCATTCAGCAGCAGCCCAGGTGGTGTGGGCCCAGTGACAGTGGCAGTCACAGCAGCCTGGCTGGGCTGCATTGAGGAGAGAGAACAACGGACCTCCAAGCTCCCCACTGAGCACTCACACAGAGGTGGGCGTGGTCAGGTTCCAGCCTGAGCTCACTCACCCTTCATTTTGGTGCGTGCACACGTGAGCATGGGGATTCTTGGAGGCCAGAAAGGGATGTTGGATCCTCTGGAGCTAAGGTGACAAGTGGTTGTGAGCTGCCACCACAGGGATGCTGAAAACCAAATTCGGGAAAAGTAGCAAGTGCTTTCGACTGAGCCTGTCCATCCCTCTGTGTGAATGTTTAAAGTTTGTTTCTCTTACTTTTTGAAATGGTAAGGCAATGACATCGCTTCCCACTCCCCCCTCCTCCCTCTAAGCTCTCTTACATACCCTGTGTGTTCCTAAATACCCAAGAGCGACCTGCTGGGTCTGAGTAATGTTCTCCGTATGCGTATGCGTGTTTTCAGGGCTGACTATTGGTATTGAATAACCAGCTGGTATGCTCTTCCCGGCGAAGAGTGGCCCCCTCCCCCCCCCTGCATCCCTGTGTGGCCTCTAGTTCTTTGCGTAGGTAGGGTTGGGGTCTCCCAGGCTTCCCCCCATCCATGTTAGCATGTCTTATCTGGCTCATGCTTAAGCAGTCATCTTGGCGAGACTCCATGCATGTAGCCTCTGACCTTCCTAGGACAGGATCTCCTGGGCAACTGAGTTTCTCTTGTTCTTATGATCTTCCTGCCCACTCTTCCACAATGATCTCCCAGACCTGGTGATGGAGGTAGCCACTCTCTGAGACAGGCCCTTACTCTGTAGTTTAGACTGCGCGTGGCGCATAGTGACCATCCTGCATCAGCCCAGTGATGCCCCAGTTTCTTGTGATTTTTGGTAAGCCTGCTGTCTCCACGGACAAACTCTGTGTTCTAGTGACCCTTTGCCTGCAGCTCTTCCAGGTTCTGAGAGGCACTGTAGGTGGGTGTGGGTGAGCCCCTCTCCACCAGCCATATACACTACCCACACACACCCTTTACTAGCAGAGTGTACTTGTGGAATGTTTCTATCACGAGAGGCTTCAAGTAAAGAACTCTGAGGGACCAGCTTGCCCCATGACATCTAGAATCTAGAACCCTGACCTCTTTGAAGGATAGAGGGGTCAAGGCACTCCCCTCAAATGAACTGTAACTAAGCTGGGCTCCATTAGCTGGAAATACTCAGAGACCACAGTATTGTGGGAAAGGCAGAGAGTGCTGGGTCAGGGCTGGAGGTGCGGGGTCAGCAACGGATGGCCCTGAGGAGAGGTCTGGGAGAGCCCTGGGAGGTAAAGGGCCAGCCTATCCTTAGGGATGTGGCCAGCAGGCCCACAGACTGGTGAGGCACCAGACACCCAGGACGGACGCCATGGAAGCCCTGGGCAGCAGCTGTATCAGCACCCTGGGTAACTGGCAGACACGGTGGCAGCTGTGGCCTGGCCAGGCTCCCACTCACCCTTCAGAGCAACTCCATGCTGCAGCACTGCAGGAAGAGCAAGTGTCAGCCACCGTGAAACAACAGCCCAGAGCATGGGTCCGGGCTCCCTGCAGAAGCCCAGCCCACCTGAGGGCCACACAGACAATCCCAGAGCTGCTGCAGGAATCACATACAGCAGCCCGGCCTCACCAGTGGCCTCGTCCGGGTTGTAATCCTCCATCATACTATGCTGGGGTAAAGGACATTGGAAGCTGTCTGCACGGAGCACACATCTGGGGAAGATCAGTGAACTGTGTGCTGCTGTGGCCAGGGCCTTGTCCCAGCATGCCTGGCTGAAGCAGGCAGCCTTGCCCCATGTCAGCTGCAATCCACCACTCGCTCTCTCCTCTAGCGGACGGTCTCCCCACATCTTCTGGGGCTCCGATCTCCTTACTGTAAAGTTGAGTCCTCTCTGCCGGTTCTTCCACGCCCCAGCATCACCCCAAGCACCAGGCTCGCTGCCTGCCCTACCTCCTCACACCGGCGGAAGCCATGCAGTTTCTTTAGTGAAGAGTAAATGCCACCCTTTGATGGAGTTCCTGGGCAGACTCTGGACTGTACCCAGAACCTCCCGGGGACAGCTCCGGTCCAGGTGGGCCTGGGAATCAGAAGGGACTTTGGGAAGACAGCTGTTACCTGTGCTTGCCTTCTGTTCCTAGCCACATTTGGCATCCAGCCCACACCGAGCCTCCAACCGCATCCCAGTGCTGGGGAGGGAGCCTGCGCAGGCGAGGGCAGGAAGGAGGAGGACTGGTCCCTTTCCATCCTGCTGAGTGACTGCTATGGCAATCCACCGCTCAGACTGACTCACTTCCCCTCACAGCCTGAGAGGCTGAGTGCTCAACTCCAGCAACATCAAAGCACTTCCTGTGAAAACGGTTTGCCCATCTGAGGAGAACACATCACGGCTGAGGCACAGCATGTAAGTTAAGGGAGGAGGCATGTAAGTTAAGGCCTCGCCGTGGCCTCCCTCTGTCCCTTCTTACCCCATTTAAAAATGCTCTGAGTTTAAGGTTTCTCCTCCCTTCCACCCTGCCCAGGGCGCTGGTCCTGAAAGAAAAGGAGCCAGGCTTGGGAAGCTGAAGCAGGATCCCGTTCAAGGTATAGCTGAACTATACAGCTAGTTCAAAGCCAGCCTAGGAAGATAAGACACTGTCTCAATACAAAGGATAAGAAGGGCTGCGGATAGACTGCAAAGGTAAAGCCCTTGCCTAGCACTCATAAGGCCCTTGGCTTGATCCTTGGTATCCCAGACAAGACAGAAAGAGAGCGGCTAACCACGAGATGGGAGGCACACCTCTAGAAGGCACCTGGCAAGTGGTTCCCATGGGCAGTCACCAAGCTTCAAATGAAGGTCCTCAGAAATCTGCAGAGGCCCCGAGGAAGGAGGCAGCCCTCACACCAGGCTTCTGCCTCTGCCTTCTCCCCAGACCCCTATCCATTATGGACTGAAATCCTAGCCAATCCAGAGGCCAGTGCCTAGGGTGTATGAACCAGCCCCACTTAGCATCCAGGGTGCTGGAGAAAAGATCAGCTTGAGGAGGCTTTTTACTTAGACATGAGCATGGAGAGACAGTGTCTGTACTGGGACACACAGAAATGGAAGAAGGTCCCCAAAGCACAGGGAGATGGCAGGTTAGAGTGAGAGAAAGAACACTTGGAGAGTGGAGGGAGGGGAGGAAACAGGAAATTCAGGCGCAGTGCTGAGTCCAGCTTCCAGCTGCAGTCCAGCTGCTGGGTGCAGCGCAGAGGAACAGGACTATGTTACCCCAGGACCTGGCATCGCTAGACAAAGCTGATATCTGGCTTGCTGGGGAGGTTCTAAAGCCAGTGAGCCAAGGACCGGAAAGGGCAGACAGTGTGCTCAAGCGGTCTTCTAGAGGGACGACATTCCAAGGAGCAGGCTAAACTGGAAAGGCCACCCACCGTTCAGGGCTCCCAACACTGCCACCAAGTAGCAGAAGCCACCGTGATACACATCAGGAAAGGCAGTGGGTATTTCTTCTCTGAGCCACTTCCACGGCCACATGGAGGCACAGGGGCCACAGGGTGAATGACTTAGGGTCACTTTGCTTCAAGTGTGTGCCTATATAGTCCTCGCTTCAGACCACGCCTCAGTGTGTATGAAGAGCGGCCTCCTCAGGAAGGCACTCTTTCCAGTGAAGGACTGTCTCCCTGTGAATTCCAGTCTACACATGCCAATGCACACGTGTACACACACATTTGCATGTGCACACATGCACACATGCCCTTATGTACCTAAACAAGGGCATGTATGCGACAACATACATGCACACATTTCAGAGGCCCCTGGAGGTGGCTCCAGGTCTATACCCCGAGATGTCTGGGTGTGAGGCTAGCACGGCCCCTCAGGGACGTGTCTGTCAGGTTCTCCCAGCTTCCATCAACCCAGGGCTTCCGTCAACATTTGAGCTAGTGGGTGTGAGGGGGAAAAAGAGGAGGGTCAGGATGCAGGGGAACGAGAAGCAAGCGTCTTAAGATGTCACCAACCTGGATCAGCCTGTAATGCTGGAGCTGGAGAACAGATGCATTAAACCCAAGGCAGAGGCCTCGGCCCTCCTGCTTCCATAGAGAGGGATCTGGACTTCCAGAAAATTCCAATGGCAAGTTTTCTAGGAAGGGCAGGCATTGGACATTGGAAATGGAGGTTCAGTCTCTGGGAGGGGCCCTGTCCAAGGACAGTATGAAAGGCCCATGGTGCAATGTTGGAGTATTCTGATGCCGCCCCTCCCGCAGAGCTGCTGTTAGAACTGGTGGCGTTAAGCTAGCTACCTCTGTCCACCTTTCTGAAGCAAAGGCCCTTAAATACCAGTCAGCTTGCCAGGGCTCACCCAGGGCCAGGGCCAAATATCCCATTGCACTTGGCCTTTTTGATAGGAAGGGTGTTTACACTAAAGGAAGATTTGTAAAAGAGGAGGCAAGTGTAGCTTATTGGTATCCCAGAGGGAGGGGTGGGAAAGCTGTTCCCGTGAACCTTGAACCTGTAGTAAGGGAGCTCTGTAACCTTGCTCCCCTTCGCTCTGACCTGATGACCCCAGAATCCATGATCCTACATCTACATTGGATGTAGGGATGGATTCCATGTATGACGGAGTCCAAAAAAATGCATCTCCACAAGCCTCTGTCTTCCCAGAACACAACGTCTGTCCGACACTACAAAAGGGAGAGATGGGCTGGGGAGAAGGCCCCATGGGTAAGCGTTTACCCCAAGTGTGACAGGCCAAGCCGGAGTCACTTAGACCAACAAGACACTGGGCACAGTAAGCCGCATCTAATACTCCCAGTACTCTCCTATAGGAATGGGAGGCAGAGACAGGAGAATCCCCCAGATGCCTGCAGGCTAGGGAACCTGGTGGACATAGCAGGAACAGAAACCTAAGAGACCCAGTCTCAAACAAGCTGGAAAGAGAGAACTAATACCCAAGGCTGTCTTCTGACTTCTACCCACATGACTTCAGTTCTGCAACACCCGATAGGCTTGGTACTTAATCCGATCAGACCCTAGACAACAAAGTCGATCTGGTTAGAAGAGACAGAATCCACTAGGCTGACCTTGTGACGCCATGAGGGAACACATCCCATTTCTTCCCAGGATGCTCTTTCCCCACCAACCCCATGTCTCTCTGAGTCACTAGGAGACTCTATTTATTTCTCAGAATACAAGTTAAGACATCGGGCAGCATGCCCTAGCTTGTAGGCCCTTTCCCTGTGACACACCGCCCCCTCTCCCCCCCGCACCCCCCCCCCCCCCCCGTCTCTGTACGTGGCAAACCCTTAAAAGTATCCTCTGATACTGACAAGGAGCATGTGGGATGTGATGCCGACTCCAGTCCAGTCTTTTTAGAACTTGGTCTTGGACCTTCAGCTGCCTCCCCAGGTGCACTCCCTCCTTGTATTTGCCAGCCTACTGCGGAGGCTTGCCCGAGATGTGCCCAGTGCCCCAGCAAGCTTGGCCTGCCTACATGCTGGGCTCTTGGGATGCACTGTGACCCGTGGCTTTCTGAGTCACTCTGTCTAGCCTGCTGGAGCGCTGTCCCTGACACACCTGCTCTCTGGGCCGTGTGCATTCCCCTTACTCTCACTCACTGACTCACGGATGCTGTATCCTGCCTCGGGAAGAACTACACAGCAAGGGCTGGATGGCTAGGAACGCACACACCCTGACCTGCAACAAGCAGGAAAGTAACTCAACTTTCTCTCAGACAACCCGGCTTCCCCCAGAGCAAAGCCAGAGGCAAGACTCCTGCGCAGGCAGCTCTCTGCTGCACTTAGGAAATCCCAAGGAAGGAGTAGGCCAGGAAACCAGAGAAAAAGGGAGACCAGCCTCACAGGTCAGGTCTCCAGCCGTCCATGTCCATGGACAGCAGAAGCTCTGTCTTCAGAGAACTTCTGGTCCCTGCACCAAACATAGGCCCCCTTTGTGAAGCTACTGCCTGGGGGTGGGTGGGGCGTCCTCCCTCTACCCTGCCCCACTGGAGACAACTCGGAGAGGCTGCAGACAGCATCACGTCACCTGGGCTCAGAAGTGGCTGGAGAAGTGAGCCCAAGTAGGAGTGTCTGTAACTGCACAAGCGACGGATGCTTGCAGTCCTGGGGAGGAAAGTTCTGGAATAGTCTTTGAACTGCTTAGCCAAAGTCTGCAGAACTCTCCCAGCTGTGCTCTCTGGGCACTGAGGGCAGATGACAGAGGTACCCCTGGAAACACCCTGGAAGATGCTGTAATACCTCAGGGAGCCAAGTGAACTCTCAGAGATGTCCACAGGCCAGATACGGGACAGCTACCTGACCCATGACTGGGCAGCAAGGTGGACCACATTCCTTCCCTGTGCTGTCCCTGGCTGGAGGTCCGCTCCCACCTTTCCTATGCTTGCCACGCCAACAACATGAAACACACTGGTGGGCGGAAGCATGGCTTTCCCAGGTAACGAGGGAAAGGCGGGGTGCACACTTCACTGTCTTCAGCTCTGCTGCTGAGAGCTGCCTGATTTTCTTAGTGAAAAAAACAAAACCCTCTCCCACTTGGCAAGTGAGAGGCCTGAGGGAACTGGAGGCACTGGTTGTGGGGGACAAGCTCCCCTCTTGCATGAGATGACATATACCTACACCCATTTCACAAGTCTACTCCAGGTAAGGCTTCCAGACTCCACCGCCATGGCATGAGGTTGCTGAGGGCTGCCCACCCCCACACAGAGAAGGCCACACCTCTCATGTGCCACTCACGACTCAGGTTATGAGGGCAGACCTCCGTGAGAATATGAGGGAGCATGCTGTATCCTCGACACTGGGCATGCCTCTTGGAGGATGTCTCAGGATACTTCTTTTGGGGGGCACTTGGCCAGCTGTGGTGCAGGAGCCGTGGCTGTGGGAAGAAGGCGGGTCTGTGGAGTGTTAGGAGCCAGCGGCTATGGTCAGAGAGGTCTGGGGCGTCCCAGGAAATGTTCTGCTTTTCTGAGAGGTATGCTGTCTCAAGGCTGGTATGACAGGTGGGGGGGGGGGGCTTGCTGACATGCTGAAGCACATCACGTGTGGATTTATAAGGAGGCGAGGTGGCCTCAGCGTGTGCTGGTTGTTCTTGGTGCCCACATTCCTCAACCCTGATCACCCCAAACACTGTCCACCTTTCTTGTTGTCATTGGTGGTAAGGACACTTCATGTGGCAGGAGCTGGGCAGATGTGGCCAGAGGTCAGTCCCAGCCACAAACACTCGAGAGGAGAGAGAGTCTCCAAGTCTGCACAGCAGTCCCTGGGACAGACAATGAGCTGTCCCAGCACTAAAGTCTTTTCTGAAGTGAGTTACATCTCCATAGCCTGAGGCATGGCCCAGCTCAGAATGTTCTGGGAAGACTGGGGAAATAGTGAACTGTGTGCTAAGGAAGGTTATGGTAACACATTTTGGGAAAGAGAAGCCACTCTGCCGTCTACAGCATGGCTTATGCCAGCCACACTGGCTGCAGCGTGCCCTCTAGGGCAGGGAGTCGTGCCAGGGGACTGCTTGGCCGGTAGCTGAGAGTGACAAACAGGAAGGTTTTTCACCTGCCTGGACCTTGGTCAAGGCTTTCCTGAGACCAGATGATAGCATCAGGAGCCCAAGAGGACAGGCAGCTTTGTTCCTTGCTGGGAGTCTCCAGTGCTAATGACGTCAACAGGATAGACTGGGAGCTAGCCAGTTGGCAGGTGCATGGGCCTCAGACACCACTCTCACCCCAAAGCCTGAACCCTAGGCCTAGGCTCAGGGTTTATTTGTTTTTGTTGAGATTCTAGTATAACCTGAATAAAGCTTTTTCCTGGCAACTCCCAGAATGGAGATTCTTTCTAGAACACCAGATAAAAAGAGAGGCTCTAGGAGGCAAGAAAGCCAGAAACTGAGACAGCAACTGGATACTGTTCCACTTGAGGGCAGCCTTCTGCTCGGGGCCCTGGTCAGAGAATCACTGGGAATGTAAGTGGAGGGTAGCCGGAATCTTGTGAGGTGCAGACAATGCAGGACAATGATAACTTGTCACCACTTCTGCAGCACTGACCCAGTGTCTCAGCACATACACTTGGTCTACAGTCAAAACATAGTCACACTGGTAATAGAGGCCGTGTCTCAGAACACACATCTCCTGGCCCCACAGGTCCATCAGATACAAGGAGAATACTCGAGGGTGAAGCGAGGAGAGCTGGAGAGTGCACAGAGCCCACAGCCTTGGCTGCTCAGAAGCACAAGGCCTTTACTTGTGATGCTTGCTCCTTGGAGAAAGAATCCTGTCCTATGGCTGTGATTCAACTTGGAAAGAAGAGGCCCAGGCCCAGGCTGTCTTACGCCTCCCCACCTTGCTTGCACTCTCTTATGGCTTCATTCATCAGCGCCCTGGCTCCCTGGGAACCAAGGAGGAAGAGGCCTTTATCCCGGGGAGGTGTTTGTGGACATCAGCTCAAGGTCTAGCTCGCCCTATCTCTGCAGGCTTGCACGAGTGCTCTCTGGCCTTCTGCCTCCTCTCGCTGCCTGGAGCGCTCTTCGTGGACAGTCACAGATGTAGTCTGCATACAGCTGGAGCTGCACAAATGCCTTCACTGAACGGTCATGCTGACGATGTGGGCAGGTGTCAGTCACTGTGCCTGCTGGGAACTGTAGGCTCGCTCATCTTTGAGAGGAACAAGAGGCAAGCCAGGGAGCCCCTCTGGGCACAGTCTTCAATCCTTACAACAAGGGCTACTCATGAAGCTGAAGTGTTTGAAAAACAGGAGGTGAAATATACACCACCTTCCAAGCTCTGAAAATCACAGTTGCGATGACATGTTGAAATGACATGTTGAAATGACAAGAAAGCTGAAGGGACTGTTTGGGAAACTGGCTGTCCACACTCCCAGCCTCTGCCCCTATCCACATGTAAATGCTCAAGCTGGGCGTGGCAGCAGGTCCCTCAGTTCCTCAAGATGTTGAGACAGGAGGACCGCTTAAGTCCAGAGCTCCAGGTTACACTGGGCAATACAGCAAGATCCTCATCTCAAAACAAAAACCTCAAAGCGAATGAAAGCCCTAAAGCAGAGAGATAAAACCCTAACAATCGCATGAAAACAAGGGAGGGTTGCCGCCATGACCACAGACTTGGCGATCTCTTAGTCACTGAGAGTAAGATGTGGAAGGAAACAGAAGCTGGCTGTGATGGAAAGAACAGCTCCTCCAGGTCTGATGACACCCGGTGAAGACACCCGGTGAAGACACCCCAGTGAAGACACCCGGTGAAGACACCCTGGTGAAGACACCCGGTGATGACACCCGGTAAAGACACCCCATGAAATGACAACAAGCTCCAGCAAGGCCTGTCTCATCAGGGATCCTGAATGCATGCAAACTCCTGCAGCTCTGCCACAAACAAACAATAGCTCAGCTTGAAAACATCTCAAGGGCCTCAACACACCTTCCTCCAGAGCCGCCACAGCAATGGCCACTGCAGGCAGCATCCAACATCAGGAAAGAGAACAAGACCACAGGGAGACCTGCGTGGTGGCTCCTACCATAAATGGTCCATCGGTAAGACAGAAATGGCAAAGTGTCAACCAGGAGCGCGTAGGACTCCCTGCATTGTTGTTAGTGAAAAGAGACTACAGCTTCTGTAGACAACAGTTAGGCTCAGTGAATAAAACTTTGCCTTGAAAAGTATGAGGACCAAAGCCTGGGTCTTTAGGATCCGTGCAAAAGTCAAGTGGGTGTGACAGTCACCTGTAGTCCTTACCACCTAGCAGGTAAAGACAGTGTCCCTAGGGCGAGCTGGCTAACTAGATGGACTCATCAAACTCCCGGTCTGGTGAGTGATCCCACCTCAGTATATACCTCGGAACTAAGGAAGGCATCTGGCATCAATTTCAGGCCTCCAAACTCACACTTATACATATGCACCTGAACACACATACACACACATGTGCAACCACATGTACTTACTTATACAAGCAAAAAGAGTTAAAACATAGTGTTACCATATGATCTAGCAACTTCACTACTAAGAATACGCCCAAAGACTCAGAAGCAGGGACTCAAGCAGACCTTTGTGCACCTGTGCTCTTGGCAAACTTATTCGCTAGTAGCTAAATGTGGAATGAAGCCAAATGTTCGATAACAAAACATGGAGAAATACACTGTGTTCACGGAAATGTGGCTGTACGGCCATCAAAATGATGAAGCTCTGACGCATACTCAACACACACAAACCCTGACATTATACGGAGGAAATAAGCCAGACCAAGTGGGACAACTATTTCCGCTAAGTCCATGGGCACAAAAACAGTACATGCATACCAACACCTAGGAGACGGGCTCAGGGAAGGGGACGGATATTTACCGGGCTTTTCTGAGATGAAGAGGAAGCCCTAGAAACCGTGAGTGGTGATAGATATGCTACTGAATTCTACATTTAAAATGGTAAGATTTTATGTTAAACTTATCTTGTGACTTTTTTAAAACCACAAAGACAGTTTTCATTGTATACCACACGTTAACTTATCGTAAATCTGCACACAAATCTAAATGTGAGCATGTTTGGAGCAGAGACAGTGACGTTTCAACAAGGAAGCAGTCCCAGCATTTGCAGAGCTGGCCATAGTAACTGTTTCCTGGCTTTCCCAGCCCAGCTTGCACTGGGAAAGTATCCAGGGACCTTTCAGTGGATCTTCAGAGCTTCCAGGAGGATACTGAGTCTGACACCTCATTCTAAGCTACCCCAGGGCCTTTACTCAGGGTCATCAACTGGTCAAAGAAATCCTCCTAGGACACTCTAAGAAGCTATGCCATGGGGAGATATAAAGCAAAAGTTGACGTCTTGACTTCTTGGGAGGTCAGTAAATCTGCAAAGATACTCGCCAGCCCTCTCTTTAGTCTAATGTCACAGCAGACACGACAGCAGGTCTGGAAGAACAGATGTGGCAGGCAGCCCACAACCTTCTTCACATTCCTCCTTGGCCATGTGATTTTTTTCAGCCACAGACTTGGGATTCTATGCTTTAACTGCTGGTGTACAGGCTGCACATCCCTGTGCCCAGAGCTGTTATACAACAGGCCTCTCCCAGTCATATCCGATGGAGAGAAGAGATGGGTCTCCAAATCTATCCCCAGACTTCACATGGCTCTGAGCATTATCCAAGATCAGCTCTCAGACTTGACGGAGCAGATTCCAAGGCTAGGGCAAATACCAGAGCCAAAGAGGCTCAGAGGGGAGGGGTGGGCACAGGCTCCCACCTTCTCCTAGAAGCTGATAGTGCCAAAGAAAAGCTCAAATTAAAAGTACATGTATATGTTGCTTTACTGGTTTATCTCTGGTTTTTAAATTCACAAGGGTTCAGTCCCCGCAAGGTATATGTCTCAATGTCCATTTTTATTTTTTAGCTGAGTAGATTTTCTTTAAGTTACTAGGTACAGCAGAAACGTAAAGAGGTCATGACTTCCTATTGGCCTTGCAGTGAAGAGTGGGGTCCCTGGCCTGGGTCCTTTGGTACTCCTATGGTGCTCAGGAAGGAAACCTGTGCATAGCAATTTTAGGAGAATATACCTCAGAACAGAAGGTATGATCAAGTCCTTACCCTCGGCCGTCTAAGCACTGCCGAACCCCTAGGTATTCTTAGGATGGGTAGCAGTGGCTACTACTGCTGTCTCTGCTGCTGCTGCTGCCTCTGCTACTGCTGCTGCTGCTTTTCTTTCCTTCTTCATCTCCTTGGTTTTTTGAGACAGTGCTTCTTCGTGCAGCCCTTGCTGTCCTGAAACTCACAAAGATCTGCTTGCCTCTGCCTCCTGAGTGCTGAGATGGGGGTGTGTACCACCACCACCGGGCTGGCGGTTTCCTCTTATCTACACTAGGTTAGACCTTTTTGGTAGAGAAAGCTCAGCAATCCTGAGAGGAGCAGGGGTGGATCACAGCTGCTCCCCTTGCTAGGACAGGGGAGCCATGACAGAGAGTGCACTCGCTCACCCTTCCTCAGGACCCACAGAGTCATCAAGACTGGCTGCTCCCCTCCATGAATCTGAAGGCTTTACCTCTACCTTGCTCTGCTGAGTTAGCGCTCCATAGACCAAGCAGCCATGCCTCTGTCTTGAGTTCTTCATTCAACATAAAGTACACATCCTCTTAAAAGAAAATGAACTCCCTCTACAACCCCACACGGAGAAGTAGTAGCTCATCATGTATGCTGAGGCCACCACAGCAAGGGGACACTTCCTCCCTTACAGGGTGCCCAAGCTCAGTGCCCTGCAGTAACTTGTCCTGCCAGAGAAAGGATGGCGTGTGCTAACTTAAACGGAATTCTCTTGCACATGTCATTATCTGTGAAGGGGCAGCATGTTCTCTTTTGTCCACTGCGGCTATCTTAGAACAGAAGCTAGGCAGTGTGCTGGCTGCATGGACAGAGCAGCCTACACTCGCACAGGCACAGGAGAGCACAGGCACATGAATTTCATCTCATACAGCTCATCTTGAAGCTATTTTCCCATACTTGCTTTAAGTTCACAGTCAAGTTCCTAACCCCAAGTTTATATTCAGAATGTGATATTGACTCAACTTTATTCAAAAGTAAAAAAAGCACCAAGACAGAGATCAACTATCTGATACATGTGAAATAACAGGTTACAAAAGGTTAGGAAGGTGAGCCCTGTGGCAGTGGTGGGGTCACAGAAATGCTCCTGGGAACACTGACCACATGGTAGACTGTGATCTAAACTCCCACGGGGTAGGCAGCCTCCAGGGCAGCAAGAAGCTACTCGGAGAGAACTCTGTGAGCGTCTCCAGACGTTCAGGTGACGTTTCTGGAGGATACAACCTTTTTTTGGTCCCTGCTCTGGCAAGATTAACCAACTGCCTAACAAGAGTGCACTCCTAGGAGGGAGACGCAGGATGCTTACCGATCATGCCCATCTCTAGTCCATCAAGGCCTGCAATCTCTAACATGTGACATACAGTGACATCTAGTTTTGAACATGAAAGTAGAGGCCCAGGAGCAGACAGGCCACTGTCATTCTCACCGGGCTGGTGGTGGTAGAGCATATCTAAACACGACAGTCCAGGGCACGGAGGTCTTCCAGGAGCTCCAGGGCAGCAGACTGCAGGTGGGAGTTGCGGCTCTTGGACATGGCCAGGATGCGCTGCAGGGGTAAGGAGCTCTGGAGCTCAGAGGCTACCTTGGAGAAGACGTCTGGTTCTAGAACCACAGACTGGATGAGCCGCAGGGCATGAAGGCACACTTCTGCATCTGGATCTGGAAGAGGAGATGCTGCAGGTTAAAATCAAAGCCTCTCAGGAAGCCACGCCTACCAGGGGTCTTTCTGAATGACTGGTCTGCCAATTGAAAAAGCTGCAGGCTAATCCAGAGACGGAAGCCTAGTTTGTTGTGTTTGTGACTGAACACAAGCAATACCACCTTTAATAAATAGCCATTTTCAAATGCCAAGATTACAAATTTAAAGCAGTTAAAGGCACTTGCTTTTTCAGAGGACCCTGGTTCGATTCCCAGAACCCACATGGTGGTCCATAGCCATCTATAACTCCAGTTCCAAGGGATCTAGCACCTTCCTCTGACCTCCATGAGCACCAGGCACATATGTAGGAAAGATACATACACACAGGCAAAACACTCGTACACATAAAATGAAATAAAATAAATCTTAAAACAAACCCACTAAGCTAGAACTTCAGGGCTTCTACGGGGCTTGCCGCTCCCTTACAGATCTCCTGTGAAAGGCTTGGTTGTTAGTCTGGGGTGCTCTCGGCAGGTAGTGAAACTTTACAGAACTGCAGAATTGCACTTAATGGGAATAAGTGAGGTCACGAGGGATGTGCTCTTCAAGGGGAGCCAGGGGATCCTAGTCCTTCATTTCTCATTGCTTCTCAGCTGCTATGTGGTAAAGAGACATATCCTGCTGTCACAGCCCAAAGCAACAAGGCCAAATGACCAGAGGCTGAAACATCTCAGACCATGAGCCAAAATAAGCCTCTCTTCCTTTTGAAACAATAACTACAGTATGCAGAGCTCACTGACATGGGCTTCCCATGTTTTGCTGGACTGTCTACTTCTACAGTTGCTTAAGAAGGTAGTACCTCTCTTGTTCATGCCAACTGGGACAAATTCCTCAGCAACAACATAGATGGTGCCTACTTGGGGCCTTTGAGATGGATAATGTCACAGTGTGTTTGTTACTGTTCTATTGCTGGGAAGAGACATCATGAGCAAGGCTACTTATAAAAGAAAGAGTTTAACGTGGAACTTTCTTACAGTTTCATGACCATCATGGCAGGAAGCGTGGCAGCAGGCAGGCAGGCAAGCATTGTGCTGAAGCAATAACAGAGCACATATCTTATTCACAAGATGGAGGCAGAGTCTGGGCTTTTAGAAACCTCAAAAAAAAAAAAGGCCCCCTCCTCCAACAAGGTCACACCTCCTCATCCTTCCCAGTCCGCCATCTAGGAGTCAAATGTATAAGCCTATGGGGGCCATTCTCATTCAAACCACCAGACAGGCTACAAGACCCACAATGTATTTCATTACTTTCCATCTGAATGTTCCTCAGGAGTTACACAGCCTTATAACCCTGCTTATAATAACCACTGAAAAGTAGGCCAAAATAATAGCCTGAGTCAAAGCTATAATCTTTAAGCAGGATAAACTCTAACCATCCTCTCTGGTGGACACACTATGGGCTGGGGACTGTAATGGGAGTCGTGCACACAACCAGCACTCTTTCTTAGCAGTGCACTCAAAAGGACCTTTCAAGAAGTCAGTGGGACTCAACACTACTCCCTCAGCCCAAACCACAGACTTCTTTTATAGAACAAAAGTGGGGACTGTAGTTAGGGAAGGCTAAAACAAAACCTGTTCTTCGTTGAAGGAGGGACACGGAGGTATCCTAAACCCAGACTACTGTGATCTTTCTATTCTAGAAGAGAGGTAAGAGGTATGAGGATGGGGAGGGAGATGCTAAGGAATACCACAGAGAAATCCTGAAACCCAGGCACAAATCGGCAGCAGCAAGGAGAAACACTGAAAGAGGCATCAAGAATAAAATCATCTCTAGTCATCTTTACCTAAATCTTTCAAAACTGAGGGAGAAGGGCTAAAACAAAACGTGCAAAAAATAAAGATATGTACAGAAATCAATACAATTGAGAGTAAAAATGCTGGGTGTGGAGCTGATTGTCTGCAACCCCAGAGCTAAGGCAGGAGGACCACTGTTGAGTTCAAGGCAAAACCAGGCCTTGAATTCCAGGATAACCAAAGACAATACTGAGTTTCTTGTCTCAAAGACCACCAAACAAACAACAAAAAGATAAATAAGCAAAATTAATTCAGGAGGAAAATGAAAAAAAATCAAAAATTGGCCCTTTAAAAAATAAATCCTAAAACTAGTCAAGACTAGTCAAAAGGGGGAAAGTCAGAAATGAGAACTATCAAGGGCAAGACAATGGCTTTAACTACAAATCCTACAGAAAGTTAAGAGTAAGGAATATGAACAATTTTGTGTGCATAATTTTAAAACTTGGATGAACTTTCAAAGTCCCCTGTGTTTTTTCTTTAAGTTGAATAACCTAAATTAGTCCTCCATCTACTAAGGAAATTGAATTTGAAGTTAATAAGAAATGTTTAAACAATGAGTAAGAACCCGGACCCAGATGGCTTCATTTACAGAAGACACCGTAATCCTACATGAGACTTCTAGGGAGTAGGTGGAGCTAGACAGATGGCTCAGCCGGTATCAAGCTGTGTTTGAAGCTTTTCCAGAGGACTCAAATTCTGTTCCCAGCACCCACATCATGTGGCTCACAGCCACCTGTAACTTCAATTCCAGAGGATCCAACACCCTCTGGCCTTTATAGACACTGCACTCACATACACAAAGCATATATACACATGTACACACACACAACTTTTTTAAAAAGATTTCTAGAAAATAGAAGAACAAATCTCAATTTTCTAAATGAAGCCAGAATTATGCTGATGCTCACACCATATGAACACTTTATGAGAAGATAATAGAGCCACACCTTTTGTGAAAATCCTGAACAAAATATTAGCAAATCAGATAAAGGAATATATAGAGACAATACTTCAAAATAAATATGCATTTGCATTCTGGGAATGCTAAATGGTTTAAACACTTGTAAATTATGCAAATATTTCTTATAACACAGATTAAGGATTATTTATCTTTTCAACCAGATGCTGACAAGTCCTTTGGTAAATTTAGTATTTGTTCATATTATAAAAACTCTCAGCAAATGAGAACAGGATGAGATATTCTGAACCATACTGAGGGCATCTACAAACACAGGCAGCCAACAGAACACGGAAGAGTGGGCAAAGCCTACAGGACACAAGGACAGCATCCTTAATACCTCCATCCAAATCACAGTTGACATTTCAGCCTCTGCAACACAGAGACACACAGACTGAAAAGGAAGACCTAAAACTATCTCTGCTTCCACATGATGTGATTCCCTGTACAGAACATTTCGAAGAATATGCAAAAGGCTACTGGAACTGAGTTTAACAAGGTTTCAGGATTACAGGGTCAGCACATAAAGATTAGTTTTATCCACATACTGACAAAACTGCAAATTAAGATTTTTAAATACCACTAAAGATGACAAAAAATTATAATCTCTAAGCAGACCGTTGTATAGAATGTCTAGAAGCTTCAAAAGGTAAGACCCACGTGACACTGAAGTAAAGCAGAGGCCACGAAACCAAGAGGTGTCCTGTGCTGAAGTTAGTTCTCTGCTCGGCAGAAACTTACACAAGGCTCATAGCTGCTTGGTCTAATTGCTTCAGGGCCTATGATGAGATAGATTTCCCAATTAAAGTACATGGTAGGAAAAATAGCTCACCTCACCACTGCACAGAAGATGAAGGGAAGAGGAGGACGGGGCCAAAGTTCCATGGTCCCCTTCAAAAGCAAACTCCCCAAGGGACCCTTTTCTTCCAGCTAGGCTCCATCTCCTAAGTTCCCTCCATCTCGGGTGGTCCCACTCACTGAAGACCAAACCTCCAGCACAATTAAGACTAAGGACATAATAACATTTATGGACAAGATGTCTCAAGAGGCTTACAATGCCAAACCTCTTCAACTTCATCTACATATGCCCTATAATTCCAACCAAAATACCAGTAAACATTTTTGTAAAAATCAACAAAACAGGACTAGGGAGATAGCCCGGCAGTTAAAAACACTGTTTGCTCTTCCAGAGGAGCTGGGTTCGATTCCCAGCACCCACATAGTGGCTAACAATATCCATAACTCCAGTAGCAGGGACTCTCAATACATTCACTCCTATTCTGCAGGCATCAGGCATACACATGGTACACAGACATGCAAACACCCATGCATGTAAAATGAATGAACGAGCGAATGAAACATACACACATACAGACATACAGTTTTAAGAATCAACAACCCATTCTTTACAGGAAAGGTAAAAGACTGCAAGAGCCGAGATAATTTAAAAACAAAGTCAAAGCCTTGTGCCTCCATGGACAGAGCCCAGACCTACAGTTCTTAAGATAACATGGAATTACTAAGGGGTTGACCTGGAAATAAATGATGAGGGTTGAAGAATCCAGAGACAGACAATCCAAGGATGCTACTTCATGTAGATTACTAATCCGCCTGACTTCATAAAACAAAACAGCAGCGGGTACTAGACCCTGGGCCAGCTCCTTACACCTGTCCTTCCCGGATGACTGGAGGGTGAAGGAGAGACATGCTATAAGAAAAGACCTTTCTAAAGGAATCCAACACCTTCCTCAAGGACATAAAGATGCCCTACCACCCACTGAAAAAGAATCAGACGCTCCCAAACCAGAAACTATAGAAATTAAAATATGATCACAGAAATAGAAACTTCAACAGGAGGCATGGAAAATGGAGTTGAGGAACTCTTGTAAGCAGTGCTACTAGGCAGATGGGCTGGGACAGGAACAGCTCCCACAAGACAAGAGAACTAGTCAGCGAAGACTGCCACCACTGTGCAGTGACTTGGTAACTCAGAGCAGACTCAGAAGTGAGGACATGCATCTGGAAACTGAAAGAGTCCTTTTAGTTTTCAGACAAACTGATTAAAAATGCATAAAATATAGGAGTTCAGAGAATACAATATAGGGATGAGATAAACTAGATAGAATAGCAGCACAGAGGGTGGAGATGTCATCATGAAAGTCAGAACTTTAAATAATGAAACCGAGAAGTTACAGTTTATAAAAACAGATCAGGAACAATGTCTCTATAGTGAATCCTGTCTCAGAACAAACCAAACCAACCAACCAACCAACCAACCAACCAAACCAACCAAACCAAGCAAGCAAACAAACCAAAAACACTACCACCTAAACTTCTCAGAACAGAATGAAGAGACGCCTTTACCCTGGAATGCCTTTACCACAGGTGAGAAGAAATCAGACACAAAGCATGTCCTCAGCTCTTCTCCAAGAACAGCAGACTGCATGGTCCAACCTGAACAAGCCAATGAAGCAAGGAGGAGGAGGAGGCTTAGAGCACAGCAGAAGCAAGAGGAGACTCTGAGGAACAGGAAGTTATGGGTGCACTTGGGATAGAGAAACCTCTTCAGAAGAGACTGGATAACGGGGAGAATCAAAGGTTAGATAAATAATTAACATGTAGGAACCAGGCTAACTGAACCAGGCCTCATAGCACACTCCTGTAATCCCAGCACCAGAGAGGCAGAGAGAGACAGGAGGATCGCCTGCTTTGCCTTATTCGTGAGCTACAAGTCCCAGAGAAAAACCCTGTCTCTCAACTTAAGGTTGATCCCTGTCCTCTACACATACAGTTGTGTGTACATATAAGATCACATACACAAATACAATAGGAGTTGTAGTAGTGGTAGTAGTAAAGGAAAATATACAAAATGATAACATTGTTGCCAAAATAAAAAACTAGAAGAAAAGGAAATCACTTCCGATTTAGGTCTGAATAACGGCAGCCATAATAACACAAAGTGAATGTCGATCGACTCGGGCTACGACTGACTGTCCTGGGAGGGTGGGTGACGGAAGACTCTCTTCCTGTGTCGCCAGGAGTCAACAGCAATTCTGAGAAGTAAGTTTCTTAGGAAGGCTGTCATGGGGAAGACCTGAACAGACTAGCCCCAGTACCCATAAGCAGCAAGCAGCAGTTTCCACAGGGCACTTGAAAGGGATCAGCAGGGCTCTAACATGGAAATAATAAATGAATTTGCACAAAGCTTTTAAATAAAATATGAATTTAATGAGAATCCTATTTCTATGCACATATTCTATATATTAGATTTCATATTCCAAATCACATGCAAATTAACTTAATTGAGAATATGCAATGAAGTGTAATAAAAATCCTTCACAATCACCAAAAATAAATCATCTCTGTCCACATATTAGTAATAGTTTACAATTCTCTTCAACCATCCAATGTACTTAATAATTAAAACTATCCTGAAAGAATCTAGCAGCCTTCCCTCTTATCTGAGGCAAGAGCATTTGATTTAACATGTTCCCACCAGGATTTCTAGACAATAGCCATGTTTTGGGGACATTCCTGTACAACTGTCTGTTCCAGCAACAGCCTCAGCCTTGTGCTTCCACACTTCAGAGAACAGTGTGTATGTGGGGTGGTGTGTATGTGTGTGTGTGTGTGTGTGTGTGTGTGTGTGTAACCATTCTCCACAGCCCCAGTTCACTTGCAGACCCACCTGCTTTTGCTTCTGTTGCTGCCATTCCTGCTCTGACTCTGTTCCTTACTCTGCAGACACACTCCCACTTCTCAATGCCTTGGGTGGCACCTCTCCAGGTCCCCATTTTATCTCCACATTGGTACTGCCCAATTTTTCTTTAGTGCTCTGACACACTAGCCCTCCTTCCCAGGCCCCGGAGGGTGACTGGGAGGACCCGTTGCATCGTTCCCACACCATGTCTTCCTCACTGTTCCTCTCATGCACTTGTCTCTGCCCCTTCCCCCACTTGTCTCCTTAGGTGACCTTAGGTGACCCCACCCATGTTCACTGGTGCAGCTCATCTATTCCCTAACCTGCTCTCTCTGAAATCTGGATTTCCTATTGAGCAGCCTATTGGGAAGCTCACCTTGGGTGTCTGATGCTACATCTGCCTGTACAACATCAAAGTCCACCTGTCACTAAGTGGGCACTGACATGCTTGCCCATCAGAAAAGCCTTGCCTGCTCTTCCTCCCAGCAGAGCCTACGTCTACAGTGACTACACGCCAGACAGAGCTCTCTTGCCCAGTGAGCTGCAGAGGTACCATTTAACACTTCCACTTCCAAATCTTTCTGTAGCAAGAATGATACTTTCTAAATGGAAATCAAAATGCACCCCTCTCTGCTTCGCACTTCTGACAAAAACACAGCCTTGTGTATGGTAGCCGTCTTGCCCCACCAGCTCTCCTGCTTCCCCGTGGCCCCGCAGGCTGTGTGCCATCCTTTCTAAACACTAGGACACTGCCGTGCCCTTGCTTTCCCATTAAGCATCTGTCCTTTCACCCAGGACACCTTTCCCATTTTTCAAATGCCCTTCCTCCAAAGTTCAGCTGAGTTGTTTCACCAGTGACATACACAGCACCTGAACACTATCTCTGCATCCTCACAACAAAAGCCATGAACTTGATCCGTCAGAGGGCTGGAATCCCACGGTATCATCACTATGACAGCTGGAGTCAATGAGATCTACTTCCCTGGAAAAGAAACAGCTGGGGCCATGGGGACCTCCCAGGGGTCATGGTCTTAGGACTGGGTTTGCCTTAGGAATCACACCCAGGTTCTCATGGCCATCTAGAAACTGTGACCGGGAGAAAGGAAGACCCCTATCATGTAGTGTGCTCTGGGTGTTCTACATAGCAAAGCTGGTCCTCAGAAAAAGACCCCAGGGCCTAGTCACACTTGATGGAAAGGTAGCCCTGACTCACCTAGAGGAGAGATACAGGTGAGTTACAGCCCAGAGACACGTGCCACTAAGACTAAGGTTTTGTCTTTTGACAGAACATTTTCATTCTTTTACCACACTGTACTTCAAACTGATACCAACTACGGTAACATGGGGTCTACAACAGAGAACTGCCAGACACAAATCTCATCTCAGGAAGAAGTCCCAGGTAATCCAAAAGGCAACAGGGGAGAAAAAACAAGAGCCCTACTATTAGGCACAACTCAAATCCCATTCAGATTAACAGAGAATCTCAATGGAAAGATCTATTTCCCTCAGTTCCTGTTTCCTAGGAAAGTGTGTCCCATACAAAAGCTGTCAGAATCAAAAGACAGTACTGTGTTGAGCTGTCAATTCCAACCCAAACTAATGAAAGAACATTGGATGGTACGAGGGGGAGAAGGGTCTCATGACAGATCATGGCTGACTGCGGGGACTAGTTTTGCACTGAGGTCACTGTAGCCTTGTCCGGAAAGTACTTCTACAAGGACAGCCTGACAGCAGCATGCAGAACCTTGGATTGTCGTCACTTTATTGATCCTTGTAGCCAAGGAGTATTGTTTCACAAGATCTTACGTAATCTTCACTTTACTTTTGAAAATGTCTCCTTCTCCCAAGATCTCTAATATGCCAGAGTTTACCGGACACGGCTGTTCCCATGGCAGGCCTCTGTTAGTCTCAAAAGGTCTCATTATCCAGGAGCATTGCTCCGTTACTTTGGTTAACCTAGTTTTCAACTAAAAGTTTACATGGCATGTTAAGAAGAAAAAGAAGGGGCTGGAGATATGGCTTAGCTATTAAGAGCACTTGCTGCTCTTGCAGAGGACCTGAGTTCAGGTCCCGGCATTCACGGCTGCACACAGCCACATGCAGCTCCAGTTCCAGAGAACCGGATGCCCTCTTCTGGCCTCCAGAGCAGATACTGAGTGTAAGAGGTCCACAGATATACATAAAATAAATCAATTATAAGAGATAAAATAAAAATAGATTTTTAAAAAGAAAAGGAGGAGGTGTGGAGACCAAGCATTAGAAACAGATGCAGACACACACGGGGAATTTACAGCTGATTAATATGCTCAGGGTAGCACTGGTTGCCACAGCAACACCACAGAGAAGGGGTGTAAACAAAAGAAAGTTATTCATCACAGTCCTGGAGGCTGAAGTCAGGGAGTCAGGTGCCAGCAGCTGGCTGCTCCTCAGGCCTCTCCTTAGCATGCAGCCAGCATCTTCTCCATGTCCTCACAAGGCCGCCCCTCTGTCTGTATGGCTGTTCTCATAAAGGTGTCAGAATGGATAAGTAAACTCATTAACTCCATCACCTCTGAAAGACCCCGTCTCACATCAGGCCTTCAGCACGGGGCACAATGCAGACCATGGCATATTCTAGCAGAAAAAGTTCAAAGCAGATGGACTTCAACAGAGATGAAAACTCAGAATGCATCAAATGTCACATCACCTCCTTACTTACTCACCAGCAATCTGTCTCCATTTCCTAAATTTATTAAAAGGCTTTTCTCCCCTCTATGAAAAAATATCTAACAGAAACAATTGAAGAAAGTTTCATTTGAACTTGTGGTCTTGGAACATTGAGCCCACAGTTGTACAGCTTCCTCTGCTTGGGCAGAGCATTGTGTGTTAATGGGAGCATGTGCTGGAAGGCCATGTTAACCTTATGGTGGACTGGGAGCAGGAATAGGGAGAGAGGCCAGGGACGAGACACTCAAGAAATGACCTTTCAGACCTACTTCTGCCACCTAGGCCTCTCCACCAAAATTCCCAGACCCTCAGCCAGCAGCCAGGGACCATGGGGCATTCATAGTCATTTCTACAAAACTACCTTCTCTCTCTTCCCATCAGAATAAAAGTTTCATGACAGCAGGGCTTTAGCTGTCTTGCCAATACTTAAATTATCCATTGCAAGTGCTTCTTGGCCATTAGATTCTCTGTTGAGAATTTTCTGTTTAGCTCTGTACCCCGTTTTTTTTTTTAAAGCTTTATTTATTGTATGTATGTGAGTACACTGTAGTTATCTTCGGACTCATCAGACCCTGTTACAGATGGTTGTGAGCCACCATGTGGTTGCTGGGAATTGAACTCGGGACCTCTGGAAGAGCAGTGAGTGCTCTTAACCACTGAGCTATATCTCCAGCCTCCTGTACCATTTTTAAACTGTGTTATTTGGTTTGTTAGTGTTATTTCTTGAGTTCTTTATTTATTTTGGATATTAATCGTCTATCAGAGATAGGGTTGGTGAAGATCTTTTCCCATTCTGTAGGCTGCCATTTTGTCCTATTGATGGTGTCCTTTACATTACAGAAGCTTATCAGTTTCATGTGGTGCCATTTATTAATTGTTAATCTTAGTGCCTGAGCTATCGGTGTTCGGTTCAGGAAGTTGCCTCCTGTGCCAATGTGTTCAGAGCAGTTCCCTACTTTCTCTTCTATTAGACTTAGTATATCTAGTTTTATGTTGACGTCTTTGATCCATTTGGACTTGAGTTTTGTGCAGGGTGATAAATATGAGTCTATTTGCATTTTTCTATATGCAGACATCTAGCCAGACCAAGCAGCATGTGTTGAAGAAGCTCTTTTTTCCATTGTATGGTTTGGTTGGTCAAAAATCAAGTATCCATAGATATTTGAGCTTATTTCTGGCTCTTCGATACTATTCCATTGATTAACCTATTTTTATTCCAATACCATTTGGTTTTTATTACTATTGTTCTATGGTACAGCTTGATGATGATTCAGAAGTTCTTTTATTGTATAGGATTGTTTTAGCTATCTTGGATTTTAGTTTTTCCAAATGAAATTGAGACTTGCTCTTTTAAGCTCTGTAAAGAACTGTGCTGGAAATCTGATGGGACTTCCACTGAATCTGTAGATTGCTTTTGGTAAGAGGGCCATTTTTACTCTATCTTCTGAGAGGCTTCTGATGGAAAGAGACAGATGCAGAGACCCACAGCCAAGCTCGGGGAGTCTTGTGAATGAGTGAGGGGTGGGGAAAAGGAGAAAAGGAACCACGGGGGTCAAAGACACCACAGAAAGACCTACAGAGTAACCAACCTGAACCCGTGGGGGCTCATAGACACTGAACCACCAACCAAGGAACATGCATGGGGGGTTCACCCTAGCCCTGCTCCCCTCCCCCCTGGTCTTCATGTGATTCCCCTAACAACTGGAGTAGGGGTGAGGAACGGGGTGGGAGGGACCTATCTCTGACTCTGTTGCCTTCCTTTGGATCCCTTTCCCCTAGCTGGGCTGTCTTGTCTGGCCTCAGTAGGAGAGAATGCACTTAGTCCTGCAGTGACTTGATGTGTCAGGGCAGGCTGGTACCCATGGTACTTCTGAGGAGAAGAGAAGAGAATAATGGGAGGAGGGGGTTGTGAGGGTACACCTTGGAGGAGAAGAGGGAGGGGAGCTGTGATCAGGGTGTAAAGTGAATATATATACAAATTAAAGACAATATCTACTGAATGTGTACTACTCAGGGTAAGGCTCATTTACCCTATAAGTAAAAAGCCTCTTTTATGTGGATAAGGCTACTGTAACACAAATATAAAGAAACTGCAGGAGGAACAAAATAACTAGGTGTTGAGTCCAGAGAAGGCCCCCAAACAGCAGTGCTGCTGACACTGTCCTGAGTGACACAGCCCGGCCTCAGCTCGGCCTGGCCTCTGACCAGGTCCACAGAAGGATAGCTCGTGGGCAAACAAAAGCCTAACCTGTACATTCCTCAGAACCCTTGTAAAGTTGCCTTCTGTTTGTTGGGAAAAGCCATCATGTCCCTTACCCACACTTACAGCTAACTGCCTCTGGCAGGGGCATCTAGTTCCTGATTAACTCAGACAAAGTTGTAACAGACTAAAGCCCCTTGGTAGTCTGCAGGCTGTTCTGGCCCACATCAGACCTCCCCTTGCTCTGACTCCCCAAATGCTAGCTCTCTCTCTCCTTAAACTAACAAGACTTCTCCGGTGTGTTTGCTGGTCTACTCCTACTTGGAGACAGCCTGGAAGTTAGACCCCCACTAAGCCTTTCCTTCTACTGTGGAGTGGTCTAGGTAGAGTAACCAGCCTATTGGTGGTTCCACTTTTACCCTGCTGACACTAGGCATGCTAGAGAGAGCTTGTGTGGACAGGCCCCTGGAAAGGATAAAACGAGATTTGAGTCATGAGATAAATGCAGCCAAGGGGACAGCCAACAGGGATAACTTCATAATGCCACCGTAAGAGCTCGGTCACTGTGACAATAGTTGAAGGGAGACAGATCATGGAGGGAAACTATCATAGACCATGTAGTTAGAAGAGTAATACAGAACTCAGGCCCAGTCACAAACCTGGCACTTAGAAACAGGTGCGGCAATAAGATGAAGGATCACCAAACAGAGAGGACACGCTAGGACTGTCTCACACAGAGGACACATGCTAGGACTATAGGGGACATGCTAGGACTGTCTCACACAGAGGAGACATGCTAGGACTATAGGGGACATGCTAAGACTGTCTCACACAGAGGGGACATGCTAGGACTGTCTCACACAGATGGAACATGCTAGGACTATCTCACACAAAGGGAACACACTAGGACTGTCTCACACAGAGGAGACATGCTAGAACTGTCTCACACAAAGGGGATACACTAGGACTGTCTCACAAGGGTCTATAGGACCCCTGTCTTTAGAGGCCTTGCTCCCTTCCAGAACTCATATGGGAACTAAATGCTAGTCATGAGTTGTTAGTAGTGTTAAAGTGTAGATAATATGTTAATTGCTTTTAGAGGTAAGGCCTTTGGAAATTAATTCAGTTATTAGTGACTGAACCCTGGTAGCTTTGAAAAAATAGATAAAGACACACATAGACATAAATTCTCTACTACAACAGGATGCAGCTCAGGAATTCCTTACCAGAACATGAACAGAGCTGTTAGGGCATTGAACCTCAAACCCATAAACCTAAATAAGCATTTTAAAATTTACAAATTAACCGGCTTCGGGTATTTCAGTGTAGTGACAGGCTGATACAATAGTTTTAAAGCAGCCACCATGAGAGTTCCTCAATGAGCAAAGGTATAAAGTGTTATAAATAATCTCAGCAAATAAAGAGAAGGTATACTTAGCAACAAACAAAGCTAGAATTGAAAATCCAATAACCGAGATAAAGGTGTTGCTAGAGAGAGATTTAAAGGGAGAGACAAAAACAACCTGTGTGGGCCAGGAGGACGCCTCAGTGAGTGGAGTGTTAGTCAGGCAGGCCCAGCCATTCAGTTGTGACCCCAGAAGCCACATAAAAAGCTGCCTGTGCGAGTTCACATCAGCATGGTGGCAATGTGTACCTGTGCACACAAGCACAGAGAAAGAACTGAAAGACGAGTTGGGGGAAAACAGGGAAATGGAATGAAGCAATGTGAGTTAGCAAGAGAGATGACGTTAAAACCCCAAGGGAACGAACAGGTAAGACACTGTCCACATCTCTGTAGTCTAAGAGAGGAAAGGAAGGAGGCATGGAAACAGCTGAGAAACACCGACAGAACATTTACCTGATTCAAGTCAAAGACAGGGCGCCAGCAAACCAACTGAAATGCACAGAATGATCTAGAATATAACCAAACCTTGGGAGTTTGCTGAAAACAGAGAAATGACGCCTAAGTAGTGGGCTTCTCGGCGGAAGAGATGCTGCACTTCCCACACACTGAACAAAAGAGAACTGCCAGTTCTAGAGTCCTGTTTCCAAGGGAACAGTCTTTTAATATGAAGGGGAGCTCCAGTCATGCTCAAGTGAGGGAAATGACTAGATAACACAAAGACTTGTGTAGGCACACTCCAGCAGCATGGGTCACAGCTCATGAGCGACCGTGCATGCTGGACATCCATACTGTAAACATTAGGTAGCCATAAAAAGAATAAAGTGCTGACCCACGTTTTAACAGGGTAAACTTTGAATATGCCAATGGAGGAACATCTGGGGAGATGGTAGCATGCTCTAATGAGGGTTAACAAGCAGGCAGTAAATTACACCAGGGATAACTTCTGGACTCTGTACTCACTAGTGTGTGTAACACTACTGTGACAGCTAATCTTGGTTGTCAGTTTGACTACATCTGAAAACAACTAAAACCCAAATTTCTAGGCATGCCTGAGGGATTTTCTTGATCAGACTGTTTGAGGTGGGAAGACCACCCTAAATCCAGACCACACCTTCTCCTGGCAGTCCACATAAAAGGACATGAAGACTGAAGCTACTGCCTTTGTCTACTTGTCTCCATTCGTGATGGCAAGTTCATCTTCATGCTGTTGTAGCTGGTATTAAATCCAGCTTCTCCAGGAACCCAGTGTAGACTCAGCAGCTGTCCAGCCACCCTCCCAGACTCCAGCCCCAGATTTGGTCTGCAAAATTTCATGGATGGGAGAACTTCTAGATTCTTGGCCTTTCTCTCTATCATGAGGCAACCATTGTTGGACTATCCAGAACATGCACGCGCACGCACACACACACACACACACACACACACACACACACACACACACAGGGCCAGCTCTAGTGAGCCCTGACCAATTACAACTAGTCTTGCAAGTTTTCTATAAATATGAGTAATGAAATAGGAATGAAGTGTTGGGTGGAAAAAGAATCTGGGGCAAGAAAAAGGGCAGGTGTGCTGTAGTGAGAAGGGAAAGGCCAGCCGAGCTTTACTGGAGCTGCTGAGAGTTGACACTCATGAACACAGATTAATGGTGTGCACAATGTGAACTCTGATGGCTAAGAACAGTTTTCTTGTGTTGTCTCACTGAAACAAAATTAGACATTACAGATGATGACCAATTTCTGACACTCGGTTTCATCCCACCAAGTTCCTTCACACCCTTTAAGCAACTGAAGTTCTCATCTGCTCTGTGGCTGAGTTTTACCTGCTCTTGAAAACTGTGTAAATGAAACTATCCTGTGTTAATTGGTTTCTATAGTTATGAATAGAATATCAATACTGCTGAGAAAATAACTTAGAAGAATCATTTAGTTTGCACACACACTAAAGGGTTTCAGTCCATAACCCGTGGCTGTTGACCCTGGGCTTCCGGCAAGCAAAGCATCATGGTCCCCAGAGCACAGGGCAGCAGTTGCTCACTGCACAGTAATCAATGCAGTGAAGAAAAGTACTGCTGCCAAGAACACGCTCTCAGTGGCCACTTCCTCCAGCTGGGTCCCACCCCCTGAAGCTTCTAGAAGCTCCCAAAACAGGCTGCGGCCAACCAGGCACTGTTCTTTTAACATCTGAGCTCTGCAGAAGAGCATTTCACATGTTATGATTCTGCCCTTAACACCCAAAAGGTTCACATCCACCACAACACAAAATACCTTCAGTCCATCTCTAAGAACCCCGTGGTCCTAACAGTTCCTATACTGTTCAGAAGGGTAGGCTCAGCATCCCCCGGGACTCAAGGCACACTCACAGCACATTCCCACAATGCAATAGCACCAAGTGAACACTCCCATTCCAGACTGAGGAGGAAGACTGAACAGAAAGGAAGGACTGACCAAAGACTGAAATCAGGAAGGGAAATGTTAAGTCCTATAGCTTCCATGTCTATCATCTGGAGCAAGTGACGATGGATGTGAGCCTCAGAAACCTTGGGGAGCCACACCCCTATGGCCCTGTCACTCGCCGCCTACACAGCCTCTGCTGAGGGCCAGCTCACCTCACTACCCGCAGCTTTCCTTCACAGCTCCCTGGCACCTCTAACTTCTTCAGGTCTCCATCTCATGTTCGCCTTTCCCCATCCTCTAGGAGCTCCCTGTGAGGAGTCCACCTGGGCTACATATTGCCTGGCCTCCCAGGTTTTCCTGTGAGTCTAGGGATACCTGCGTGAGCCCTTAACTCCTGTATTCTGCATGTCTGAAAAGTCAGTATCGGGTGGATGACATCAGCCTCTGAGAGCCTGGCAAGCTGAGGGGAAACACTGTCTGGGGTGATGGGACTCCAAAAGAGTGACTCAGAGACAGTCTTCTGGAAGGAAAGCCTCCATGAATTCACCCTTTCATGCCTTTGAGCCTGCCACAGCTGGGACGGAGCCAACTCCTGGGATGCCCCTGTTATCATTCCTACTGTCCTTGTGAACGCAATTTTTTGACGGGCAATAATCTCTGTAACACTCTTACTTTGGTCCCAACTTTAAATCTCCTTCTCTGGCCAAATGCTTTCAAATCCTTCCAGTCTCTCTTTCACTCCTAATTCTGGTTGTCAACCTGGCTATGAGCAACCAGCAAAGCTCTTGCCACAACCTGGCACCTGTAAGCTCTGCTTGCCCTAAGTCTCAGGGCATGGACAGAGCGCAGACAAGTCCCATATCACGGGGAACACAAATGGCCTTGGGTCCAATCCCATGCAGTCTTCAATGCTGTTGGAAGCCTCAGAGCACAGGGCTCTGCAGCTCAGCATCCCTGAGGATATGCTGGTGCTCTGTTCTGCTTGCAGCATTCTGGGGCTTCTCTAGCCTCATCCCTAAAAGCCCTCCTCCCTCTTGCCTACCAGCACCAAAGGCTAAGAAGAGTAAGTCATGTTTATCACAGCAAAGGTTCCACCCCCAGAACCAACTTTCATTTTTCTGTAGCTGTGAAAATGCTCCAAAGAACAAGTTAAAGGAGGGATTTCTGCTCACAATGTCAGCCCATAGTTCATAGCTGATTCTGTGCCCGTGGTGAGGCAGTGTGAGCTCATGGTTCCCAGGTCCCTGAATTTAGGGAGAATGGGAGTGTACAGAACAAGATGCAGTCCCTAGGAACCCGGTCCTAGAGATACCTCCTCCATTTATGCCCTACCTCCTAAAGTTTCCAGCACTTCTCAAAATAGTGTGACCAGCTGGGAACCAAGCCTTAATACAAGAGCCTTAGGGGGAAATACTTATGTCCCTATGGTAACACTCAGAGATTGCAAAACAAAACAGACAATTCTATTACAAAAGTCCAAACAATCAATGAATGAATAACTTGTGCTTATGTTTGTCTTCTCTCTGGTTCCTCAGTGTGTGTCATCCCCCTTTCTTGTATTTAAGGGGCTATTTTCTCCATAGTCCTTGGGAAAACCACACCTCTGAATCTCAATGCGCCTCCTCCTCAGATGGACAGGCTCCCTGGCATGTCCACTGTCTGAACCATGGGGGCCTGTGAGGGCAGAACATGAGGCTGAGCACACGAGCCCACCATCTAGAACTGGTGTGGCTGGAGGGCACTGACAACTGTGGCACTGTGCTGAGGCTCCGGATGGACATCAGGCTCTCAGCTGCTTGCACAGGTGTCTCCACAGCAGTACAGACTCACCACTGGTGTCTACCACAGTAGTCTGAGACACATATGCATAACCATGTGAGAAGGATGGCAATGCCTTGGTCACCACTGTCACCACCAGCAGCATCGGGAAGGCTAAGTCAGTTAGAAGAACCTCCTCTGCTATGCCCTCACTGCAGTCATGCTCTGCCCAAGCACACAGACACAGAAAAGGAATCTTCCCTGTCTCTCAGCCGGCTCTCACATGTCAATGGGAATATGCTTGTCTAGAGAGAAGGAATTCAGACGACTGCTGCTGGGGCGGGAGGATGGTTCAGTAGTCAGGAGCACTTGAAGCGGTTCAAAACAGCCTGAAACCTCAGTGCCGAAGGGGAGCACTATGCTCAAGGAAACCCATGTTCACAATCCAACCAAGCTAATCAGCAAGACAAACGGCAGCAAATGCTGGCGAATGTGGGCGACGGGAATCCTTACTCATTGTTGAGAATATAAACTGATATGGCCAGTATGGAAATCAGTGTGGAAGTCCCACCAAAAAAAAAAAGAACTTCCCTATGAAGTTCCACTGGCTCCACCACTCCAGGCATCTGTGCAAAGGGCTCCCCATTCTTCTACAGCAATGCTTGCATATACATTTTGTTGCTTCTCTATTCACAATAGCAAAACAACTGGATGAGCACCATGTCTAACAACAGATGACTGGATAATGGAAATGGGGCACAAGGCCAGCAAGATGACCCAGGGAGTAAAAGTACTTCCCTCAAAACCCCGAAACCCGAGTTTGATCCCTGGGACCCACAGAATGAAAGGAGAAACAACTCACATGAATTGTCCTCTGGCTCCACATATGTACCATGCCCACGTGTGTCCATGCACATGTGGGCATTAACAAATAAATGCAATAAACATTTTTGAATAAAAATTTAAACTATGGTGTACATATATGATGGAATTTTATTTAACCATAAAGAAAAATGAAAATTCAGGAAAATGCTTGTGGGGAACAACCTGTATTCAAGCTGTAAGAAAGCCTTGTCTCAGCTGAGCTGAGAGGAGCCATAGTGAGGAAGGGGCAGCCTGGCCAGGAGCCCTTTCCGTGTAACAGTGATTCCCAAGTACTCCCAATACATCTTCTGGAACCAGCACCTTTCTGCCTCCCATCCCTAAACCCAGCTGTGGATGCTGCCTTCCCGGAAACAGCCAGCAGATGTCTTAGACTTAAATGAACTAACCTGAACTCTTGGTTCATTCCTGCTCCTTACAACAGCACAATCCCTGGCCCAACCAAAACCCTAGGTACCATCCTGAAGGAACTCCCTTCCGTCTCCAGAACCACTGCATGCTGTAGGCTGCACTGGCCCCTCATCCGACCAGGTCCCTATGACTCCTCTTTGTTCTCGCACAGTAGTCAGAAACAGCTATGGCCAAGGCTTCTCTGTTCAGAGTATTGCCTGAGTCTTCACAGGTAGTTTGACCCCATCAGTCCCTCTGGCCACCCCTACACACACACACACACACACACACACACACACACAGGCGCGCGCGCACACACTGGCCTCCAGTCACTTCTAAAATGCCCACTGCTACTCAGGCCCTCTCCAATGCCCACCCATCATCCTAGAGAAACCTATAGCTGTCTGCATGGTTTGTTCTTTGTCCACTCAGACACCAAGAGAAGCAGCATCAGATGTCATCTCTAGCCCACTCCACTTCATCTGCTCACTGTACCACAAACATTTTCTGTGTGTCTACTGTCAAATCTCCCTAATTGGATATGCATTCCTGAGAGAAAAGCTCAGTTTTGTTCAGTTAGAATACTGCAGTAATAGGTGGAGCTGGCCCCTCTAAGTGTCACCCTGCCAAGAGCCACCCACAGAAAGACTGGTAAAGTAATGGAGGCTCTATCACTGAATTATGTGGGAGACCAAGGAAACACGCCTCAGAATACCAGCTCTCTCACAAAGCCAGCAAGTTCTAAGGTAGCAGCACAGGTATCAGAAAATGGCAGATCAGCAGCACAATAGAGCCATTCCCCAAGAAACCCAGAGTAGGGAACGGTGGAAAGGGTCAAGGACTGTGAGGGCTTGGAATCTGACAAAGCACATCACTCAGACACTCAGGAGACAGGCTGGTAGGACCCTATCACCAGCCACTTCAGATTTTTAGTGTTTTCTTTCCCAACCCCAGAACAACACTGTTCCTCACACTTTAGAATAAATTAAAAGCATCGTGCGATGGAATGCAGCCTCCTTCCTGACTTACTCCACAAGCGGTGCTGCCTGCTTCTAAATCACACTCTAGCAACAGATTCCTCACTCCCTGCTCGCAAAATCTGCACTTTCCAAGTGATACTGCACTTAGCAGATCACAGGGACGGCAGTGGAAGA
Source organism: Apodemus sylvaticus (assembly GCF_947179515.1). Lineage (NCBI taxonomy): Eukaryota > Metazoa > Chordata > Mammalia > Rodentia > Muridae > Apodemus > Apodemus sylvaticus. The sequence goes on from NC_067490.1 coordinate 9,016,170, forward strand.
GGTGCTGCCTAGCCAACTAGGCAAAGGGATAAGGCTGCTCTTCCAGACACACTGTTGTGGCAGGTGGCTCTCCTCTGACGCAGCGTGAGCCTGAGCCCCGTTCCAATACATGCAAGACACATTCAAATGGGCAGAAATGCCATGAGCACAGAGCCCTCAGAACGGTGTGCCATCTATTAAAGCGGAGGCAGCATGTAATTTTCACGTTTCACATTAGATATAGGTTTCATTAATGAATTCAGCCTGGCACAGAGAAACATATAAGCTCAGACAGAGGAACAGGGACCAAAAATGGAGCCTCCTGGTTGTGCAAGGAGGGAGGCAGGGTTCCTGTTCTCTGAATCAGCTTCCTAGTAGGAAACAGAGAAAGCTCTCCTGGAGCTTCCCCCAGTTTGACGGGTCCTTCTGGGGAGAGGGGTCAGTACCAGCAAGGCTTCTGTGGGGAGAGGCCTTGGCACACTTCTGGCCACTGCGCTCCTGTCCCTGGATTGTGTAGAGAAGGCATCTGAGCACTAACAGGCAAGCAAGAGCCGCCTGCTTCCTTCCAGACGGTGGATGCAGTCGGAAAGGGCTGCACAAGCTCCTGCTGCTCTGACTTTCCATCATAATGGACTCCTTCAACTGTGGACAGAAGGAATCTTCCGCCCTTTAGCTGCTTCTGTCACAGTATGGTATCACAGCAACAGGGAACAGAACTAAGTCAGGTGATAACACTAGCAGGATAGATGTCTGCATGCTTCTTGCTCTTGAGATGGGTGTAACAGCATCAGAATGTAGCTACAATACATTAAACAGACCGATTTTATTACCTATACCGCCACCAAGACAGAAAAAAGTTAAAGCTGGTAAAGCAACAATGGAGAGACAAAGAATTACTACTTGTGGTGGTCTTTAAAAAAAAAAAAAAGAATTATTTATTATATGTAAGTACACTGTCGCTGTCTTCAGACACCCCAGAAGAGGGCATCGGTTCTCATTACAGATGGTTGTGAGCCACCATGTGGTTGCTCCTAGCTGCCTGAAGAGGAAGAACCTCCTTCCATTTCCTTAGGATAAAGATGTAGAAATCTTGGCTCCTTCTATAGCACCATGTCTGCCTAGATGCTGCCATGCTTCCCATCATGATGATAATGGACTGAACCTCTGAAATGGTAAGTCAGCCCCAATTAATGTTGTTCTTTATAAGAGTAGCCTTGGTCATGGTGTCTCTTCACAGCAATAAAACCCTAATAATGTATTAGTCAGGGTTCTCTAGAATCATAGAACGTTATGGGTAGTCTCTATATAGCAAGCAGAAAGTCTTCCTTCTTTCAGTGTCTCAAGCAGAGGGTGTAGACCAGATTAAAGATGTGTGACACCACACCTTTAATCCCATATGACCTTGAACTCGGAGATCTCCCTGTCTTAATCTTCTGGGATCCATAGTCACTATGCCTCAAGATCTCCACGTCAAGATCCAGGTCAGAAACTTGTATCTCTCAGCCTCCAGATTAGGATCACAGGTGAGCCTTTTAATTCTGGATTGTAGTTCATGCCAGACATAGTCAAGTTGACAACCAGGAATAGCCACTACACCTAACTAAGACACTACTATTGACGACTACTAAATTAATCCAGAAGAGAACAGGAATTTAATGGAGTAAGGAACAAAAGATAGGAAAGGCAGAAAGTAAGCCAGGCCTACTGACACAAGCCTATATTTCAGATATTTAGAAGGCTGAAACAGGAAGATCACAAGTTCAAGGCCAGCCTAGAAAACTTACTGAGACCCTGACTCAAATTTTTAAACATTTTAAGAATCTGAGGATGTGGGTGGCACGGTGCTTGCCTAACACACACAGGCCCTGGGTCAATCCCCAGGACCAAATAAATATTTAAGTCTCAACTACAAACTGAGGGACACTTTACACAGACAGAGACCCAGCGTGGTGAGTCAAATGAGAACAGTTCCAATAGGCTCGTGTATTTAAATACTTAGTCATCAGTTGTAGGAACTTCAGGAGAAGGATTAGAAGATGCAGCCTTTTTAAAAGTAGGTGTATCATAGCTTTGAGGTTTCAAAAGCACACCCCATCCTCACCTTTCTTTCTCCCCGCTTCCCTTCACTCTCACCCTTTTTCTCGTTCTCGCACCTCTAACTTGCAGATCAGTAGATGAACTCTTAGCCACTGCTTCAGTACTATGCCTGCCTGCCTGCCTGCCTGCCTGCCTGCTGCTTCCATACTCCCCGTCTGATGATCATGGACTCTACCACTCTGGAACCGTGATCCCCTAATTAAATGCTTCTTTTTTAAGATGCCACAGTCATGGGGTTTTGCCATGGCCAAAGAGAAGTCACTAAGCAGCAGGGTATTCTGGAAGAACAGAGACGGAAAGCAGCAATGAGCCCAACATCAATGCAGTCTTCAGAGCAAGAGTTACCATTAGGGACGTTCACAAATGTCATCAGGGTCAACTCATCAAAGGGACACAACAATAAGGAGGGGTTATCACTGAACAGCAGAAGCAAAGGACAGAAATAATGGTCCAATGACTTCATTCCTTTCTCAATCATCAGCTGAGCAAGTGAAGAGAAAACCAGCCAAGACATACCATCCTACAACCATCATCAACTAACAAGAAAGCATTAGCATTTACAGAACTCCCTCCCAACAACAGCAGAGAATACACACCCTCTCCTTTGAGTGTACTCGAACAATTATAGAATGGGCTATACTTTGAATTATAAAACAAGTCTTGACAAATTCAGAAGGACTAGAATCATTTGTAGAATGTTCTCTGCCATATTCGCCATACATTAGAAAGCAGTAACAGAAAGCTAGCAGAAAACCCTCCAAGCATTTGGAAATTAAAGATGCCAATTTAAATTACAGTATATGGCCAAAAAACCAAGAACAAATAAATGGTGCTCTAATTCCACTAAAGCTAAGAAATACACTTGGTTTTTATATCTGCTGTGGGATGCTAATATAGCACATTATGCTAAACACATTCATATATGCAGATTAACCCAGGTGTAGTAAATTATTCACAGCTTGATTGCACATCAGGGCCCCTCCAAGGCTGCAGAGATACAAATGGTGACCTAAGAAAACCACACAGTCTCACAGGCCACAGGCTTCTTGCGCTCAAAGCATGCTTTGAGTGTTCTCCTCCAGGCTCCTGGATGAACTGCTCTACCCTGCGACCGATGGCTGGGTAGATACATGGTGGAGCTGTGGCTCCTGGGTACTGAAGTGCTCCACAGGAACTGAAGCCTCCCCACAAGAAAGTATGAGTGGTGCTGCCTTAACATCATGGAGCCTGGAAAATGTACACGAGAAGAGGCCCAGAGGGTAAGATACAAAACTAGAGCCCAGGCCATCTGTATGTGACCCCCAAACACTACGAAACACTACGAAATCCACCTGTTGGGTCACAATGGTGGAACCCTGACATGGGTACACAGCTGAGAAGCAGGGAGCACAGACAGACAGACTGGGGAGGAGGCACTGTGTGGCAGGAGACTGAGGAGGAACTGAGGGCCACGTGGTAGGGTGTGCTGAGGACAACAGCCATCCTTTCTGAGTTCCTCTCTCTAACTCCACATGCTCTCGTTTCAGAGAAGCCTTGAGGTGATAGGTGGTCTGATTCCCTCAGGACCAAGAAGATATTCCAGGTGGAGATGGTAGTCTAGTTGCCAGCAGCTTTGAAACTCACAAAGGCCAAGATGCTTCTTAGCTCCTTGCTCTACAAACCATTTCTGGCAGTGAACAGGACCCCAGTCAATGTCTCATACTGAGATTGTTAAGACAGACAGAGGAGGAGGCAACTCGATGGCCCAGCAGTCAAGCCTGGGGACCTGAGTTTGACAAGTTTGATCCTTGTAACCATGAGAGTCAGAAGGAGAACTGATTCCTACGTTGTCCTCTGATTTCCATATGCACCTTACCCCACCCCCACCACACACATACACACATCATACACATACACACTTTAAAAGAAAGACTGCTACCGGCTCTAAATTCCTGAACGTTCTTGCTGTGATCCACTAGCTGTCATGAGCAGTGTGGGAAGGCGGGATTTCTCTGACTCACTGTCTGTGGCTAATGGAAGAAGAGGCGAATGGACACATTGTCTCCAGCTTAGGAGACAAGACCCTGAACCCTGGTACTGGATTCCATGTCTCCTTTACTAAGTCAGAGACCCAGCCCACACAGACGTTGCTACACACATTTAGTCCAATTCCCTCCGAGGCTCAGTCTAAAAATTCCCTCAGAGTTACACCCACGGTTTTTGTCTCCTAGATCATTCTATAACCTGTCAAGTTGATAGTACTAATCATCACAGGGGATTAGATCTCCTGGAACTGGACTTATTGATAGTTATTAGCTGCCATATGAATACTGGGAATTGCAGGTGGGTTCTCTGAAAGAACAGTCAGGGCTCCTAACTTCTGAATCAACTCTCTAGCCCAGCTACTGACTAACCTTAAATGTGCTAATCTTTCTCCTCCTCTCAGATCTGTTGTTGGACCTACCTGGAAGCACCACAATCCCACTCATCTCCACATCCTTTCATATTTCCCTTGCAACCTTCTTCACAAAATAAACTAAATCTTATCTTGGAAGCTGTAGTATATCACAGTGTGTCCCACAGTATACTCTTTTGTCCACACATCTTTACTTGCAAATGTTCACTGCAATGAGTCACTTGTCTGGTTCGAGGCCTCTGGCTTTTGCTGTGCCATCAATACTGGATTCTCATCTGGATTCTTCTCAGCTATGATGACATTGTCCTGTGCCATAGAGATCTTACCGCTCTGGATCCACAGGACCAGCTCCAAACAGTTCATCAATGGGGTAGACGTTGGGCTGGGCTAAGTCACAGCCGTGTGCAAGCTGAGCTGGTCAGCCTGCCAGCTTTGCCACACCTATACTCGCAGGGCCAGCTCTCCAGTTCTCATAGCCTGAGTGCTGCGGCAGGTGAGGGACAGCAACAATTCTCCCACTCTCATGACCTGAGGCCAGCTCTCCCTCCAGCAACAGACAGCTAGAGATTGGGGAAGAGACTATCGCTCCCTCACCCATGCCACCACATAGTAGACAAGGTCCTACCCTCACACTCCTGAGGCCAGCTGGCCAGTGTCCCTGACACCAGGCCCAGCTCCACTGTGCTACCCAGGCATGATGCAGGGTCCACTCTTCCAAGTGCTGCAGCAGGCGAGGAGTGGGGCCATCTCCTTAGTGCCTCAGCCTATGAGGGCAGGGCCATCTCGGCAGAGCCCTTTGGCATCAACATGGTTCCAGCTGGTGGCCCAGACTGGGGATATCTGCATGACCTTTGGCGGTGGTAAGAGCCCCAGACATGGCTCTCAGTGGCCAGGACTTCACTACGGTTGCTTGTGGCAGGGCAGGCTACTCCCGCCAGGCTGTCCCTCCCACCCTCACGTCTCCAGGTCAGCTCTGCTCACGGTGCTCAGCCCAGCTGCTTCTCTTCCTCTCCCACCTCTCCACAACAGACTTGCGCATTTAGCGGTTCCTGCTGCGGTGGGCACGTGGCAGGCAGACCTCTGCACATCTTCTGCCCGCCTGCTTGTTCCCTTTTGCTTTTTCTTTTTGCTTCAACTTGCTTCAATTTTTTAAGTTCTTTTTCAAAATTCTTACTACATTCATTTGTTCATTGGAAGGGCACATGATACAACAAAATGAGAGAACTCGCAGGGACATGTGGGCCCTCAAGCTTGGTGACAAGTACTTTTGCCCAATGAGCCATCTCACCACCCCCCAATATGTCCCTACGAGTATAAGCACTTAAACCTTCTACTAAATACTAATTTAAATAAATCTCACTGAACTGGTAGGGTAAAGGTGCTTGCCGCAGAGACTTGAAAACCTGAGCTCCATCCCCAGTGGAAGGAAAAACTGATTCCTGAGGGTTATTCTCTGACATGTCATTGCACACACATACACACACACACAGAGAGAGAGAGAGGGAGGGAGGGAGGGAGGGAGGGAGGGAGGGGGAGAGAGAGAGAGAGAGAGAGAGAGAGAGAGAGAGAGAGAGAGAGAGAGAGAGAGACTTAAATCAGCTCATCCATTTGGCTGTAATACTCTCATTTAATCCCAAAGCATCCGGCGTCCTGTGACCGCCTCTCTCTCTCTCCCTTTGGTCTGCAGGCGGCGGTTCACGGACTTCAGCCTCCTCTGCTCTGCTCTGCACTAAGAAGACTCTCCATGGGACTCTGGCTCTCTGGTATCTGTGGAGCCTCCCTGATGTACAGTCAATAAACTTGCCAACTCTATCTGGTGGGTGACCGTGTGTTCAGGAAAGCACAGACATTCTCTAGCTGGACACAGTGTGCTGTGTATTCAGCAGGCAAATTCTTCACATCCCTGCTGAGTTTTGGTAACACTGATCTGTCAATCACTGCCGGTGGAATGCTGAAAGCTCCCTATCACCAAGTCCTTTCTGACACTTTCCACAGTTTTTCTTGAGACGACATGCTATCACTCAAGCATAACATCTGCCACTGTCTCTGATCACTGTCCTGTGTGTTTCACACCTCCCATCCAAGACCACACACGTCCCAAAGCACATCCCTTAGGACTGTCCATTGCTCCCAATCACTTATGGCTGACAGGCTGAAGGTTGTTTGTTTTGTCTAAAGTGTTCTTGAAAGATGTCTGGTAGGGTTACGATCTGACTCCCTTACAGGCTTATGTATTCCCGGGTGGCTGAAGGACAGGTGGAGGGGCAGCAAGAATTTTAAGAGTTAGGGCCTAGCTGGAGCAAGTTGATCACTGTGACTATGTCTCTAACAGATATGTCGAAGCCCTAGTCCCTTCTTCTCCCCGCTTCCTGTCTAGCATTTTGGGAGTTACTCTGCCACCCCTCCCAGTCAGGAAGAACTAAAAAGTCTGAAACTATGAGCTTGATAAATCTTCCTTCACAGCTGGGTGGTGGTGGCTCACGCATGTAATCCCAGCACTCTGGGAAGCAGAGGCAGGCAGATTTCTGAGTTCAAGGCCAGCCTGGTCTACAGAGTGAGTTCCAGGACAGTCAGGGCTACACAGAGAAACCCTGTCTCGAAAAAACCAAATCCAAAAAACAAAAACAAAAAAATCTTCCTTCACTTTAAGTCTTTTACATGAGGCATTCTGTGACAACAAGGAAGGTAACTAACACAAGAGAGAAAGAGTATAGAGATCCTAGCTGGCAGTTAGCTTTTCTCCTAGTAAGAAATCACACTACTGTTCTGAGGGACAACTATCAGCCCAGGATGATTCTTTAAAGGCTTTTACCTTTTATCCACCTGCTTCAAGGGTTAATAGGTGGCTTACTTTTTTAAATAATTGTTCATTATTTTTATTTTATATGTGTGTGTGTGTGTGTGTGAGAGAGAGAGTATGTATGTGTATACCACATGTGTGTAGTGTATGCAGGAGTCAGAAGAGGATATTGGAGATTGTAAGAGGCAGAGGACTAGAGAGTTTGGTATAAGATTGTATCCATAGGAGTGCCAGAAGCTACAGCCATAAAGTCTCACCAGCACGACTGCTTAAAAATAAGTGAACAAGAGAACAGCAGACATGACAGGAATGCCAAGGTGGCTCGGGGAAGCCCAAGAGGCTTCCACACCACAAAGGGACTACCTACCAGTAACTAAGGAACAATGAGGGTCGAGAGAATAGTCTTCCCCAGGAAGAACAGCCCAACTGGTCAAAAACCAAATGGTCAGCCCTAAAAACAAGTTAACATTGTATATAACAATAATTAATTTTTTAAAAGAGGCCTTGAATTTGAAAGAGAACAGGAAGGATAAATGGGAGGGATTAAGATGAAGGAAAGGGAGGGAGGAAATTATGTAATTATATTATCATCTCAAATAAAGGATTTTTTTTTAATCCTGGAAGGATAGTTTAAGAATTCATTAAGGATTTAACTGAAGTAAAAAGCTCTTCTGGAAACTTTTTTTCTCAATTGTTCTCCAGACAAATGCAGCCAAAAAGATGTGAGGATGGATGAGTGACTGGATTAGCAAATGAACAGCAGAAGTTAACAAAAGCAACTCTAAACAACAGTATACAGTAATGAAGGCTGCTCCGTACCAAATCACAGTCAGCAAATGGAGACCCAGGAGAAACAACACACCGCTCCCGTCAGAAGCCATTAGACTTACAGGCTAGCATAAGCTTTCTAGTGAGGAAGGAAAGGGCCATAATGCAGCTCAGGAAGCCAGTCTTTGTGTCCTGCTCAGGCCTCCATCTGACTGGGCAGAGCACACTGCACCAGTCAGTACTAATTGCAAAGTTAATGTCATCTCCAAACGTCCTCCCAAGTGTGTGAGAATGTCTAACAATTGTGTGATACAGTGGCATAGTCAGGGTGACATACAGACTGACACCACAGGGTCCGGGCAGTAGACGGAAGTGAGCCTTCAACTTATGGCTATTCATTGTTGATAGAGACTTTTCCTCCACTCCACTCCATTCACAGGTTGCAGAGATACATTTTCCTGAGGATCAGGGTTAGGGGAACATCTCTACTAAGTACTCTTGGGAGTTCTCTATTAAGTTATTACTGAGATTCAAACTTAGGCTTTAATCTCCTGTACTCTCAGCACTGGGCCACAAGATCTGAAAGTCAAGTGTGATAAGGGAGTTGAGTTATACTGACATTCATACCTCTAATCCCAGCAGAGTAAACTGAGGCAGCTCACTAGCTAGAAGCAAACCCCGGCTGCAGAACTAGCGGTTCTCAGCCGACCTCTGTCCACTTCAGCTTCACACTTTAGTGCAAGTCACTGTTCTAGTAAACCAAAGCAGCATTTTCAACAACATTTTCTCTCTTAGTTCTCGGTTCAAGAAAGAAAGCTGGCCAGTGGCCTGTTCCCTCCTACTCCTGGCTCCCAACTCAAGGACTGAAGGTTGGGCCACAAGACCTGCAGGGGTCTCCCATGTGAGGTGATGGTGGGTCAGGACAGGGAGGAAGTGGCAGCTGCTATGCTACTCCTAGGTATGTTTTGAAAGCACAGTCAGCAGTCCTCCAAACAGACTAGATCTTGGTATGACAGATAAAAAGAAATCAAGAGTTGCTGGAGGGGAGGGGGGTTAAACAGGCTGATAAGTTGGGAAGGAAAGTTTTGATTCACTGAGACTGGGTAGACTGTGGTTAGGGCTGGTGTGGAAAAGACTGGGAGTTTGGTGTAAACACTGGATGTGAATGTCTATTCAGTGTGCCTGTGGATTCATCAAACAGAGCTGACTCTGAGTCTAGAGCTCTGGAGAAAGTCTGAGCTGAAAACACAGGTCTGTAAAGCTGGCCGTGCTTCAGATCACTCGAGACAGCCAAGTTGCTGTCAGATGGGTGTGAATGCCATGCGCACATCGGCCGTGTATCCAGGGAATGCAGCACCGCAGCCACGGTGGGATCCTGACACTAGCCTGCAGTAGCGGTTGCATAACATGTGGTCACCACCCCAATACACATTGTCCTCTTCAGCTATTTGCTAGAGTTCTCTGCCAGTTCTGTGGCTTAAGAGGAATGTGAAGAATCTGACCCAGCCTGGGAAAAAAGGCAGCAATGGAGATGAACAAATGAAAGAAACTGAAACCCAGCAGGTTGGAAGGAAGGAGACGAGACTTTCCAGAGAGCACTTTCCAGAGACGGGCACAGCAACAACTGGTTCCGGTTTCTGAAGCACAGGGTTCAGAAACTCAGAAGCAACTGCTTAGGTCAAGCAAAGAAGAAGGAAATGAGCTTCCCTTGCAGCATAAGATCCTTACTTCAGAAATAAGAGAGAGAGCGCTGGCACCTACCGCATTAGGTGTAAGACTCTGAGGTGGATTTCCACTGTACACAGCAGAGAAGTGAATTCAACAGATTAAATTGGTTTACCAGTAAGAAAGCTTCAATTCCCACCTCCATGCAGTAAAGAGCTGTGCTCTTTAAAGACAACAAGCTCCAGGACAGGGGTTATATGATAAAGCAGAAACTGATTTCTAAGAGTTAGCAAAGCTCCTGGCTTCAGATCTTTCAAAAAGCATTAGAGATTCTGAGCAAAACTGAATACATCTCACAAACTGAATCTCCCTACTGGTAGAAGAGCACAGGCAGCCAGTCTTCAAATTATTCCCTGGCCTAAGGTCAGAAGTCGGGTCCTGAGAGCAGCCACATAGGCAGAAAGCACAAACATCACAGTCTCCCAAGCAGCCAACACCATCCTGTTTCCCTGCTTCATGATAAAACATATTCTCAGCTTTCGAATTTTCAGGGTCGAGCTGGGGAAAACAGCTCAGGAGCAGACTTGCTGAGCACGCCTGGAGTCCCAGGTGCAGCAGCAGCAGCAAAAATACCAACAACAACAACAACAACAACAACAACAACAAACCTTAAAACACATTAAATTCTAAAACATTAAAATCAGAGCAACATAAAACAGAGCGTATATAACTCAGGGGTTAATCATCTGGGACTTGAGTCTAGCATGTCTTGTTCGACTGTAAAAGGAACAAGTTTAAAGTTATCAAATGAGATAAGCTTGCAATAGAGCTCAAGGTTTGGGCTGTGCTTGTTATGTTCAAAGAGCCAGCTTTGTTTTCAAGGACAAGAAATCCAGGGAAGTCCAACAGCCCCAGAAGCAAAGTGGTACTTTAAGATACCTTGGAAGAGCTGGTGTATGGTATTGAATGCCTTTAATCCCAGCACTCGGGAGGCGGAGGCAGGCAGATTTCTGTGAGTTTAAGGCCAGCCTAGTCTACAAAGTTCCAGGACAGCCAAGGCTATTAAACAAAGAAGCTTTGTCTCAAAAGACATGGAGATACCCACGCACACCAACGCCCACGCACACATAGAAAAGATACCTTAGAAACCATTCCATTGAGTCTGTGACACAAAATCAAGGCAAGAGTCTACCAACCACAGAGCATGCCCAACAGAGAAGTATAAACTTACTTGAAGCACTGAGGTTCTCACGCACCCTACAAACACTTCTAGACTAGCACAGTTAGGGCCTCCGAGAATGCTTAACCTAGACTCTTCCTTCGTAAGCAAGCTAATACCTCATAAAGGCTACTAGAGGGTCACTAGTGCAGGTTGGAGTAAACAGAACCAGGCATGCTGTTTAAAAGCAAAAGTCTCTGCAAAACCAAGTAAAGCCAATTCTAACAGTTTATAGCTCTGACCAGTGCCTGTAGAGCAGCTTTCGTGGGGACAGGGCCATACAACAGGCAATCAGTGTTCAGACCCAGCTCCATTGCCCCACAGCTGCTAGCGCCCAGCAAGCCACTTGGTCCCCTCATCTGAGAGCAGGCAGGAATGCTTGCCTCATTGAGAACTGACAACAACAAACCGCAGTACATCTGTGTGGTCATGCAGAGCAGCAGAGCTATTGGACTTCCTCTTCGATTGTCTTCTCCCTAACCATCTCCTCCAGGCTAAAGGACCTGCACACTAACTCGAAGTCCAGAGATCACCTGATTCTGTGATGCATCTTCAAGAGAAAACAAAGCTATTTAGTTGAGTATCTAATCCTTGGGCATGTGGTTTTCTTTAAAGCCCACTCAACCAGCTCTTAAGGTGTGGAAGGCCTAGAGTTTCACCCTACTAGTAGGTTGTCAAGCTACATTTTAAAGGATGCTAACAGAAGATACACTCTGTCTGAGACAAAACTTCTTACTCATAAGTACAGCCAGAGTATCCTTGCTTGTGTGGGTTCAAGGCCCAATGCCACAGATTATGCATATGACATAAACTGCATCTCAGCACAAAGCTCAGAGAAGCAACATCTCTTCACATGGGTTAATAGTGTGCCTGGCTTGTGCCCTGGAGTTAAATGTCTTCATTCCAAACACTTTCTGTTCTAGACGGAGGGAATAGATCTGTACCCACTGCAAGGGTGTTCGCTCCATACATGCTTCAAAAGGTGGCCAGAAGCCAAGGAGGTCTGTTTACCCTGTCCCTAGGACATACAGACACACAGAAACCCCACATACCTGGGCTCCTGGCCTGGAACTCACTATTGCTAATGTGTGGATGTTCCCCTAAATGAACTACGGAGTCAACAGACTCCCTTTCTAAAAGGGCTTCTTTTTATATTAAGTGACAAGTTATTAAGTGGCAAATCCATGTCAGAGGGCTTAGAAACAGCCAAAACAACTTGGAAAAAAGAATACAGCTGGAGGATTTATGTGCTTAAGATAACAACACAAGCTGGGCGATGGTGGCTCACGCCTATAATCCCAGCACTCTGGGAGGCAGAGGCAGGTGGATTTCTGAGTTCGAGGCCAGCCTGGTCTACAAAGTGAGTTCCAGGACAGCCAGAGCTATACAGGGAAACCCTGTCTCGAAAAAACCAAATCAAAAAAAAAAAAAAAAAAAAAAAAAAAGATGACAACACCATCAAGATTGATTTGAAGCACATTCAAAGATGTTTAGCACTTAGGTCTCAAACTCAGAACAAATGGTTAGGATGACTAGTCAACATGTCCAATCAGACCCTGGCCACTAGGTTTCCCCAATATCCCTCAGTCCCCACCTGTTACAGGGTCCTGGCTGGCATACCAAATCCCCAATATTCTCCAGCCCAAGGACTGGGCCGAGCTGCTCTTCCCTACGCTGCCCTTCCCTATATAATCCAGCACTTTGGCTATATTGGTCCTATTTTTAGCCTTTGTCCTTTTTGCTTGGCCTCTTGGTCTCCAGACTCTCCTCTCTTGCCTCTCTTCACAATGGCCCAGCTCAGGGTCATGCTCACTCTAGATTCTCCCAATGTTTCTGCCTCTGGCTAGTATGTTCTCTTTCATATCTCCTCCACCTTCTCCTCCACCATACCTAAGGGTGGCCAATCCTTCTTTTTATTTCTTTTCTTCAGTCAATCACCACTAGTAATAATGAAACACTGTGGTACCAAGGCATCCCTTCCGGAATATCTAAACCTAAATGGGACAAGCAGACCAAGAACTATGACGACAACCAGCTGATGTTGTGTTCTCTGCTGGAGACATGAATGGCAGAACAGTTGGCAGTTTGAAAACATGAGTGCACATCTTCCATCCGACCCAGCCACTCTGGGTCAGGAGATACCCAAGAGAAATGCCAGCACATCTTCATGCAAAGACCTGGACAAGGAGACTCCAGCATCTGTGTCTGTAACATGTCAAAGCTGGAAACAACCCAAAAGGCTCTCTGCACGATGGAGCAGTGTGTAATGGGAAGCAGTGCACTAGTAAGATACAATCGCTGTAGAAAACAGACACTGAACTACAGTGTAGAAAAGAGGTGAGCAGCTCTCTGGAGAGTGAGAGGCAGCTGGGAGGGAGGGGAAGGGGCCTTGACTATGGTAATGATTTTATAGGTAGATATTTATATGCAAATGATCAGTTTTTCATTTAAGATATATGTAGTTATTGGATCTCAATAAAACTATCAGAAAGTTTTCACATCAAGAGTAAAGTTCAAAAACAGATTGTGTTATGAAAAAATGAAGCTGGGCGGTGGTGGCGCACGCCTGTAATCCCAGCACTCTGGGAGGCAGAGGCAGGCGGATTTCTGAGTTCGAGGCCAGCCTGGTCTACAGAGTGAGTTCCAGGACAGCCAGGGCTATACAGAGAAACCCTGCCTCGAAAAAAACCAAAAAAAAAAAAAAAAAAGAAAAAGAAAAAATGAAAAATTCATTTTTGTCACTTGAATATTTGAATCATATATATACTTTTTAGGCTTTACAATTATGGTGAAATTGGGACAAGACTTTAGGCTAAACTAGTGGTAAAGATCAACAAGAAAGGCATCAGTAAGGTAAGTTTTATTTATTTACGGCTCTGAAGTTACATCCATACAGAACTTGGGTGTCTCCTATCTCACTTTGTCTAGACTTCTGGACTTCCTCCGTGTCCACTACCTACTATTCTGCTTCCAGAGAAGGAGCATGTTAGTTTCATAAAATGATCTTCATGTCAAAGGTCACAACTAAACTAAAAACAATATTTAAGAAAAATAACTATCAAACTGACACACCAGATGGTTTTCTAAACTTGGAAGTCATTTGGGGGAAGAGCAGGGACAGGCACTGAGAAGCCAGTTATCTGAGAGTGCCCAGACTAGAGCACTGCCACTGTGAGAGTGTCCTCCTCCATTCCCAGAAGCCACCCAGCACAGAGAAACTGTAACTTGGCAAACTGCTCTGGTAAGTCATTTTCAAAGGGTAAACATCTAAGATAACGGCTCCTGCTTCCTAACACACCGATAGCTCCTGCAGCTATGGAGGTAGAGCACATGACCACAGAAGAACATATCAGAGGACTCCTTACCACTCAAAAGCCACCACAGCAAAGGGATAAATCCAGGACTCTCGCTGATGTATTTCAAGCCTTTTGAATTGATGCTCACATTATACAGGGACATCAGCATTAGACTGAAATATAAAAGAATATAGTGTTGATATGCTGGGCTATCCATATTATATTTCACCTTAAATTCATCTCCTACTCTAAAGGACCTAGACATTTTTACAGCTCAGATGTCCAACGATGACATCTGGGTAGAGCATTTACAAAGTGGAAGATATATTTAATGGTTTCATCCTCAGAAAGCTGTAAGAGAATGGGAAGCTTTAGCAGTAGCATTGTGACATCACCTCCTGTGCATCAAACTACAGGCAGAGAGTCTCATGGGAAACCTCACAGCTCAATGCCTCAGCCCTTGTAGTAGCAAGCCTGCATTTGTACTCAGGCAGCCCTCAGTTCTTAAGTGTACTGTGTTCTTGAGGTTGAAGCCATCTAAAATCTAATCATAGGTTTAATCCTGAGTGCATAGTAGCCTGAGTGGGAGTGTTTCCTGGGCTCACAGGTTTGACTACCTGGTCCCCAGGTGGTGGAACTATCTGGGAAGAATTAGAAGAAATGGCCTTGTTGGAGGCCGTATCTCACTGGGAATAGGCTTTGCGGTTTCAAAGGACTTGTGGCATTCCCAGTGAGCAGTCTACTTCCTGTGGATGGGATGATGTGAGCTCTCGGCTTAGGCTGCACTGCCATGCCTGTCTGCCTGCTGCCATGCTCCCCACCTTGATGGTGATGGACTCTCATCCCTCTGGGACCACAACTCCAGCTCCTTTTATAAGCTGCCTTGGTCATGCTGCTATATCACAGCAACAGACAGTAACTCAAACATAGGTGACACCAGAGTGGACTGTCTGCAGTGCCAGATTTGACCATGTGGGTTTGGAGGACATGGAAGGCTTGAAGTTCTGGACTAGAAAAATGGCCGATTGTTGTAAGCAGAGCTAGCAGGAGCCTGGAAGCCAGTTCTGAGTGCAACAAGGACTGTGGAGGTCAGGCCCAAGAGGCTTTGCAGGGAAACACTGTCAGCAACCAGGCTAGAGACCATTTTTAGCTACCTGAGCAAAAATGGTTCTCATTCTAAGAACCTGGCTGAGGCTAATCTGAAAAGTAATGTCTTTAGTAGAGGAGATTTCAAGGCAGCCTGTTACTGACTCTGTCATATGCTTATTAGTAATCACTTATGAAGGTCTACTATGGGGGGTAAAAACAAGCAGGGCAAAGAGAAATACAAAAGCATAGTTTGAAGAAAAATGAGGGAAATTTTGGAGCCAAAGCTTGTGTTGAAAGAGATGAGAAGATTAAGAAGGCTGAATCACACTGGAATAAAGGGAGGATGTCCTCAGGGCACGATTCTACTCAGATAAGCTTCTAACTTGTGAAAGGAAAAGGCCTGAGGAATTTTCTGCTCCTAAAAAGCAGTAACAAATCAAAACTGCTGCAAGCACGGTTCTAGAGGACAAGGTTCACCCCACGCTGGCAGTCAGACTTGGCAGTGCCATCTGTGCTGCTAACTTTCCTGTCATGAGGGACACACCAGTACAGAGATCATGAAGTCTTCCTGTGGTTACAGATGGCTGCTTAGGTCAGGCATGTGTCAGGAGACTCCCTGCATGGAGGCCCTCAAAGGTCATCATGGGAAACTATAAAAGTGAAGCCTGGATTGCATTGGAGGACCCAACATATGGAGATGTCAGAGCCATGAGGATCTATCTGCCAAGGAGAGCGACAGGCAGGAGATGGAACCAGCCCCTGAGCAAGAGGAGTGCTACAGGCAGCAAAGCTAGCAGGAAGAGAGACACCTAACTAAGCTCTTTGACATTAGAGATGGAGCTACAAGAAGTATGCCCTGCTGGGTTTCCGTTTCAATTTGATCTAGCATTTCCTAACTAGGCCCCTATTCCTCCATTCTAGAACAGTAATGTTTATTCTGTACCATTGCATATTAATATAAGTATATAAATTTGCTTTTATTTTTGCCTTGAGTCTCAGAAGAGATTTTGAACTTTGGACTTTTAAACAGTGTTCGACTAAGACTTTTAGGGACTTTTGAAGTTGGACTAAAAGCCTTTTATATAATGATATGGCCAATGGGAGCCAGAGAGTATAATGTACTTGTTTGAATGAGAACAGCTCATCTCCTGGGTTCACATGTTTGAATATCTCATTCCCAGAATGAGATGAAACTGTTTGGGATGGATTAGGAACCACTGCCTTGTTTGGAGGAAGTGCGTCACTGGTGTGGGCTTGCCGGGTTCAAAGGACTCCTAGTGTGTTCTTTGCTTCCTGTTTGTGGGTTAAGATGTGAGCTCTCAGATGAGGCTTACTCACCATGCCTGCTTTCCTGTTTCCATGCTCCCTGCAGTGATGGTCCCTTTTCCCTCTGGAACCATAGGCCCAAATAAATCCTTCCCTTTATAAGATGCCTGGGTCATGGTGTTTTATTAACACAGTAGAAAAGTTACTATGACAGTATGTGACATGTGACGTCATCTAGGCCAGGCCAGAAGGCACAGTGCACAGTGTGAAGATCCCAATCTATCATGACCCACCATCTGAACAACCAACAAGGCAATGGCCACAGCAAAACAGGATTTTACATGCTGTTCTGAATAACTGGCAAGTTAAGTGTCCATTAGAAGCTATAAACTATAGCCCTTTAGTTTCTTGGAGTGCTATATAATCTGGAGACTCCCAGATTCTTCATATTGCTGAGTAATAAAAAAGGCCAGATAGCAGGCTTGGAGATGGTTTCCCAAAGAAATGTGCTTGTCACACAAGCACCAAGAACATAGTTCAAATCCCCAGAACTTACATAAAGCTAGATGTCATGGAGCACATCTATAATCTCAGTGCTCCTGTAGCAGAATGGGAAGTAAAGGCAGAGAATCCCTGGAAGCTCTTAGGCCAGCTAACCAGGAAACCACAGTAGCATACAAGAGACCCAGTCTCAAAACGATAGAGGGGGAGGCTGGACACCTGAGCTATTCCATGACCTCTGCATATGTGCCATGGCATGTACATGCTCACATTCACATAGCTACACATGCTTTATAGCATGTACATGCCTGTATTCCATACAGATACCATAGAAACACACACAAGCTGGGTAACAGCTGGAGTGTACTTCAGTGGAAGAGTACTACCTAGCATGCCAAGGCTTTCCCGGGTGAGGGGGATATTTTGTAATTTTATGTAGAACATTTTGACACCGGCACATACATCCATATGAACTTGAGCACTGCAGTGCCTATTTCTTTTTGCCCGAATTCTTTAATGGCAAGACTTCATTTTAAAATTGCCAATGAGCTTGCAAGGAATTAAAGGAACATCTCTTTGATCCAGTCCAAAGTGGGAGGCAAGCACAGACCGTTCAGGCTCCAGAAGCTGAGAGTTTCCATTACAGTGCCTTCACGTGGGGAGACAGAGAGAAAGCCCCAGGCAGACACAGATACAGCCAGAGACCCTCTGAGAAGCAAAAAAGAACAAACTTTCAAGCCTGGCATGAACTCATACTGTCAGCAAGCCTTAAACGCTCAAACCAATGACAATATACAGTCAGCCAGAATGGGGAGATTCCCACTCTTCCTGGACTTCCGAGAAGCACAGACATAGCCCTAACAGACGTGAGTTTGCATCCCAAACTACTGCACTGTGCAAGAAACACCAAGACTGAACAAGTAACGGCCAGCGTAGGAGCGGTGGCGGAGCCAGAACCAAATAATTTTCATTCATTAGAGGTATTAACCCCAGAACAGAAGACAGATATGCTGACTAGGTAGAAAAAAAACTTTGTTATTTCCTGGTTTTGTTTTTGATCTGTCTTGTTTTTTTTAAAAAAAAAAAAAGCCTCACTCTGTAGTTCTGGGTAGCATGGAACTAGAAACCCAGACCAGACTAACCTTCAATTTACAAGAAGTCAGCCTGCCTCTGCTTCCTGAGTGTTGTGATTAAAGGTGTGCACCACTAATGTCCAGCATTAAAAATGACGAGAAACTAAAACATGACCAAGAAGCTAGGGCTACTATTATGAATCACCAGGTAAAACAAAACAAGTAGAACCTAGGCCGGGGAAACGTCTCAGTCAGTTATGTGCTTGCTACACAAATACAAGAACCTGAGCTCAATGCCAAGCCCTCACATAAAAATATAACATAACCATAAAGGGCAGGTGAGGAAGACAGCCAACATCAACTTATCCTTCCTAGACACATGAGTATGAGTACACACAAACAGGTACACACACACACACACACACACACACAAAATGAAAAAAATCTCCTTAGCAAGCCTTATAAAAATGAAAACTATTATAGGCATATAATTTTCACAGCCTACTTTAACAAGGGTTCAACCTCCCCTCTAGCCTACCACTCACCAGAGGTAATGGACAAGAAAAATTATTAATATACAGTGAAGTAGAAACAGTTCTTCGAGGCAATTCCAATCCTGACTGTTCTCAGTCCAGTCTACTAGCAAATACCAAACACAAAGCAGCAGCTGCAGTCCAGTCTACTTGGCAGACACCACACACAAATCAGCAGGGGCAGTTCAATCCAGGAGAAACCAAAAGGGCTCAGCCTGAGTTCATAAAAGTTACAAGAAGCCTCAGGAATCTCACAAGAAGTTCTTTGGTGAGTTTCTATGATGTCACCACAAGCAAAGCTCAGCAACACAATGTAAGACAAACCAATGCATGTGTGTCCTCACGAAGACTAGCAGGGCAGAGTACAGCAAACCAATCCTCGAGCTCCCACTGTCTGTGGAGCCATATTTATATTCCTTCTAAAACTTGTGTCCTTTTACATGTCTGCTTCTGCAAAATATTCTTTCACCTGTCTGCCCAGCAAAACATCATTATAACCTGAGTCTCCAAAGAAATCAGAAATTTCCACTTTAAAACATGAATACTAGAGAGATGGCTCAACAGTTATGAACACTGGCTGCTCTTGCAGAGGACCTGGCTCAGTTCCCAGCACTCAGGTAAAATGGCTTACCATCACATGTAGCTGCAAGGGATCCAGTATTCTCTTCTAGACTCCACAGACACCAGTACTCATGTGCACATGTCCACCACAGATGCATAATCATTTAAAAAAAATAAAATCATCCTAAAAATAAACACTAAATTCCAAGACCTAGACACATGAAAAGGAGAAACAAACAAAACAAGGCAAAACAACAACAAAAAAAAGATAAATGAGAGTAGCTGAAGTACAACTGCCTGCAAATCAGTACTCCATGAAAGAGCCCCCAAAACACAAAAGAAAAACAGTGTTTCAAAAAAGTAAGACAGACTTTTTAAGAAATGAGGAAATAGCATTCAGATTAGAATAGATGTAGACAGATATACACCAATCACAATCTAACCACAGAGTCAGAGTAAATGATACTATCCACCAGAAATATCCCAAAGCTGGACTCTCAGCATCAAAGGCCAGGGCTGGGGCTCAATTGGCTCAAATGGTAACCACTCACTGTGCAAGCCAAAGGCCAGTGTTTGGATCTCTATACTCCACACAAGGCTAGACATGGTAGTACATGAGTTCTGTGCAGCGGTTTACCAAGTTTACCTTCCAACTTGGAGGGAAACTTCTTAATACACAGGAGGTGGATCAAGAAGTAGAGCAGAAGCAGATAGATCTCTCTGAAATAAAGTAATTTTTTAAAAGGGTATAGGATGTAAAAGGAAAAGGAGAGAACAGGATATTCTAGAACATGATGTTTACAAGGAGGTGAAAAGACAGGATATTTGGGGAGTACTGAGTAAGACACTCCTATCCTACAGGGAAGCCTATTAAGACAGGAAGCAAATAATTCAAAAGAGCTCCAGCAGGTCCTCAAAACTAGCCAGATTCCCTAGGCCCCTTTCTTCCCCAAGAGTACATAAACATTCAGCGTGCTGAGAGTCACTCTCAGACAAAACAAGCTGCAAAGATGACTCTGAAACCAGCTCAGCCTCGTGGAAGAAGCAAGAGCAGCCAAACTACCTAGAAGAAATAGAGTGGCTAAGTTGCCTGGAAGAGGCTCAGCCCAACTCAACGGCCTGGAAAGGGCATTCTCCTTGCTGGTGAGTGCCTGCAGACTGTACAGTGTACAGGCACACACGATGGAGTGGCTCTTGTGATACAACTGCCTTTGAGTCATTTCTGCTCCTATAAGTAACCTGTATTCCTGTAAGTGCCCTCAATAAAACTCATTAGTTCTTCAAGTTGGACTTTGATAGTATCTGCACTTTGGTCTGTTCGTAGGCTCCCTATGCAACAACAAATCTGCAATCCCATCATTCCTACAGGGAGAGGAGAGACAGACACAACAAAATCTCTAAATGCATGGGCCAGTCTCATACACAACAGAAAGAAAAAAAAGACACCCTGTCTCAAACCAGGTGAAGACAAAGAATAGCACTTGAGGCCTCTACATATTATAATATGCTTGCCTCCGTCCACACACATGAGCATGCACATACACTGTCCACACACATTATACACAAAGGTTTTTTTAAAAAAGATAGATGCCAGAGAACAGGCAATGTGTGCTTTTCAAGGGAACTGAAAAAAATCACTGCAACCGAAGAATTAAAAACCCATCAAAAAATATTTCCAGTAAATAATTCAAAAGAAATCTCAAGAGAATTGTCCCCCAAAACAAACCTTAACTTGAAAAAACTTGAAAGAATTTCAAAAAAGATGAAAATGACCTCAGAAGACAGCTCTGGGCTATACCAAGAAACAGGAAAGGGAACCACACTACAGACATGCAGACAGAGAAGGCAGCACTGTGGGGAAGGGCAGTAATGATGATGTCCAACACTGTGACTAATGTAAGTCCAA